>NC_063443.1:10684671-11284671 GCF_020379485.1 Brassica napus | reverse complement strand
GAATTTATAAGGTAAACTAGTAGCAAATTAATGTAGATAGCTTGATCTATAAATTTATTTGAATATAAACATGTAAATACATATTTAAAATCTATTAATCTAAAACTTACATTTTTAGAGGAGATGATGAAATCCATGAGTGATAATACCTACCAAAAAAAGATAATATTGTGAGAAATAAACATAAAAATACACATTTAAAATCTATAGATCTAAAACTTACATTATTTAAAGGAGAAGATGAAAACCATGAATCATAATGTCTAAAATGACAAGATAATATTGTGAGAAAGACTTGAGAAAATTTTAGAGAGAAAGAAGATAATGAGAGAGGTTTAGAAACAATTGAGAGAATTTTAGAGAGAAGAGATAAAGTTTTAGAGAGAAGGGAGAGAATTTTAAGAACTTGTGCAGCCACTTTAGAGAGAGATTGAATAAATTTTGTTTATATAGGGAGACAAAAATGTAACTAGGTTAAAATTTACGATACTGTAAACTTCGTTTGAAGTCTACTAAAATTAAAATTTTGGAGTAGATCTTACTATAACATAGTAGACCTTTTTGGAAGTCTACTATAATAATTTAATTATTGTTGTTTATTCTTTATTATTTTAATAATTTTAATATATGATTTATTAAATTTATTTCTTTAATTTTTAGTAGTTATAGTATATGATTTCACTTTTTTATTCGTAAAGAACTTAACTTAGTTTAAATATAATGATTTTTTGTAAAACAAATTGAAAAATATAGACTGAAAAAGACGTCTTCAGATAAATAGACTTTATTGTAGGTCTACGAAACCCTAAACCACAAATATCAAACCCTAAATGTTTTGCTTGATAATCAAAAAGTCTCATTTATACAAAATATAAACTACTAAACATTAATATGCAGATTTAAGTTAATAAAACAAAAAAAAAACAAAATCTAAAATCTAACCCTATGAAATCAACTACTAAAAGACATAACATGTTATAACCTTTTGTTTCTAAACTATGAACATAGTCTAGCACATGATAACCAAATTAATATATATTCTTCAAAATTGTTCGATTATATGAAATTTTAATTTATTTACTTAATATTATCCATTATATTGATGATTAGTTAAAAATATCACAATAATTATTTTTATACATTTTCAAAATTAAATTAGTAGACCAAATTAGAGTGTAGACTACAAAACAAGTCTATAAAGTAGACTTCGTAGGAAGTCTATATATATGTAGACTTCTTTTATTACGTGTAGACTTCCAAATGATAGAAACGTAAAATACATTTATATTTTTTGTTTGGTCATAAGGGTGAAATAGTACTTTCACTACTCCTTTAGGTTGGTTTTGCATTTGACTGAAAGTGGGGTACACTTTTACATTTGACTTGAATATTTGGGTTGGTTTTAGCAAATGTCCCAAATTATACACATCAAATATTGACTATATTACATAATTATATGTACATTATATATGTTGGTTTTTAAAAAATATGAAAATTCAAAATATATAAATATATAAAATATAATTAATCTAAAACTTATTACAAATTTTTTATGCAAATCTTATAATATAATTGCATTATTTGTGGCACAATAAAAAAAATTATACCGCCAAAAAATGTATTGAACAAAAATAAAAACAAGTAAAATAAATAATGTATACAAATTTATGAAAAACCTTATAGTATAAAACTTATGTATTATGTATATTCAAATCAATTTAATACATTTGTTCAAATCAATTTTTATAAATTTAAACAAAATTTATCAATTTAATCGATAAAAATTATTTTACATTTGAAAATACAAATCAAAATAATTAATAAATATCCGCCCTACTGGGCGGGTTCGAATCTAGTTATGCTCTTATAACTAAGGCCTGAGGGTGGACAAAAAAATGAACCGAACCAAACTGAACGACCCAAAGCAATATTCATCTATATGTATTTATATTTACTTTAGGCTTTTAATTGTTTTTTTTCTGTTGGTTTGCGTTACTTGTGGTCAGTGCCGGTCCGGATTCCTCAGGCGCCTAAAGCGAACTAGAAATATGTTGCCCTTAACTACTAATTTTACTATATTTTAAGCAGATAATCAAAATAATATCATCTATATTATAAAACTTGAACTATTTAAAAATGTACAAAACATCAAAACATTATTTGCAGCCCATCACATCTTATCTGTTGTTTTTCTTCATATTTGAAGTTCACTTGGTTTATTTAATCTCTAATACTATTATAATAGCATTTTCTACTAATACAAAAAAACAGAAGAACAAAATGTATAATCTATTGATAGAGCAGGACATATAATAAAATAGGTTAACATCAACTTCACAAATTTTTATTTACATAGATTTTTCAAAATATTAAAACCCTTTTCTGAATATCATAAGTTCTTTACAAAATTACAAAAACTTACAAAATAAAGAAACAAGAAAATAAAGAAAAAGATGTACGTGAAACTCTCATGGAGCTATTTCGGCAAAGACAGCACTTATAATACAGTGGAACATGAGCAACTAATAATTCTAATTAATAGTTACAATATTTTATTCAAATAGCTATTGTAGCAATTAGCAAAATCGAAATAAATAAAAGAAAGATGGAGAAGATAAATCATCATTTAATAAAATAAGTGAAATAATTGTCTATCTAATAACATATCATGGTTGATAAAAATCTGACAGCATATCATTTAATATAATACATAAATAGAAAAATTAGGAAAGTGGGACACATGTAATGTAACAGAATTTTGGGTAAAGAATAAATGAAGTTGTTGTTATTCATATAAAAATAAAAATCAAGAAAAGAAAAGGACGTACTCGGGTTGCGAACTGTGCAAGCTTTAGCACAGAATAACAATCTACCACTAGACTAAAGTCAAAACTAATAAATTTGGCGCCCCTAAACTACTTATCATCTGTGGCGCCCAAAGCCTTAGCTTTATAGGCTTTAGCCCAGGGCCGGCCCTGCTTGTGGTATCATTGATTTATTTGGAATTAGAAACCTAACTCAAGATAATTTAAAAATATTATGAATCATGCATTAAACTTTAATTTAAAATTATAGAATTTGAGTTAACGTGTGTTATATTTGAGTTCGAATTTTGAGTTAGTAAATTTGATAACTCAAAATTTTGTGCAACATTTATGGAAAATCCATGTTTAGAAATTGAACTAGAATTTTAATTATTTTATTTTAATTTTATTTTTGAATTTTAATTATTTTTGTTTCAGAAATGTTTTGGTATTTTCAGATTACTTGGTTTAGTGTTTTTTCTTCTCTGTTTTTGTTTTGTTTAATTAACTGTCTTCAGATAATCAATAAAATTAGAAAATTTCCAATTTCACTCTATTTTTTATAAAGTTTAGAGTAAAAATAATGATCCAATCTATTTTTTGTTCATCATTCTATTTTTCCATCTAAAATAGAATATCATTAGAATATAATTCAATTATATTATAAAATTTCTTTATTTTTTGAATGAAAAAAAAAATAGAATGAACTATTGGTGAGATAGTGTTATGCAGAGAGTTCTATTTATAATCAGTGCTTTTTCTACATGCTCAGGGTCGGTGAACAATTACACGTATCTTTTCTCTTCACAGTTTTCTTGTTAAGTCTTAAGTTGTCTAACGCTGCTGCTTGCTTATTTTGCCACATTATATTCGTACTATGGATTAACCCGGGCTACGCCCGGGATTTTTATTTTTTTTCTAATTTAAATTATTAAATTATTTATATTTAGGCTATGATATATATTTATATAAATGTTAAAATGCATGTCATAATTAAAATTTAATTTTAAATTTTAACACGTTAAATTAACATATTTTTTACTATTTAAATATTTTTTTGTAATTTTATTGGCTATCTAGTTATCATATTTACCAAACTATCTTTTGAGTGTTGTAATAAATGTTTTAGAGATTTTATTAAACTGCAGAATATTTTCGGATCGACCACATGCTCAACATTCGATCGATCCGTAAAAATATGGTCGATCTCCTTGGCCAGGTAAGTATAATTTTAGCAAAAATATATTTTACTTTCAAATATTAAGTATATAACTATTATTTTTAATATTTTTTTAATTGTATTTTTTGATTAAATTATTGTATTATAATGGTTATGTAAATATTTTTTGTGATGTTTGAATTTGTGTTGTTTGTATACTTAACCTAGATGATATTGATGTTTAACAATTTATTGTTTTCTGGAAATAGAAAATAATGATATATCAAAACGTATCTAATACTTGTTAAATGATAGTATAATGTAAATTACATCTATTATTTGAAAATAACCAATTGTTATTTTTATTTTTATTTTAAATCAGAAATTATTTTTATTTAAAAACATTATTCATATATAATATAATAGTTTAATTTTGGAAGATTAATCTATATATATATATAAATTATGTATATTTTTTAAAAAATAATTTAAGATATTATATATTGAGTATATGAATAAAAGCTGAATTTCTTATCTTGAAAATCAGATATTTATATTTTTGTCTTCATGTTATACTCACCAATCCATCATTGATATTTATAACTTAGTATGTTTTTTAAAAAACTTAGTTTTAAGTAATAACCGAATTTAATAAATTAAATTCATCACCTATAATGTTCTGTAAAATATATTTGAAAACTCTCTAAAATAATATTTTAAGCATAATATTATTATTATTTAATTTAAGTTATTTTAAACATAATATATACTAAACCAACTTAAATTATATTTACAATAGGACCATCCTAAACCGGTTAGTAAACCAAAAACAATACTAAACCAACATGAACCAATACCTGATTCGGCGAGGAAGGAAGTGTTTCGGGATAAACGTTTAAATGGTTATTAACTGAAATGGTTTGATCATAAAAGAGTTAGTATGAATATTAACAATAAAATTATGGATTAGATTAATTTAAATTTGTAAGAATACCTTTGAGTCTATGAAAATCAATTCAATTCCCATGAATAAGTTTAGCTTTTGGAAGTTGCGGGTTTTCCAACAATGAACCTACCTACCAAAAAGTTTGTTGTTATAAGAAAATCTCATTCAAGGTCATTAAAGGTTTCTGGGACGGCAAGAGTTGATGGTGAAACCATTTTTTTGCTCGAGTGCTTTGAAATTTTTCTTAATAGTGTGAGATTGATGTGGATGGAATAATGAGTTTTATAGGGACTTTCTTGATGTAAAACTATACATTTTTTTGGTTTAATGTGGTAATTCCATTTTTATATAATTTAATACCATTTTAAGATAGAAGTACATTTTAAGATATATGATTAAATCTTAATGTACTTTTTCCATTTTTTAAAATGTTTATTTTCATTTCTTATATTTTTATTTACGTAATATCTATATTTTATATTTTAAAATAGATATTTAAATATTAATGTACTTTTTCCATTTTTTAAATTGTGTATTTACTTATATTATATATTTTACATTTTAAGATAGATGTTTAATGCTTGATGAACTTTTTCCATTTTTAAAAAAAATTGTGTATTTACTTATTATTACATATATAATTTATATATTATATATTTACATTATTTACTTATTATTTATTTTCCTGTATATGTATTTCCATTTCTTGTACTTTTCATTTACTTAATATCTCTAATTTACATTTTAAGATAGATGTTTAAATCTTAATGTACGTTTTCCATTTTTTTTAAATTGTATATTTCCATTTGTTATACTTTTTATTTACGTAATATCTATATTTTAAATTTTAATATATATTTTTAAATCTTAATGTAATTTCCCATTTTTTTTAATTTGGTATTTACTTATATTATATATTTACTTATTATTTATTTTTCTTTATATTGTGTATTTCTATTTCTTATACTTTCTATTTCCTAATAATTTTATATTTTAAGATTGATTTACATTTTAAGATAGATGTTTAAATACTAATGTACTTTTTCCATTTTTTTAAATTGTGTATTTCCTTTTCTTATACTTTCTATTTACTTAATATCTATATTTTACATTTTAAGATAGATGTTTAATATTTAATGTACTCTTTCCATTTTTTTAAAATTGTGCATTTACTTATTATTGTATATATAATTCGTATATTTATATATTTATAATATTTACTTATTATTTATTTTTCTATATATTGAGTATTTCTCTTTCTTATACTTTATATTTAGTTAATTTATATATTTTATATTTTAAGATAGATGTTTAAATCTTTACGTATTTTTCCATTTTTAATGTAAAACGGCAATGTTTAATAGAAGAACTTGGACAAATAGTTAAATAGTTATATTTATGTTTTTTTTCTTTTTTTTATAAAATGGTAATGTTACATTATGAAGATAACCCGTTTTTTTAGTGAACAATGGTAATCTTACATATGTTTAATGTAGTTTTTCCATTTTTTTATGTTGTATGTTTACATTTATTGTTATTTTAAAATATAAAATGGTAATTTTACATATGTTTAATGTAGTTTTTCCATTTTTTATGTTGTATGTTTACATATTATTTTCTTAAAATAAAAATGTAAAATGGTAATCTTACATATGTTTAATGTAGTATTTCCATTTTTATGTTGTATGGTTTACATATATTTATTATTTTCGAAATTATATATAATGTTTTTTGTTTTTTTTATAAAACGGTAATGTTACATTATGGAGATAAACCGTCTTTTTTTTAAGTGAAAAATAGTAATCTTACATATGTTTAATGTAGTTTTTCCATTTTTATGCTGTATGTTTACATATTTTTTACAATTTTCGAAAATAAGTAATATTAAAATGTAAAATTATATTTTATGCCACGTGTCATCTTTCGGGATAATTTTTTCCGCTGATGTGGACGTCCTATGGAGCCTCCAAAGCTCCCTTTTATTAGTAGAGTGTTGTATGGTTTACATATATTTATTATTTTCAAAATTATATATAATGTTTTTTGTTTTTTTTATAAAACGGTAATGTTACATTATGGAGATAAACCGTCTTTTTTTTAAGTGAAAAATAGTAATCTTACATTTGTTTAATGTAGTTTTTCCATTTTTTATGCTGTATGTTTACATATTTTTTACAATTTTCGAAAATAAGTAATATTAAAATGTAAAATTATATTTTATGCCACGTGTCATCTTTCGGGATAATTTTTTTCCGCTGATGTGGACGTCCTATGGAGCCTCCAAAGCTCCCTTTTATTAGTAGA
The DNA here is from genome assembly GCF_020379485.1 of Brassica napus. Taxonomy (NCBI): domain Eukaryota; kingdom Viridiplantae; phylum Streptophyta; class Magnoliopsida; order Brassicales; family Brassicaceae; genus Brassica; species Brassica napus. The sequence goes on along the minus strand of NC_063443.1, from coordinate 11,277,458 downwards.
GATTAGTGAACCCATCTTTGCATAGTGTTACATGTAGCCAATTTATCACGGATATTTGACCTGATTTTTGCTTTATATTGTCAGAGCACAATGTATACTCTGAACTTTGAGTTCTACGATTTACATAATATGGAATCGAAAGATTGTGTGTTATAAAAACGAAAACAACATCAGGACAAAAAAAAAACTATCTCGAGGATTTTGTAATGGTCACAGAAAATGGAAAAGCAATTGATTCCAGACATCAGGAACTCCAGGTACACACCAATGATTGCAATCCGCATAAGATGCCGGATTTTTCAACATTTCATCGTTTAGAGGTTCCCAGAATTTGCGGTACACAGAGGGATGACCATCTTTACGATACTCAGACAACTGTGTGATGTTGAGAACAGAAACCTTTGGTCCCAATCTCCTCAACACTTTCTCCACCATCCTCATTGTCGGAATATCTGACCCACTACCCCAATAACTCCCATCCTCGATTGGCTTCTTCTCCCCGTAGCAGTTTCCCTCGCTTCCCGGGTTCCACTCTCGGCTCCTGTGGTGATCCGTTAACAACAAACAGTGTGAGTATAATTTTGATTTGGTAAAAGAGAACATATATATATATATATATTTGATTGTTACCATATATGTGTAGGAGACATTGTAACGAAGAAGACCCGCTTTGTGTTTGGATCGACGTTGTTGGAAATCCAATGAGCCCACGTATTCATAGCCATTTCCATTCCCTCCGCGCCCTTCACCTCCTCGCACGATCCTTTTTCTTTGCTGCTCCATCTTTAGTTCGAATACGCATAAATAAGTTCTAATACCAAAAAAAGAAAATTATGAATAAGAAAATGAGGTAATACTACTACTTACTGGAGCTTGACAGGACGCGGTCGCCTCCACCACAAGTATGTGTTGAAGATTAAGATGTCAGCATGTTGCCACATTGATGCATGTTTGAGAACTGAATCTGGTCGGATAATCCGTTCATCTAGCTTTCGATTGACCGGGTCGTCAGAGTTTGACTCCACGAGATATGGAGCCCACAGAAATTCCACCGTGGCATTGTAATCCTGCAGAGTGAGATCAATTACACCAAAACCAAAACCAAAACGACATAGTGATATTTTTTTAGTTAGTGTAGTTCTGTACAAAATTGTACAAAATAGTGATAGTGTTTTAGTTAGTGTAATTTCAATCCCACCATGATATTTTTAGTTAGTGTAATTTTGTACATAATTTTGAAAATACGCCCGTTAAAAATCAAGTTTGTAAATGTTATAATTGTGTGTTTTTTTAGTTTTGTCCCGAATAAATATTGTTTCTAGATCCACCACTGTTTATTATTTACCTGAGCCTCGAAGATGGTGAGGGAAGCGTTAGTTGACATGGATTGCTTGTCACGTGGGATAACAGACTGTAAGAGACAAACCATAGAAACCCATTGGCCTCTGTTTAAAGAGTCACCAACAAACATCATTCTCTTTCCCCTCAGCATTTCCCACATCTCGGTCACATTCCACCTTTTCAAGTTGCAGGGGGGATGAGGTTGCCATCTCCAATGTTGATACTCCAAATCAGGCCTGCCATACCTCTCACAAGCCAGCTGTTCAGACATGTAAGGACAGTCAAATTCCTTGTGTAGTGGGTATGAAGAAGAATTATCAAAGACCCATTTCCCAGAGAAGACATCACAAATGTTCTCCTCCTCCTTTGCAGCAGCAGCAACAAAGTCTGATCCTTGGTGGTCAACCCATCCGATTTTCTTGCCACTGTACTCATTAGTCGAGTTGCACCGGCTGAATCTATCCAAAACCTCTGCCATATTTTTTTATAAACACAGTATGAATTTGAAAGTTTCCATGCCAAGCAGAGAGAATTTAGTAGGGGTCAGAGGGAGTTGAGTACCGAGATCATTCCGAGGAGGAAGATTGGGATGGACGAAAGATGTAAGGATGGAAGTTTCTTGGAGATCTTGCTCGCGATTAGTGTTGTCGTGGTGGATGCTACGCTCGTCGTAGAGAACCATAAAGGTGACGGCGAGTGCGAGCATGAAGAGTAGACCCGCCACTGGTAGCCGACTCTTCTTTGTGTTCCATCTCTGAAACATTTGAACTAGATGAAGAAGAAGTCTCCTTCCTTGTTTGGAACTATTTGTGTGTTTTAAAATTTTCAAATTAGTTCAGTTCACGTTTTATATTCAATCACTTACGCAAGATGAGACTGTTGCGGGACACGAAATTCGAAGCCGACCACGTTCTTAATTTTTTTTAACCCAATTTAAATCTGACTCCAGTCACCCCACCCAACTTCCAGTTTTCAAGCTAAATGCTACATGCTTAAATGTATATTATTAATTCTTATTAGTTTCAAACATGAAAATCTTTATTTATATTACCCAGACGCTAGGCTAAGATCCACCACCTTTGCTTCCATACTAGATCTGCAAAGACCTTTCAAGTTGAACTAATTTGACTTATTTTTGTTGAAAGATTGTCGGTAATTAATATTATAATTTCCATGAGAACCACGAAATATTCATATACAATTAAGAAAGTGTAGCCTTATGTTACCCATGGAGGTTATACTTATATATTGGAATAAAAATCTATTCATCTTATTTATTGATTATTGACCAATTGCATTAGGCTGAATGCACTTTTAAATTTTTATTATTCATTTATTTTATATATCTATCCAAACAAAAAAATAATATTCGTAAGTAAATCAAAATCTATTATTATATAAATATGGACAATTCTTTCAAATAGCTCATTTAAAAAAAATTGTCATCAAAAGAACCTACAATATTTTTAGCCAGAGAATGGATGGAAGACCAAATACCTGAACAAGGCCTAGTACACCTGCGTCAACACATCGAGACCCCCTTCCCAGGTAACGCCTCGGTTATCAGGTTTAGGCTGGGTGATTCTATCGACATATACAAATCTATCTTTCAAGGAGACGGTGTCTCATGTGTCTACGCCAATGTTGGCTGAGGGCCTTGTCCGTCGTGAGCTTGCTTTCCTGCATAGAGTTGGACATTGATATACTGCAAGTGGAGTCCGACTCCGCGCAACTTATTAAGGCCATCAATTATGCTGCTATTCCCATGAACTCTATAGTGTTTTCTCGGATATTTTATCTCTTGTTGTAGGTTTTCAATTTGTCTTTTGCCTGGATCTCTCGTGAGAGAAACCTTATGGTTGATAGGCTTGCAAAAACTGCTTTGATTGTAGTCTGAACCCTGGTAGTTGATGAAGCTTTTAATGCTTATAACTAACGGGTAATTAATTAATATCATGTGTGTTTCAAAAAAAGAATGATTAAAAAAGGTTTCATTAAAGAGACAAAAGAATTTTATACCATTGTTTATAGATATATATAAATATAAATAAATAATAATAGTAAAAAATATGTTGTATAGTTTTAGAATATATGTTTTCAAATTTAAACTTTTTTATAATCTTTTTTGAATTTTTTTTTCAAATTTTCTTTCCAAATTTGTTTTTGAAACTATTTTAAAAATTATTATTTTGAAATTTTTGATCTTTATTTATTTATTTTTAAACAATTTAAACCTCACTCCTTAACTATAGAACCTAAAGCATGGGATCCCCTAAAACATCTATTCTATTAAAACAGCAGTATGACAAGTTGATAAAGATTGTGTCCAACATATTTTATAACCATCTTCTAAATATTAATTATAACTGACTTTTATGCGTTTTATACAAATATTGTAACCACTAATTCAATTAGCAAAATATGCGGACTCACTTCTCTCTCTCTCAAACTGTCGACTAACTTTAATTTCAAATCGTACAATTTCATATAACTAACAATTTGTGTAAGTATGATACAAACACAAATTTTAGTACGTTTAATCACAAAAACAGACATATTTTTAGGTTCAGAAACGCGGACGTGGTGATCGATTGCTCGGTGATGGAGCGCTCGGCGGAGAGTTACCGTGGCGATTTTGCCAAATTCGGTTAATAAATTGGTTTTGTAAAAATAATCCATATTCCTGGGTTTTGAATGTTTGGAATGGAATTTAAATACCAGATCTACAAAATTGATGAAGGATCTAAAAGAAAACCACAATATTGCTGCAGCCTATAATGATAATTTTTTTTATGACGGCCATGAAAATGTTTTTGCAGAAATCGAGAAGCTATCATAAGGAAGATGAAGATATATTTACAATAGTGCCATTCATAAAAGAAATTATTTAGAAAAGAAAAAACACAAAAAGTGTTGTACTTCGATCGAACACGTGACATGCTGTAAAAATAACATCATCTCTATGCGCTAAGCCAAGGTAAATCATTAGTACATGAACTGCAACACATCATATGTAATACCAGTTTTAAAAACTTATGTTTGTCTAGGTTTTAAACTAATCAAATTGATGTGTAAAAAAATGTTATTCAAATATTTAATATTGAAAAGTAATGATCTATTACTCAATGTTTTGAAAACAGGACCAGGCATTGGCATCGGGTCAATGATCAGACCGGTCCAATCAAGTTTAAAATTTTAATTTAATTTTAAATTAAGTAATTATATATATACACATATATGTGTATGTATAAAATTATTATTATAATTTTTTTTCAGAATCTAAAAACTATATGAAAATAATATGAAATTTTTTAAAATAATATATAAATGTAATGAAAACTAATATATTAATATAGATATTAAAATAATATTATTTTTATAATTTTTTTTTTAAAATTGTATTTTTTTTACTTGAATTTCATAAAACCATGTTTAAATATCAAACCGGATCATCGGTTTTAGCAAATTTTCATAGTTTTTAACCGTTTTTTACCAGATTTATCGGTTTAACTCAAATCCGATTCTAGCACAATCCGGACCATGTTAGAAGTGCGAGTCACGGTCTGGCCGGTCCGGCCTCGGCCGGTTTAGTTTTCAAAACACTGCTATTGTTTTATATCATTGTGTTCAAAATTATTTTTTATGCACAAAAACTATCGACTTTTTATGTTCATACAAAAATGATATACAAGATATGTTATCATATAGCAAAATATTAATTCTTCCACATGTACAAAATTTATCATTACCAAAAATATTTAACATATTTAAAAACATAAAAATTTGTGAAAAAATCCATGTCCTGATTTTGCAAAACTGTAAAATTTTAATGTTTCAAATAATCAGGTTGTATCATATTAAAGTAATTAACACTATTCAAATTTTGTAAAAATAATCAGTCAAAACATATCCGTGTTTTTAAAGTGCGGGTCAAAATCTAGATTATTATTTGATTACTAAATAAAATATAACTATACTTTGTTATTTAAAAAATTAATAACTGTTTAGGAATAAAGTATAAGATTAATGTGTGAAATCGCTATGGCACAAGTGTATAGTAATGCAACATCACAAATTCAATACAATTGCCAAAACCTCTTACGAATAATTAAAAAATATTTTACACAAATATTATTATAAAAAAACATAAATATGATTATTACAAAAGAAAACATAAATATTAAAATTAAACTTCTAAAAAATATAAAACATATACCCGCCCTTTAAGGGCGGGTCAGAATCTAGTCTATTCTATTAAAACAGCAGTGTGACTCATTGATAAAAATAGAGTCCAGCAATTATTTCAACAATACATACTTTTTATATGATAACTGCAATGCCCATTTAATTTTTGAAAGTAACCACTACGTGATATTCTTTTTCCAAAGTAACCACCACTCCTTAATAGTTTGAGCATAACGTTTACATAAATGTTTTGTAACCTCTGTTGTGACTCCAAAGTTCTCGGATCCACTTCTCTAATATAAAGATTATAGTCAACGGTACATAATATCTGTGTGTAGAAGAAATAAATGTAATATTTGGTCGACAAATATATATTTAATAATTAATGCTAAGTAATCTTATTCTTCACTGACCGACCCAAACAATATGATTGACAACGAGTTATTATCATCTAATATCTTTACCCATGTAAAAAAATAAGAATAGATTAAAACACAAGCAAAATACAGAATTACAAATTATATCAAATAAATTTGATTTGTTTCTGTTGAAAAATATTGGTTTGTTCCGAAAATAAAAATATTAAAAATGCGTTTTACTTTTTGACAGTTTTACACAAGCCTAATAATAATGGTATATATAATTTAGAGAAATTCTCTAGAATAACATTTTTCAAGTTTTTGTCATAAAAATAGCTCACAATAAAGAAAATGACCAAAATAAGTTTTATTAAAAGGTAAAAATACATTTTTACCCTAGGATTAACTAATCTAGACTTAGGGTTTAGAGTTAAGGGATGGAGTTTTGAGAATAGGGTTTCAAAATAAAAAAAAAATAATAATAAACAAATATTAAAAATTTTGAAATAAAAAAAGCTATTTTGGTCATTTTTTTAGAGATATTTTTGTGACAAAAACTTAAAAATGGCTATTTGAGAGAATTGCTCTATAATTTATATTAGTTGACAAAAAATATAATCTTATATATTAAAATATTTGAAGCGAATTTTTATATATTACTCTATTCAGTTCCAACCATGTATGATTCAAATCTGTTTACATCGATATAAAAGCATTTAATAAAAAAAACTTTATCAACAAAGTATATAAAAGCATTTCAACTTAAAGTCTGTAATCATATTTAACATATGTTTATAGCAACAATACAACTGAACACCAATTTTTCCAAAAATCATTATCATAGTAAATTAACATAACTTACATCTCAGCCTAAGAAATTGTGATTTATTAAACAAGATATTAATTTATTTAAATTTTAAATGTTTTACACATACATTAAGTTTATCAATTAACAAAGTACATTATATTAAAATAGGGTTTAACGGATTTAGGTGGACTTTTAATAGAAATAAATATTCATATAAACTCATTTAGTTTAACGAGTTTAAAATAGTTTATTCGATTAAAAAATATTTATTAAATTTGATTTTACTTAAAGTTAGTTAAGACCATATTTACATATATCTGTATATATTTAATAGATTATATTAAAATTTTATTTTTACACATTTTTCAAAAATTTGTTCGGTCTTCAGTGCGGCTTGGATTTGATATTGGTTTTCATATATAACATTTTAAGAATTGTTCGAGTATATAGGCTATGTTCAATAGAATATAAGACTTTGATTTTCAAGTCGATTCTCAGTCAGATTTTTTGAATACGAATATTCTTGACTAATTATGTTAGGTAACTAATAAGAAAATATAATATGTTGCAATTTTTAAGAATAAAGTTTAAAAACAATTTATGAAATGCATATGGCACGAGTGTATAGTTATGCAACTTGACATATATAATATAGTAATATTAAAAATATAGAAAAAATTAATATAAAAATATAGTGTATAATAAAATAGATGTAATATTAAAAATATAGAAAAATTTAATCAATTTTTTAAAGAAATACTATCAGATTTTCGGAATTTTATCGGATCAATTGGCATCCAACTACGGGTTAACATGGGAATTTTGAATTTCTACAAAATTTTATCTGATTTTTAATAAACAGATTTTTCAGTAATATGAACTAGATTATATACGGATCACCGGATTTACCTGTTCAATCATAGGTCTAGGTTTATTAAATTAGGATCATGACCGATTTTTAGTTTTAATTTTTTTTTGAGAAATTGAATTTTTATATTTGTGTTTTTTATAATCTATTAAAACAAAATCATAACTTATCAACAAATCTTATGTCCAACTATGTATTTTTTTTATTTTAGGGACTTTATTATTCTCTTTGATTTTATTGAACATTAACATGTTTAATATAATTACAAATAAAAAACAATTATAAAAATTAAATTTTGAAACAAAAAATGTGTTTGCATCTGAAAGGGCAGGTCAGAATCTATGGCACAAATTTATAGTTTACCAATTTAATAAATTTCTTACAATTATTAAAATACTTTACTAATCATTTTTTAAAAAACATTACGCAATTATGATCACAGATAAAAACACAAATATGATTACAAAAAAATACGTATATGATACAAGGAAAGACACAAGTACATACTTATGAAACTTGATTTATTTAATATACTTACAAAAATTAAATTCATATCATATAAAAATATGATTATATAAACACACAAACATATAAATTATATTAGGCAATAATTTTAAAAGCAAAAAATATACCCGCCCTCTCGAGGGCGGGTCAATATCTAGTTAAATAGTAAAGCATTAGCATAAACATGGGTGTTTTTCAAAACCAACCCATATTTTCAAGTCAAACCCAAAACTAACCCCTTTTTTTTTGTCCATACTATTCATCAATAAAATTTTCATACTATCCTTATGCTTTTGAATTATTCACAAAATTGCCATTTTTATTTATTTTTTTATTAATTTCGAAATTAACAAAAAATCAAATACACCCTAACCATTTCTTCTTATTTACAAAAATGCCATCATCATCAATTTTTCCAACCACCATGAACCACCATTTTTGAGCTCTAAAGCTCTAGAATTCAATTTTCAACCACTTTTTTTCTCATTATAACCCAAAAAACTTCATTTCCTCTCATCTCCTCTACATTTCCATCTAAAAAACTCTCATAACTATCATTTTCATAATCACAAACTTCATATTTTCGAGTTTCTTCATTAGTGAATCGTTAAAGATGCTTCTTTTTGCTCATATTTGGAGTTTGGACGGTTGAAAAGGTTGGAAACGAGCTTTACACATGAAAAATGTAACTATTTACATGGTTTTCGTTCTTTTTCAGATCTGTGTCGCGACGGTAGACTGTTTTGTATGTCTACGCCTCCGTGGAGACTTACGATGCAGTCTATTTGTCAACGCACGGGTTAGTTTTGCAATTGACCAGACAAATTTTTTTTCTAACGCAGACTTCCCCAGTAGTCTCCGTCTTTACCTTTGACAACAAAAATAAAACTTTCGGTAGACTTACTAAGACGTCTACCTAAAAGAGGTTAGTTTTTCATTTGACCGAACTTTTGACTTTTCAAAATAGACTTCAACGGAAGTCTACAAAATGTAGACTGCCAACGAAGTCTATAAAAGGTCAGTTTTGCATTTGACCAAAACTTGACTTCGTGGAATAGGTTAGTTTTGTGTTTGACCAAAAAGTTTAAAAAGCAATCAAAAATTTATTAAATTGTAGACTTCATATGTAGTCTTCTTATCTTAAAAAAAAAATGTAGACTGCGTATAAAGTCTACTTTTTTATTTTGGTCAAATGCAAAACCAACCCGTCGGATTTGAGAGTAGACTTCACAAGAAGTCTACACACCCGTAGACGTTCATTTTAATCTACTGATTTGAAGTCAAACTTGGTCAATTGCAAAACTAACCTCTTTCAAAAAAATTCAAACATGTAGACTGCATATGAAGTCTAGTTCTGAAAGTCAAATCTTGGATGAATTCTGGTCAATTGCAAAAAGTAACATTTTTAAATTGTAGACTGAAATGAAAGTCTACATGTACAAAATTACAACTTTTATTCAACTATAGAAAGCAACCCGTAAAATGGTCAATTGCAAAAACCAACCCAAAGAGTAGACCTATTTGACAGTCTACGTCTGTAAACTGAAAAGAACGTCAACATCTTCAGAGACTAAATATTAAGTCTTCATAGAAAAATCTATAAAAATGTGAATTTGTGTATTATTCATTAAATTTTTTCTAGTTTTTTTGTTTGACAGTGTGTGTTAGTTAATCCTAATGGGTTTGAGTGATTTTGAAAATAATTTTTTTTTTATAATTATGAAGGTATAATTCATTTGATTTGACAATGTTGTTAGCTAATAATTGTAGACGTATTTCTAAGTCTTCGTTTATAGTTTTGCTAGTAAGGCTGAGCTTGTTTCAAAGCTGAAGTCGGTGACTGTGGAATATAATTTTACATTTTCAGCATATAAGACAACAAAACTCTGTATGTGGCTAAGTGTCGTGTTCAAGGATGTGGTTGGAAACTTAGAGCGAGTGTGAAGTATGGGCCAAAGACATTTTGGGTGACAAAATATTCGAAAAGGATGAAGAATCGGAAAGGTTGAAGAATGTTCCTTGTGCATGATGGCTGTACACATGGTAAACTTCTTGAAATGACACAAGAAGATTATGATCTGGACAACAAAATTGAGAAGATGGTGCTAACCTATTCCTTACCAAACATCATTTAAAACAAATGACTCCGAATAGGAATATACTCCTCTTATGCCTGTCACGAATAATCGACAAGTACGGAACTTGATCGAGTTATCTAAGACACACTTTGTACGCCTTTGTGTATCAAGCCTGCGCCAATACACTAAAAAAATTTGGATTGACTATATGTTAAATAATAAGTGTAGACGTTTTTGTAAATCTACAAATGTAGACTGCAGTTGAAGTCTACGTCGTAAATTCTATTAAAAGTGTATTTGTGTATTATTCATCATATTTTTTCATGATTTAATTATTTTACAGTGTATGTTAGTAAAATTTTAATGGTCTTGGATGAATTTCACAATTTAATGTGTTATAATTATACACTTGATACTTATTGCAAATTGTTTTGATTAGTGTTATTCTTGAAAATTTTGGAAAAATTTTGTATAGATTTTCTTCTTCTCACATGTGTGTTAGTTATTATTTTAGCTTATGGTGGTTTTACTTGTTTGGTTGGTTAGATCTTGTGAAAAAATTGATATCTAACAAAAAATTAATAATATCATACAAGTGAAAACAACTAAAAATGAATACAATGTTTATAGATTATGCATTAAAAATTATTTAAAAATTAATATTTTATTATGAAAGTTATTACAGAGCAATATATTAAAAAGTATTCTTGAGTATGTTTGATTTTTCATAATCTTGATGCTTCAAATAAAGTCTTGGAAAAAGTACCTGCCAAATAAGATAGAGTTATGAGAAAAACATAAGATAAAAAATGAAATCATATTTTAGTAGACTTTTTATTAAGTCTACGTAAAGTTATTGTTTAGTAGACTTTAGTTGAAGTCTACACTAATGGAAAATTTTCATATCTAAAAGTGTGCATTTAGAAAATTTGAAAATACTTTGTTCTGGAAAATATTTCAAAAATGGTTTTTTGTCATCCTTGTAACAAAGCAAAAAGATAATGTATGAATCTATAAATTTAGTTCATTATAAACACAAAATATCTTATAATGAATATATGGAAAGCTTACATTTTTGGGAAGATGATTTGAAAATATTGGAAGAGAATACCTGCAAAATAAAATAAAATTTTAAAAAATAAGATAAAAATTAAAATCATATTTGAGTAAACTTCTAATGAAATTTGCTTAAAATTCAAGGCTAGTAGACTTCATTTGAAGTCTACCAGCCGTAAGTTTTAAGTAGATTTCAAATGAAGTCTACTCTATCAAAAAAAAATAGATCTGAAAAATAATACATTAAAAATATGAAATAAGTTTAAATCTAAAAAACTTTTAAAAATATGATTTAATAGACAAAATAGTTATAAATTAAAGACATATTAATATGAATTTTAATATGTAACTTTATTTGAATATAAATACTAGAACACATATTTTAAATCTATAGATGTAAACCTTACATTTCTAGGAGGAGAAGAGAACAACTATGGAAGAAAATACCTGCAAAATAAGATAAAATTATTAAAAAACATAGAAAAAAATTAAAGTCATATTTTTGTAGACTTCCAATGAAGTCTGCTTAAACTTTGTGGTTTAGTAAACTTCATATGAAGTCTGCAAGCTTTAGTAAACTTCTTTAGAAGTCTACACTGTCTGATAATTTTCAGATCTGAAAAAATCTATATATTTTGAAATGTGAAAATAATTTTAAATCTGAAAATACTTTACATAATAGAATTTATAAGGTAAACTAGTAGCAAATTAATGTAGAGAGCTTGATCTATAAATTTATTTGAATATAAACATGTAAATACATATTTAAAATCTATTAATCTAAAACTTACATTTTTAGAGGAGATGATGAAATCCATGAGTGATAATACCTACCAAAAAAAGATAATATTGTGAGAAATAAACATAAAAATACACATTTAAAATCTATAGATCTAAAACTTACATTTTTTAAAGGAGAAGATGAAAACCATGAATCATAATATCTAAAATGACAAGATAATATTGTGAGAAAGACTTGAGAAAATTTTAGAGAGAAAGAAGATAATGAGAGAGATTTAGAAACAATTGAGAGAATTTTAGAGAGAAGAGAGAAAGTTTTAGAGAGAAGGGAGAGAGTTTTAAGAACTTGTGCAGCCACTTTAGAGAGAGATTGAATAAATTTTGTTTATATAGGGAGACAAAAATGTAACTAGGTTAAAATTTACGATACTGTAGACTTCGTTTGAAGTCTACTAAAATTAAAATTTTGGAGTAGATCTTACTATAACATAGTAGACCTTTTTGGAAGTCTACTATAATAATTTAATTATTGTTGTTTATTCTTTATTATTTTAATAATTTTAATATATGATTTATTAAATTTATTTCTTTATTTTTAATAGTTATAGTATATGATTTCACTTTTTTATTCGTAAGGAACTTAACTTAGTTTAAATATAATGATTTTTTGTAAAACAAATTGAAAAATATAGACTGAAAAAGACGTCTTCAGATAAATAGACTTTATTGTAGGTCTACGAAACCCTAAACCACAAATATCAAACCCTAAATGTTTTGCTTGATAATCAAAAAGTCTCATTTATACAAAATATAAACTACTAAACATTAATATGCAGATTTAAGTTAATAAAACAAAAAAAAAAACAAAATCTAAAATCTAACCCTATGAAATCAACTACTAAAAGACATAACATGTTATAACCTTTTGTTTCTAAACTATGAACATAGTCTAGCACATGATAACCAAATTAATATATATTCTTCAAAATTGTTCGATTATATGAAATTTTAATTTATTTACTTAATATTATCCATTATATTGATGATTAGTTAAAAATATCACAATAATTATTTTTATACATTTTCAAAATTAAATTAGTAGACCAAATTAGAGTGTAGACTACAAAACAAGTCTATAAAGTAGACTTCGTAGGAAGTCTATATATATGTAGACTTCTTTTATTACGTGTAGACTTCCAAAGGATAGAAACGTAAAATACATTTATATTTTTTGTTTGGTCATAAGGGTGAAATAGTACTTTCACTACTCCTTTAGGTTGGTTTTGCATTTGACTGAAAGTGGGGTACACTTTTACATTTGACTTGAATATTTGGGTTGGTTTTAGCAAATGTCCCCATAAACATTATGCTCCTTATTATAGAATTAACAGTTTTTAGAAAAACATTTAGGAGGTGTTATTGGTTTATATATTTTAATGGGTTTAGAAATCTATACAATATATATAAATCAAATAAAAAATACAAATTTTCATATTCTCTAGGTTTAGTACGGAGGTTTTTCCTCAGATTTGATGAGCCTTTGTATTTTTAACAAAGAAATCCATGCAAATCCATTCAAATTCATTATGAAATCATATCTATTAGTAAATCTGTATAATTAAATAACACTTGATTTGAATTAGAATTTATCAATTATTAAACCAATAACACATGATTTCAATACACAGAACCAATAACACTAAATTTGATTTGGATTTTCAAATTCATCTAAATACAACAACCAATAATCCCACTTAGAAAACATTAACAAGATGATAACGCTCTATGCTCATTTTTGATAGAGCAGCTCTATTTGCATGTAAATATATAAAAAAATTAGAAAAATTATATAAAATTTGCAATTAAAATATATTTAAATTTTCAAAATATATTATTTCACATTTAAAATATAATACAATTAATATAATTATAAAACATAGAATAATAATTTTTTATATATTAAAGATATCTATATTATTTAGAAATAAATATTTTTTTAAATTATAATTTTATATATGAACCATTTATTGTTCTATCAATCACCTTATTAAACATATATATGAAAGCATACAATTATTGCAGCATTTTGTTTCTATATCATACTGTTATTGTTTTGTCTTCGGCTCTACCAATCAAGACCTAAATCTAAATCAATTAACCGTATGAATATACATGTATATTTACTCTTTAACGGAATATATTTTGGTCATTTTCTTCTTTGAAGTTTTTTGGTAAAAAAAATAAAAGAAGCTACCATAGAAAATTTCTCTCTAATCTATATATAAGAATATATATAAGAAGATGAAGAAGTCATCTTCCTTGTTTGAAGCCTTTTTTTTCCTGAAGATCGATTTTATAGATAACCAAAAACTGATACAAAACCAAGGAATACATATTTGTCTATGATAGCCACGGATAAAGAAATATTCTTGGAACGAAATTTCACGCAGGGGAAGCAAATGCCCAAATGAAACCAACATAAAAAGGCGAGTACAAACTAGAATCTCAAGCTAAGCAACTAGGTTACAAGCTACTGGTAATTCTCTCCGACTAACAGGTATATCAAGCATCAAGAGAAACCTAAGAAAGCTGTTTTGCGGGAATATTATTTACATTCGTAGCAAAAAGAAAAAAAAACTGGAATATTTTCGGCCAACAACCAGTCAACCACAAAACCATTTTCTCCTAGAACAACGAGGACACTCCTCAAAAACCAAGTAACAAAAGCTCCATAAACCGGCAATGTTAATTCAATTTTAGTAACTTTTTGTTAGTTTATTTTTATTTTTATTTTTTTTTACAACTAAATAAATATTTTGCACAGATGGGGTATCGAACTCAGGTTGCCCACCAGTTTATTTTATTTTATATGAACTCCTATTTTATTTTGGGAAAGTACCTTTTAAAGCTCAATTTTATATAAAACAAGATACGAGCCCGTTGCGTTGCAGTGGGTTTTGTTTAATGTTTTAATTTAATAAAAACCATAAATAATAAATCAGTGGGTTTTGTTTGATGTTTTAATTTAATAAAAACCATAAATAATATATTTTATTATAGTATTATGATTATTTTTTGCATATGTTGTTTGAGATTTATTTTATTATTAAAATCTGTTTTCACACATAAGTTCAAGTTAATATTGTACTTTATAATCATAGTGCATAGATGAATTATTATAAACTTTACACTAAGGATTAGAGAAAATACTATACATAAACAGTTAAACTGAACACAGTCCGAGATAAGAAATGAAAAGTAAAAGAAGTGAAAGTTAAATACACCAATCGAATCAATGACAACATTCTACATGTTCTTATGTACTAATTTAATGTTTTATCAAATAAGTCTTTAAAATTTTATTTTGCTAGGATTTTTTTAAAAAAGGAAAACATTTTATTTTACAAATATCCTTTTTATTTACAATTTAAAAATAAATAAAAATATTAAATACTCTTTTACAATTTTGTTTAAGATTTTAGAAAAGGTAAATTACTGTCATATAACCTATTACAATTATATGCTCTTTAGAATTTCAGAAAAAAATATGTTGCTGATAAATAATTATTTTTAGTTATTAATAAACATTTTTAAAATTTCTATTTTTACAATTCATATCAATACTAATTTTACACTATTTTTGTTAATTAAATAATTTTTAGTATCCTTTTTATCATCAAACACTCTCTTAAAAATAATATCAAATCAATTTTTACAATTTTCTCTTGATTAGGAATTAAAAACATTATATAAATTTATTTTATTTAAGATTTCTTTTATAAAAAAAAAAGAAAACAACTATCAAATATTGTGTTACAGTTTTGTAGGATTTTAGAAAAGGAAATAAATATTACATAATCTTTTACAGTTATATTTTTTCTAGGATTTAAAAAAAATTATCAAATAACTATTTCCAGTTAATATTAACTATTTTTAAAAGTTGCAATTTTAAATTAAATTTATTTTTGTTAATATCTTAGTATATATATATTTAATTATGAGATAGATTAACATATGTCACAATCTTAAAATATATAATTGTTATGTATCACGATCATGTTAATTAGCAAATTTGAAGAACCAAACTTTATATAGTAAGATAAATTTAGTTCACATATCAATGTTTCATTTCACTATATCGAAAACTGACCAAAACTCTGGTCAGACAAGACTTATTACCGAAACCAAAAAGCAGCACACGTAGCATGAGGCAAAACTAAGCACATGATTTCACAACAACCAGATGTTCACATATTAAACAAAACAAGAGTCACAAACGGCGAACCAAACTCCAAAAATACTAAAACTGGCCTTCCTTGTATAAAACCCACCCCAACACATACGGTCCCAATGAATGATTTCACTTCTCAATCTTACTGACACACAAGCATGGACCGTCATTCCACTTTGATCTTATCTATATTACTCAACGCTTTGACCACAACCTTCTTCTCTCCGGTTTATGCCGGAACTTTCGACAGAGAATTCGATATCACTTGGGGTGGTGGTCGTGGGAAAGTCCTAAACAATGGAGAGCTTCTCACTCTTTCTCTCGATAGAGCCTCCGGATCTGGATTCCAATCCAAGAAAGAGTATTTGTTCGGAAAAATTGATATGCAAATCAAACTCGTCCCTGGAAACTCTGCCGGAACCGTCACTACCTACTATGTTAGTGTTACATAATATCATAATTTGACATTTTAAGAAATTTAATAATGCCATAAACTCAAGTAAAAGTTTGTGCCTTTAACTTTCATATAAAATTTTCTTAATGCGCTATATACAATTAAAATTGTCGTGTAAAATCGTGATATCCTAATTCATTTGCATTTGCTTCGGAACCTTGTGGCAGGCCTGAACATGATCATATATTTTTAGGATGATACCATGTCATATGGTTTTTTGTGGTTGATGTTCTTTCTTTACCTTATGACTAGGTAATAACCCGCGCCTTGCGCGGGATGTGATTATTAGTTTCGTTATTTTTAATAAAAAAGACAATAAATCTGTTTAATCTGGATATTGGTTAGGTTTTACGTACGTTTTTTTGTTTTTAATCTTCTAAAATATAACTATTATTTTAAATTAATATTTATTTTAGTTTATTCGGTTAAAACATTTAATTTTTTGGTTTTTTCGGATAAAAACCTAAAATTAATATTATATGTTTATTTTCATATTATGAAGTTTAGATAGTTGTCATGTCGAACCAATAGTTTCATATTATAGTTTTTAAACAGATAATAGTTTAAGAAAAAGAAAAAAAAATTATTAAGACAAATCATTTCACTACAATTTGGTCGGTAGTGAAAGAAACATTAAGAAAAAATATTTCAACTTTCAAAAAAATTAGATACTTCAGCTGTGGTGAATACTTAGTTATAAGATGCTCACATCAAGGTGCACATGTATGTTTATGTAAGAAGTATATAAAAATAGTTAAAAAATATATAAAGATATTGTTAATTAATATTAAATGACATTTTTGTTCAGAATAATACATGAAAGATAAAATTAAAATTTATTTAAAATAAAAAAGACCTTGACATTAGTCATTTTTTCATTAAAAGAAAATAAAATTATATTCGTAAATAGGGGTGGACACATATCAAGTATCTGGATATTTGGAAGCATTCTTGTCAATTCGATCTTTAGCCACCTAGATATTCGGTGACTCCGATATCCGAAATGTTTTAGAATTTTAAAGAATATCCGATTTGATTCGTAAATAAAATAAAATTTTAAAAATAATTTAATAATAACATTTTATTACAAAAATAAAACATTATATAACCTTTTAATTTTAGTACCTAATATAATAAATTTATATTGTAAAACTGATATAAAGTATAATATATATAATTCTTTTCATATATGTATATATATGCATATAACATATCGAATTAGATATATGTTCCTAAAAATATTGGTATTAGTGATTTGCTTCTTTTTTGGATATTGTATTTTAGTATTTGATTTGTTTCGTAAAGTTTCAAATATCAAGATTTTTTGGTTCAAATCAAAACGGATAACAAATCGAATCAAAATTTATGAATATTTTGCTCAATTTTATCTGTAAACAATAAAAATAATATATATATAGTTTGGCTTTTGATTCGTTATCTATTTTTATTCGAACCGAAAAATCCAGAGTTTTATTGGAACTATGTATGTGAGTTTTATATTAAAAAAATCACAAAATACATAGTGTGAACACATTTATGACTATAGTGTGAACGCGTTAGCATATTTATTATCAAATCATTGTGAAGCTGCCACGTGTCTATTATAATGTGAATGCATTTATTACAATGCTTCTCTTTTAATATATAAGGGATGGTTGTTGATGTTCTTTATTTACCTTATTAGGTCTTTTAGACATTTTAACTTGGGATTTTTAACGGTCCCTTATTAATTGCTGCAGCTAAAGTCGAAAGGTGATACGTGGGACGAGATAGATTTCGAGTTTCTTGGTAATCTAACTGGTGATCCGTATGTGATGCATACAAATGTGTATACTCAAGGCAAAGGTGATAGAGAACAACAATTTCATCTCTGGTTCGATCCAACGGCTGATTTTCACACTTACTCTGTTCTATGGAACCATCATCACATCGTGTAAGTATAAATATATTTTTCCCAAACTATTTTACCTAGAATTTTAAGTTGTGGGACTGTCTGTGGACCAACTGGGCCGGCCCATTATATTTTCGACGTACATGTAGTTTGAATTAAAATTTTGAGTTTATTTTGATGCAGTTTCTTGGTTGATGGAATTCCGATTAGACAATTCAAGAACTTAGAACATAGGAGAATTCCATATCCAATAATGCAGCCAATGAGGCTCTACTCGAGTCTCTGGAACGCGGACCAGTGGGCTACGAGAGGAGGGCTTGTTAAGACCGACTGGTCCAAGGCGCCATTCACCGCTTCTTACAGAAACTTTAGAGCGGACGCATGTGTCTCGTACACTGGAAAACCATCTTGCCCAGCCGGTTCACCAAGATGGTTGTCTCATAGGTTTGATCTAACGGCGGAAAATAATATGAGGGTAGTGCAGAGGAAGTTCATGGTTTATAACTATTGTACGGATTCCAAGAGGTTTCCTCAAGGATTTCCTAAGGAGTGTGGTATTCACTAGCTTCACGGCTTGTATAGTTAATTAATGGTACTTCGAATGTATGTATTGTTACGTGTTTTCTTTTTCTGTGTATGTATTCATCTTTTCGGTTTGATAGCACAATGACAGAATTAGGAAAACCACTAAGGTACAAGCTATCGTTGAGAGCGAGTTATCGGTTTTGTTTTTATTGTTTCATTTACATATTACAATCATCTAAGTGTATTCAATGTTTATTTTGGATATGTGTTGACCATATTTTGAAGCTAAAGACATGTATAAACGGTAAATCTTAGCCGAATCTTGTTTTTCATTCCATAATAAAAATAATTAGTGTTTTGAACTTTTTAACTATGATTGACTGAAATTTATCGACCTGAAAATGTAGATTCTGAGTACTTTTCTTTTAATTATTATTAATCCCAGCATGGGAGAAACTCGAAGAATAATCCACGTAGTTGCTTTAAATAAATATGGTGACAGTTCTTACATGTATGCGGCTAACATGTCTCCGTTCTCAATTTTTGTTAAAGAAAACTGTCGGTCCCCATTTTACCAAAAACAAAAACAAATATTTCAATTTTCTGCTTAATTAATTTTACAAATTAACTACAAATGCTATCCGATCTTTTAAAACGTTTTTATTCAAAACTTATCGTAGGAACCAAGCTTAAAAACAAATTTAGCTGAATGATAAACATACGAAAAAAACATTATCAAAATGATACTATATATAATTATATGTAAGGTGAAAGACTAAAGTATATGTTTATATGTTAACATAATTAATCATTTATATAACAATTAATTAAAAATCGTTAGTGTAAGACTACCACGTCCATAATGGGACTCCACGAACCTCTAATTCACTCGTTTTCTAGAATCTCACTCTCTCCTTATAAACACCAATCTCCGATCATATTCAAACCATCTGAAAACATTTAGTTAAGAAACAACAACAACAACAGAGCACTAAAAATGGCAGCTCTGGCGACCAAACAGTCTCTGTTGTTGCTGTTATCTTCTCTTCTGCTCTTGATAGGCGTATCCACCGGAAGTTTCTACGACAACTTCGACATCACATGGGGTAATGGTCGTGCCAACATATTTGAGTCTGGACAGCTCTTGACATGCACTCTCGACAAGATCTCTGGTTCAGGTTTTCAATCCAAGAAAGAGTATTTATTCGGAAAGATTGATATGAAGATGAAACTTGTCGCTGGAAACTCAGCCGGAACAGTTACTGCTTACTACGTACGTAAAAATCAACATTTATCTCCTTTTTACGTTTAAATTTTTTGGCACGGATTGTATGATTTTGATATTAAGGATAATGTTTTCACAGCTTTCCTCTAAAGGCGAGACATGGGATGAGATAGACTTCGAGTTCCTGGGTAATGTTACAGGACAGCCTTATGTTCTCCATACCAATGTGTTCACAGGAGGTAAAGGTAACCGTGAAATGCAGTTCTATCTCTGGTTTGATCCCACCGCGGACTTCCACACTTACACCGTCCTTTGGAACCCTCTCAACATCATGTAAGTAATGTGGTTCAACCCGACGTTCTTTTACATCGTCCTTTAGAAGCTTGATCTGATACATGACGGTTCTTGATTTTCTTGATATCTCTAAAGCTTTCTTGTGGACGGAATCCCAATCCGGGTGTTCAAGAACAACGAGGCTCACGGTGTGGCTTACCCGAAGAGCCAGCCAATGAAGATCTACTCAAGTCTATGGGAGGCTGATGATTGGGCTACACAGGGTGGTCGAGTCAAGACGGATTGGACTAACGCTCCATTCAGCGCTTTCTACAGGAGCTTCAGTGATGTGGACTGTTGTAGCCGGACTTCAGTGTGGAACTGGGTTACGTGCAATGCAAATAGCAACTCGTGGATGTGGACTACACTTAACCCCAATCAGGTTGGACAAATGAAGTGGGTGCAAGATGATTACATGATCTATAACTATTGTACTGATTACAAGAGGTTCCCTCAAGGTCTACCCACGGAATGCAACCTTGGCTGATTGTGTGTCCGAGCAAATACAAGCATGTTGCAGTTTGTTTCATTCTTTCCTTCTAATTTGTTCTCGTGATTTGATCCTGTTATTCTTTTGAGTTTCTATTTGTTTCCCTTATTGGGTAATTGATTATACTTGTGCTCATCTGTAATAATTTCATTAATATGATTAAACTGTTGGTTTTTTATATCGTGACATTTAACCAGAGTACCAGACCAACCTGAGAATTGAGGAAAGAAACATACTTTCATAACATAGAGCATAAACAGAGTATTCTGTTATGAAAACAGAGCTAATTACGGAACTCTATGCACTAAGAACAAAGTAGAGGATAACATTTCTCTGTTATTTTTCGGCCTTGGGCTTTTTAACATATAAATAAACACAAATTTGTTTTCGTGATTAACCGTTCAATCTGTACTATTATTTATAAAGTGATTTTGCTTATTTGTCATGTTCTCCATGATTTTAGCTAATTTTGCTTATTTGTCATATTCTTATTAGTTTTTAGATTAAATCATCAATTTATTAATTTAAATAATATAAATATTTCAAAATTTTTAATTGGAATTATGATTATCATTATAATTCACAAGATTTTTATTAGTTTTTAGCTTAAATCATTAATTTATTAATTTAAATAACATAACTATTTCAAACTTTCTAATTGGAATTTCAATTATAATTATTTTAAAAAGTTATGACCAATTCTTATTTTCATATGATGTAACATGTTTTAAACTCTATAGTTTCAATTTTCTCATTCATTCCAAGTTGTTTCGATTATAGTTTTTTACATCTATATTTATGTATTTTTGATATTTGTTTTTTACCGTTGGAGTTCTATGTTTTTCTTCTTTCTTTGAGTTGAAATACTAGGAGCAAATCAGTTTTGTTACATGGAATTTGGAATTATGAATTAGGTACTCCGAATTATTTCAGTAGTTTTTTTTTGACAACAAAACATTTACAGACTCATATTGACTCTGTAAACCAAATCGGTAACTTTCATCCATGTGAACGACGAAAGACGGTTGTCTTCTAGCCCTGCGTGCTAAGCTATCCGCTCTTTGATTCTCCGTTCGAGGTACATGAACAATATCTGAATTGAGGAAACTCTTTCGTAGGAGCTTGATATCTTCCAGATAACTTCAGTAGTTATTTCACGTATATATTTTATTACTGTTTAATCTATAATAAAAATATGCTTTGATATTAAATTTTGAGAATTGCCTATGTAATCATGTTATGAACATGTCTTTAATGATTTAGTTTCTAAAACAGATAAAAATAAATATATTTTTAATGAATAATTAGATTTATCATTATATAATTAACCATAAATTAACTTTAATAATAAAACTACCATTATCTATTGTTTCTTTTATTAGAATAAAACTTACGAAATATTAAGATCAGTCAATGTATATATTGATCAAGTAAACCAATGAAATATTGTCATTATCTCAATTCGTTTTTTTATTAAAAACATTCTTCAAAATTATCATCGAACTTTAATTTTTATTTAATTTTTATTTATTTTGTTCTCATTTGGATTTTGTGTGTTTTAATGTTTTTTTGGTAAGTTAATTCATGTTTATGGTTCAAAAATTCAAATTAGATTTAGAGAGACCAAAAATTCACAGTGTTACTTTACTTTACTGTGTGGAATATTTGATATGTAATTATGCTCTTATCGTCTCATAGTTTTATAGTTTTCCTTTGTGTTAAGAAGAATTCGATCGAAATAAAAATCGAAGAGAACTAAAATGATTAAGAATATAAAGAATGAATTATCATGATTTTTAGATCATAATACATATATCTATACTATTATTTACAAAGTAAATTTTTGCAACAGATTTCTCACGTTAAAAGTTAGAGCGGTTAATATCGTTTATAACTTTAATGAATAATTATATAAATTAGTCTAAAAATAAAAACGAATTTCAAATCTATCTTACTAAAAAATAATTAAAATTAATAATAAATCGTTTATACCCTTAATAAATAAATTATATAAATTAGTCAAAAATAAAAATGAATTTAAAATATATCTGATTAAATAAGTGAGTAAAATTAATAATAATAAGAATTATCTAAAATATAAATAATTTAAGACGAATTTCTATTAATACTATTATATCATATATTATATTAGATAATTGACTATAAATAAATATAATAAATTTTTCAAAAATAAAAACATGTTTTAAAACATAAGATAATTCTTAGATATATACTGTTGTTATCTGAAAATAATATTTTATTATAAAATTTATAGTTAGATATAAAACAATTTATAGTTAAATGCTAACCAAACGAATAAATATATTTTCTAAAATATATGTGATTGTTTTTCAAATGTAACACAACAATTAGTAAATTTATTTTTAAAAATTAAAATTTGATAATTGAATATATATTAATAATATTTTGTTTATGTGTTATATTTGATAATTGAATATAAGTAAATATAATAAAATTCTCAAAAATAAAATATATTTTGAAAACATAAGATAATTCTTAAATATGTTGTGTTTTATCTGAAATAATATTTTTTATTATCTATTCTATTAAAACAGCAGTATGACCAGTTGATAAAAGTTGTGTCCAACTATTATTCCTTCTATTTAAAAGTTTTTTTATTATTCTCTTTTTTATTTAAACACTAACTGCTGTTAATCTTATATATTTCTACCGAATATAGTAACCACCTCCATTAGTTAATTCCTATATTCTCGGGAGTCGGGACCCATAACTCCCAAACATAAAAGAAGGTTCTTTCGTGCTTTAATTTGTTTTTTGTTTCAATCATCTTGAACGATCATCATATGATCAAAGACAATATGTTTACATCGATTGTTGGGCAATTGTATATTTGTTTGCTTGACCTAAATGGATCCATTATAAAAAGGAGAGTACAATTGCTACATTAATAAAGGAGAAAAAGACTAGAATAACACTAAACCAAGTTTTTGTTTCCAAAGTAGCACTCAAGGCTCAAAGTCACAAAAATAGGTTTCATTAAAGAGGTAAATATACACTTATACCCCTTGGGTTAATTAATCCAAACCTTAGGGTTTAGAGTTAAGGGGTGGGGTTTTGGAATTAGGGTTTAAAATTTTATAAAAAATAAATACTAAAATAAAAAAAAAATTTTAAAAACAGTTTCAAAAAGTATTTTTAAATTATAAAAAGAAAATTTGAAAAAAAAAAAAAAAAAAAAAAAATTTTAAAAAAAATTATATAAATTTCGAATCTGAAAACATGTAATCTGAAACTATAAAAAAATTATTTTTTTCTTATTTTTTTTATTTTTATTTTTTTTATTTTTATTTTTATTTTATTTATTTTTATTTATTTTTGTTTGTTTATTTAATTTTAAACCAAGGGTATTAGGGATATTTTACCCTTTAATGAATGTCATTTTTGTGACTTTCTCCTTCTAGTGCTATTTTTGAGACATAAACTTCAAAAGGTGCTATTATTGACAATTGCCCTTAATAAAGCCTAACCTAAAATAAATATAAACTCACTTTCAATGGTATTTGTTAACTTAATAATATATAGTTATAATTAATATTTGTTATTATCGTGATATACAGTTACCCAACAGCCCATGAGTAAAAATCAATATAAAAAAATATAATCTAATAATATATAATTTTCAAAATTAAATCAAATTTTACACCAATAAAATAAAAATCAATTAAGCTAAATAATATATAACGAGAACTGTTTTATAAGAAGCTTAAATTAAGTAATATCCATTCTATTAAATACATATATATATTAAACAGAATATACTAAAATTATTTTTTTAAAGATTTTTTAGAAAATTGTTCTGTTTTCGGTGCGGGTTGGATTTCATATTGGTTTTCGGGTATAATACTTTAAGAACTGTTCGAATATATAAGCCATGTTTAATAAAGTATGAAACTTTGATTTTCGGATCGATTCCGAGTCGGGTTTTTTAAGCACGAATATTCTTGACTAATTATGTTAGGTAACTACTAAAAAATATAATATATTGTAAACTTTAGGAATAAAGTTTAAAAATAATTCTAAAATATATACGACACAAATGTATAGTTATGTAACTTGACATATTTAATATGGTTACCAAAAATTATATTAAATTAAATTAATATTAAATATAAATATGATTACAAAAAATAATACAAAAAAATATTTAAGAAAATTCAAACAAAAAATATACCCGCCCTTTTAAGGGCGGGTCAGAATCTAGTAGTTAATTAAGGCATTGACTTCTTCAGATCACACTATGGCTGTGCCCCGTGTGGAGTTTTTTTTAACACTGGTAACACATTAAACCATTGTATAATCTTTAACTCTTACATAGGATAGAATGATTAATTACTGGAAAACATGTACGATATTAGTGAACAATTTTATGGATTCTACTCTGAAACATTTGGATCGATGGACGGTTATTCATGTACGACATCTTTGATGAATAAGCTAGCTACGCAGCAGATCATCACAAGAATGACTCTGTTTGCAGTACTTTGGAACCTTCAATGACTTCGCATCAAATAATCTACAAAAAAAATGCAGTCTGGAATTCGAATCTTAGAATATAAAATATGTTTTACAAAATAATGCGCTTGCATGATTATAGTTATATATTAGCTATTTTGTTTAACGATTTAAAAAAAAAAATTATATGAAATTTTGATTTGGATGAAGTTTCTGTTTTGTAAAATTTCTATTGTTTTGTAGTGACAAAATTTTCAAAAATAAACGAAAAAAGTATCTGATGAAATTTTACTTTTTTACCAACGACAAAATTGGCATTGTGTGGGCCTAAAAGGATAGGTCAAGATAGTTATTTCCCATAAAGACAAATATTCACATTCAGCCCAATTAGGTCATATCCATTCATCTAAGGTAGGCCTATGAAATTGAAAAATTAAGATAAGAGGATATGGGTTGCAAGAAACTTGATTTTGGTACCTGAAATAGATCCATGTATCGATTCAATAATTAATAGAAATATACAATAAAAATCTCTATAAAATAATATACCAAATTGAATTTTTAGTTCAGTTAGTATATCGATAAATTAATATCTCTATAAATTAATAAAAAAATTATAGTTTTGGTGTAGTTCTAACATTATTAATTTATAAAGGTTTCACTGTATTATCATTTTAGTTTATAAGTATAAAACTAGATGTTCTGCTCGCACATGCGGGCATAGTGTTCTTGTTATATTTATCTGTTTATAACTATTAAATCAAAATCAACATAATAAATTATTAACTATGTTTTTAAAAAGATAAATCAAACATTAAACTTTATATTATACTAGATTCTGACCCGCCCTTAAAAGGGCGGGTATATTTTTTGTTTGAATTTTCTTAAATATTTTTTTTGTATTATTTTTTGTAATCATATTTATATTTAATATTAATTTAATTTAATATAATTTTTGGTAACCATATTAAATAAAAAAAATAAAAATAAAAAAAATAAGAAAAAAATAATTTTTTTATAGTTTCAGATTACATGTTTTCAGATTCGAAATTTATATAATTTTTTTTTTAAATTTTTTTTTTTTTTTTATTTTTCAAATTTTCTTTTTATAATTTAAAAATACTTTTTGAAACTGTTTTTAAAATTTTTTTTTTATTTTAGTATTTATTTTTTATAAAATTTTAAACCCTAATTCCAAAACCCCACCCCTTAACTCTAAACCCTAAGGTTTGGATTAATTAACCCAAGGGGTATAAGTGTATATTTACCTCTTTAATGAAACCTATTTTTGTGACTTTGAGCCTTGAGTGCTACTTTGGAAACAAAAACTTGGTTTAGTGCTATTCTAGTCTTTTTCTCCTTTATTAATGTAGCAATTGTACTCTCCTTTTTATAATGGATCCATTTAGGTCAAGCAAACAAATATACAATTGCCCAACAATCGATGTAAACATATTGTCTTTGATCATATGATGATCGTTCAAGATGATTGAAACAAAAAACAAATTAAAGCACGAAAGAACCTTCTTTTATGTTTGGGAGTTATGGGTCCCGACTCCCGAGAATATAGGAATTAACTAATGGAGGTGGTTACTATATTCGGTAGAAATATATAAGATTAACAGCAGTTAGTGTTTAAATAAAAAAGAGAATAATAAAAAAACTTTTAAATAGAAGGAATAATAGTTGGACACAACTTTTATCAACTGGTCATACTGCTGTTTTAATAGAATAGATGTAGAGAGAAAGTGGCAAGATGAGCCTGTTGCGGGTCACGAAATTCGAAGCCGACCACGTTCTGAAATTTTCTTTTACCAAATTTAAATTTGACTCCAATCACCCCACCCAACTTTCAGTTTTCCAAGCTACATGCTTTTATGTATATTATTAATTTCAAACATGAAAATCTCTATTTACATTATTAACATTCCTGGCCGGACGTTAGGCTAAGATCCACCACCTTTGCTTCCAACTTAGATCTCATATAGTGCAAAGACCTTTCAAGTTTAACTAATTTGTTGATAGATTGTAGACAATTAATATGATAATTCCCATACTAAGGTTTAAATATTCAAATACAATTAAGAAATAGCCTATGTTACTCATGGAGGTTATATATTGAACTATAAATCCTTCCATCTATTTATTGAGACCAACTATATTAGGCTGAATGCAATTTTAAATCTATATATATATCTAAACAAAAAGAACTATTCATGAGTAAAGCAGAATCAATTATCATATTACTATATAAGAAAATAGACATTGGCATGTCAAATGGTGTGAAAACTGAAGCTCTACACTTTCTTCATTTACAAACTCGATCTGCTTTGAACCTCACGTTCCTTAAGCTTCTCTAAAGCTCTGTTTTACCATTCCCCATAACAAAACAAAAACCCTGAATGCGTTTTCTTTAAGGTAAAAACGTTCTTGTTTTGTTTGATTTCTTCTTCATAGTCTCTTTCAACATCTCTAGCTCCATTGAAGAAAGAATATGAGATATACTCCAAGATCACAAGGGAGAAAACTCATCATCCCTTCTTTCTTTTTCATCATAGCTCTCTGTGTACTAGCTTTCATCAACGAAATCAGATTCGGCAGTTTACTGAGTTTCGGACGATGTGCTTTGTCGAATGTTCCGATGACTAACGGTTCATCGGAGACTCCATTGTTGTCTTCTTCTTCTTCTTCTTCGGGTGGTGATGAGATTAGGATTCTTGTCGGAATTCTTACACTTCCCGATCAGTACCCACGTCGGCATTTTCTCCGGATGATCTACGGGACACAAGCTATTCCCAACGGCGTTAAGATCGACGTGAAGTTCGTGTTCTGTAATTTGACTAAAGAAGACCAGAAAGTGCTTGTCGCTTTGGAGATCATGCGTTATGATGACATCATCATACTCAATTGCAACGAGAATATGAACAAAGGTATCTGGTTTATCTCGGTTTAAAGTCAATCTCGGTTCGATTTGATTTTAATTAGTTGATTTAGATCGGTTTGAGAACGAATTTTCCAAATTGAGATACCATTGTTGTTTTGGTTGCCTTCTTGGTGTAGTATATACAGGCTTGGTTTTGATTTGGTTTAATCATAAACCAAAACCATTATTGTATATGGTTCAATTCAATTAAACATGGTTTCAATTTTTACGAAAAGAGGTAGTCTATCTTAAGGTTCTGCAAAAACATTTAGTTTATGAATATTTTTTTTTCATATTTAGTTGGTTTAACATTATATTACAATTTTTTTTTTTTTAGTTTGATTTGGACTACCTTGACCGAATTAGAATCTACTCTATTAAAATAGAGTCTTACTTTTTATCTACTATAGAAAAGTTGTCATTAAGTTTTGGACCTATTCTAATTGAGTTTTATTAATCTAAATATAAATATACTCAACTCTATTAATTTGGCAAATCATTATCTGTTATTAATGTTGCCAATATTTCATCATCAAAATCGTTCCTAAATTAACCAAATTACAAATAATAGATATTGTAGGCATAAATAATAAGTAGAATTATTATAAGAATTGCAAGATTGTAGGGATATTCCAGTTTTTTCTAAAAGCGTTTTGCTGTGCACAAAAGTATGTTAAGAATGGTAGGTTTTAATTTGAGTTGCCAACTGGATTTAAATTTTATTCGTTTTAGTAAGTTTACTCACTGAGATATGCAGTGTTGAAGAATTAATATACTGTATACATTTTCCTAAAATTGTCTACACATGAGATCAACAATTACAGTCAAATCGATCCAGTAAAAATACTATCATACATGATATTAACTTAATGATACAGACAAACTTATATTTTATCTTTTTATTTTTTTCTATATATTAATTACAAGTTTTCAGTTTTTATATATTTTCTACATTCAAGAAACCTACATAATTGACTAAGTTGATGTCCACTCGAAATGATACATGACATGTTAAATAAATTAATCATTATGTTAGATTATCATTTAGTTACATTTATATAATTTGTAATCTAATTATAT
This sequence comes from Brassica napus, assembly GCF_020379485.1. Taxonomy (NCBI): domain Eukaryota; kingdom Viridiplantae; phylum Streptophyta; class Magnoliopsida; order Brassicales; family Brassicaceae; genus Brassica; species Brassica napus. The sequence goes on along the minus strand of NC_063443.1, from coordinate 11,247,872 downwards.
AATTATAAGAAACATATATATATATATATTATTTATAAGAAAATATTACAAATCAATACAATACATACTAATCTTACAATGAGTGTATTACTTAAATCAAAATTATAATATTTATTAAATTATGATTATCCATTGTAACACGGATTAGAACATAATTTTATTGTTATGATAAATATGTTCTTACAGTTTGTATAATAAATTACTTTTCACAAGCCCTAACAATGAATATATTTGGCTTCTAAAAATAAAGCTTTATTTCATGTTTACAAATATAAGAACGGGAGGATAAATCTCTCCATCTATAATAAATCGAAAATGACATTTTTAAAAGAGAATACATGTATAACACATCAAGTTCTCTTCAAAGTCAAAAATGTAGTCCATCTAAGAAAACATTAAGTATGTGTAAAATTATATATTAGATTATTTTTGTATAAATAAAAATAATAATCCCGCGCATAAAAGCGCGGGTTAGAATCTAGTAGTCGTAACATCTTATATATTAAAATAGAAGTCATGACTTTTTTCATGTGTGATTTTTTTAATTTGGACCATCACTTATAAATTTTATTAAATGTAGTTTATTAAGACTAATAATACATAAAATTTTTAAAATACTTTAATCAAAATATCTTTTGATATCTTTTCATTTTAATTTGAATTTTTAACAAATCTGTTTTAAAAGATTTTTACAAGATCTTCATTTTCGAAATTATATTTAAATATTTATACTAATTTCGAAATTAGTTTGAAATATTATTATACATTTATATATTCAGTTATCATTTATAAAATGAAAATAAAATATTCTATAATATTTTATCTATTATATAATCATAATTAATCATATTAAAATAAAATTATTTTATTGAGATAAATATAATAAAATTGTATTAAATTATAAATTTATAAATTTTATTTTTGTAAGTATAAAATATTTATGTTCAAAAAATAAAATCTAATACGTTGGTAAAATGGATTAACATTTATTTCTTTAAAGCTTATAATATAAAATTCTTTGTAACTACTTTAATCATAATATATTTTCATTTTAAATAAATATAATATATATTATCTTTTCATAATATAGTATATTTTCATTTATATATTATATTTTAAAATTCTAATAATTCTGTGTAAAAATTTTTTAACAATAACCTATTGTATTTTAAGTTATCATTTATAAAATTAAAAATAAATAAATTATATCCCACTTTATCTACTTTATAGTCATAATCATGTTAAAATACAATTATTATACTTAAATATATATGATAAAAGTATACTCAATTGATAAATTTATAAATATTATTTTCATAAATATAAATTGTTTATTTAAAATATAATATGATGATAGAACGGTTTAAAATTAGCAAACTATATAATAAATGTCTAAAAATTAACACATCTTAGACTTTTGTGTATACAATAATATATTATCTAAAATGAATAGGCATAAAAAATATTGGTAAAAAAAATCCAGATTTGAAAGACGGGTCAGAATTAAGCATAAATTAAATACAAAATAATTTTCAAATATGTTTTCTCATAAATATATTAATTTCTTTAATAAATAAATGCAAATACAATAAGATAAAAATATAATAAGAATTGACAAATACATACGATTTTAAACAATTTATTAATTATAACATGTAAATTATAAAATTATTGTATTTAAAATAGTTATATAAATATTTAAATATACGTTTAACGTTAAAGAAATATACATTTATGTTCAAAACAATAATTTATGTATAGAAAATTGAAAACAAACACGAGCGCGGTTGCGCGGGTCAAAATCTAGTTCTTAATTAATTTATATGTTTTAATTCACAGGCAAGACCTACACATACTTCTCAAGCTTACCAGATCTATTCAACGAAACCGATTCACCAAACCCACCATACCATTACATAATGAAAGCCGACGACGACATTTACATAAGACTAGAAAACCTCGTAGCATCTTTAAAACCATTACCTCGAGAAGATCTCTACTACGGCTACGTCATTCCATGTCAAAGCATGGACCCGTTCGTTCATTACATGTCAGGAATGGGTTACTTAGTCTCGTGGGACATCGCGGTTTGGCTCAAAGACTCTGATATTCCCAAGAAACATCTAGAAGGTCCCGAAGACAAAGTGTTTGGCGATTGGATGAAAGAAGGAAAACGAGGGAAAAACCGGTTTAATGCTAAATGGTCGATGTATAATTTCCCTGAGCCACCGACTAAATGCACACATGAGCTTTGGCCTGATACTATTGCAGTTCATTTGTTGAAGAACCAAGAAAAGTGGATACGAATATTGAACTACTTCAATGTTACTAGCAACCTTAAGCCTTCTAAATTATACCACATACCGTAGATCGTTTTCTGGTTTGCTTTGTTTTCATTTGATTAGTATAATTTATACTTTTTAATTTCTTTTAAAATTGTTTTGTGATCGTTAATGTCTTCTAATAATGATTTATGTAAATAAGTATTTCATACATGCTCAATAGTCAACAGAATACTTGTAGGCTTTTTTTTTATGGTTGCCCACAAAGCAATGTTCAACATCAATATTCCTTGTCGTCTGTCGTCTATAATCAGTTCAAGTATATTAGATTATCATTGAACTTTGGTTCTAAAGTTGGCAGACCGTAAATCTTATTTTCATAGTTAGGATTTTATCTGTCAAACCAGTCATTCTCAAATACTATATTGAATATACCATGTAAAAGTTGCCCAAAAAAAAAGAATATACCATGTAAACTAAAACTCTTAACAAGCTTAAAGTTTACAACCATTGCATTGATAAGAATTACAACATGGCTAAAGAGAAATCAAAAAGTGTCTTCTTAAATAAATAAAAGAATTGAGTTGATTATATATGTTAATAAATTGCACTTATTTGTTGGTCATTTCTCCATAAAAAGATTTCAAGGTAAGAGTCTTTGAAATGGAATAGTAAAAATATAAATCAGAAGTGATTTGCAAACGCTCGCGAATGATACTATAACATGGAAAAACTACATGGTGATTGCATAATTGGTAAATAAGTCTCATAAATTCAAAAATAGTGATCTAGCCATCATATGGAATAAGACTCACAAACAGAAAGGATAGACGTAAAGAACTATTAGTCGTGGATGTAAAGAACTATTAGTCGTGGATGGTCGGATGTATTACAAACACATTACCAAAATGAATTAAACTAAGAAAAAAATAAAAACATCTAGAAAACTTTGAGATATCTTGTTGGATCTTGAGTTGTTCTTTCTCATTGATGGCTCGGATTAACTGGCGAGCATCTGATTTCACATAAAGTTTGTCTTATTGCCTTTCAAGGGAGTGAGAGAGTGCTGATCGGATCGATAAATCTCCTTGTAGGAGACGGTTGCCTGCTTGATCAAACCCTCAGCAAGCTTGAAAAGCCAAAATTGACATACCATTATAATTCTACCACTAAACATAAAATCGATTAAAACTCCTATAACTACAACTAGCAGGAAAAATAGAGATGACTACTAGTTATAAACGATAGAAGCTGATTCGTTTCCGCTTTGTGGCAATGTAGAGTTGCTTCTGCTGCAGCCATAGTTGTGAGGCTATAGATTCATAATCTTAGGTGTTTAAATATTCTGGTGGATTTCAACATAACTTTAACTTACTAATTGGTTGGTTATCTCAGAGAAGCGTTTGAATAACTTTTTGTGAATCTTTGACATACCGTTGATATCCATACCCTGTCCGGCAGATTCTGATTCTGCTTTGCTTGTGAATTGTCAGTGTTGCTGCTCTTCTTATCTACATTTGAAAACGGGAAGCAGTCCAGCTCCTTTCCTGATATTGGCAAGAAAGCCAAAGGTAAGTTAGCAGATCTTAGACATTGCACTCTGTCTGCTGCCACTCTCGTCCCATTGCGTGACTATTTGAAAATCTGCATATCTTCTAAACAAGGATTACATTTTCGACCAAAGGTTTACTCTGAGAATGCTAAGTGCCACTGGAACGGTATGTTGGATATCAGTTAGATCCTTTAACGTGAATATATTAAATCCATCTTATAGAAAACATAATTTTTCTTATATATATGCATGTTGAATATTAGATTATCATGCCTACAATATATAATCTGTGATGCTATGTGCTTTTTTGGACCAAAGCTAGGGATGCATACTATAAAATGCTTTATTTGAGAGAAGCAATTAACTCAGCTTAACATGGGAGTATATAAGAAGAAATATTTACTCCTAGAGACACTTTATGAGTTTCCAATTACACTTGGAGACACATTGCACTTGCCACACACATTTTGTGTATCTAAAGACACTAACACCCCTGAACTAGACTAAATTTCAGTTTCTCACTCTTCTTCTCTCCTAACTCGTTACGCAAACTCTTCTTTTTTTTTCTCGAAAGAATAACAAATTCATCCTCTTTCTTAACTCAATTATATTTTGTCAAATGTTCAAACCTAATACACAGAGTTCAATAAAAAAAAATCAAAAGAGGATTGATTGGTGTGATGATAAGACCAAAGCTTGTAATGAAATCGATCATGGACGGGATCAGGATTCGCCGTGGCTGAGCTCGGGATCCGCCGTGGATGAGCTCGGGATCCACCGTGGATGAGCTCGGGATTCGCCGTGGCTGAGCTCGGGATCCGCCGTGGATGAGCTCGGGATCCACCGTGGATGAGCTCGGGATTCGCCGTGGCTGAGCTCGGGATCCGCCGTGATGAGCTCGGGATTCGCCGTGATGAGCTCGGGATCCGCCGTGGATGAGCTCGGGGTCCGCCGTGGCTGTGCTCGGGATCCGCCGTGGCTGAACTCGGGATCCGCCGTGGATGAGCTCGGGATCCGCAGTGGCTGAGCTCAGGGTAGCTGCGGTAGAGTATCAGAGAGTGGAAAAGCTCGAGATTCAGCGACCGTTTCACCGCCTCGGTAACCCGTAAAACTCACCGGACATTTCAAATCCACTGTGAGATAACCTCTTTCCAGATTTCGCTGGAACTAGTTAACTAGATCTGAGCGTCGGTGAGAGGTTCTTTGATCCGTTCGAGGAAACATGGCAAGGATGAGAAGTTTTATAGGTTTGATTAACAAAATACAGAGAGCTTGCCCTGTCCTCGGAGATCACGACGTGAAAGAATGTCCCTTTGGAAAGCTCTCCCAACCGTAGATGTCCTTGGTGGCCAGGTTTGATCTCTTTCCGTAAACAAATATACAGATTTTGAGCTTTTGTTGTTCTGATGAGGAGAATGTGTAACATATGTAATTTGTATATAAAGATTGGATTTTGATGTTCTTATGGATGGTTTCTACCTTTCTGTTTCCAGAATCATTGAGTTATTGTAATGGTTTTATCATTGTAACTTCTTCGTAAGGGCTTTGATCTCTAAATACTTTGCTTATGTTATAACCAGAGTCTCTTTTGGTTTGTGTTTACATTTATAGCTTCAGTTATTTCCAACGGAACGTGCTCCACCATCACCCGTTACATGGACAAATGGATGGACTCTCACCAACGAGTGGGTACATGGCCTTATGTCCTCTTTTGAATAGTCTTCATGGAACCTCCCTCCTTCTCAGTTCCCTTCAGTGATGCCTGTCAACGTCTTCGACTCCCTCATCCTCACTGCTTCCAAAATCCTCCACCAAGAACGCATTATTGTCCATGTTGATGATCTGGACTCTGATTCCAAAGTTGTTGTGGTTGGTGACATTCATGGTCTCGAGTTCTGAAGCATGGAGGGTCTTGAGTTCTAGGAAGACCTTTGTACTTTGCTGCTCTTTCACCTGGTAATCATCTTAGATTATGGATATTGTATTAATTGCATCTTTTTCTGTCATGTTTGACTTCTTTTCACAGTTTTTCTAAATCTTGGTTTATGAGTGTGGAATCTACTTGCCTACTAGAATTGGTAATGAGTATGCATTGACAATCCACATTTGTTCATAGAGTTGGTAATATTGTTCCCAAGATCCTGTCCACAAAAAGAGCATCCACAAAAAAAGCATATTCATCTCAAGTCTCAAACCTTCCATAAACCATTTTCTAGGCAGTTGCAATCCAGTTCGGGTTACTCTTTTTGCTTTTATGTGAAGTAACAATGATGTTGTGTTCTTTGTCTTAAGATAGATTCAAAGTGTTGGGGTTTCTCATGGTTTCAGGAGGGTAACACTGCCATGGCTAATGGGACTTAAAAGAAGCTGTAAATCCATCAAGAGAAACCGCAAGTTACCAAGAGCTCATTCATATATAATCGTTGGACATGTTTGAATTTAAGCTTTGTTTTTCTTGTTGGACATGTTTGAAGTTATTAACCTTTTGGTCTGTTTAACTTTGTTTTTCATCACCCAGCTTTTGTTTTTCTCAATGGACATGTACGTGGCTGTTTTTGGTTTGAACTTATTAACTTGTTCATCTTTGAGATTTGGACACATTAGTATCTATATCCATAGACTTTTAATGTCACAATTTTTTTTATCTAAGTTGTTTAGTGTTAGTGACTCTGTCCACCACATCAAGTTTGGATTCTCTATCCACAAATTTAAAAATCTCTTTTTTATCTATGGTCGTCCACATCCACAACATAACCAAAATATTTGATCAAAAAATAAAATAACAATTTCAAACTATTCCAAAAAAGTGTTAAAAAAAGACTATTTCAAAACAAAAACAAAAAGTTCACGTGCTATCGAAACCGTAAGTCAACTTCTTTTTCATTTCAATAAGGGCATAACTGTCCACATTTTCTTTGGGCCCACCACAAAGTGCCTTGCAAGTAGAAAGTGTCTTTATATGCAATAGAAACTCAAAATGTGTCCCATATGGTAATCAACTCATATAAGAATACCTGCATTGCATGCCTTTGTTTGTAAAATAGGTGATAGCTAGTAGTATATCCAACTAATGTACATGCTTCAGTTTCCAAACATGGCTCCTTTCAGACAATTGTGCTTAATTTTTCTTTGAAGTATGTAACTATACTGCATAATGGAACTTTTTATTTCCAACAGAAATTTGTGGCTACAGGTTTGAAGAAGGATGATTTATTTTTTGGCGATATAAGCACATTGTATAAATGTCAAAACACCATTGTTGATATGAAAATTGACGACCACTCAAGTGTAAGTAAATATCTGTAGGTTGTAGTGATATATGCTTTCTGATCTTTTTTACCTTTACTGTCTATAACCATATGACTGGATGCAGGTGTCAACAAAAGTAAGTATCAAAAATCTCATGCCATCTGCTAAGCTATTATCAGCTTCAAAATACCTGATCACAAGTCTGGCAAGGTCAGTGCATAACCCATATGAGAAATGACTACTCATAGTCTCATTCCTACGGAAATGTCAATCAATTTTTGTACTCCGGAGTCGTACTTAACATGTGTCTCTGTTATATTTCAGCTGGATGTGCAATATGTTCATCCTCATGCTATGCTCCATTCCAGTATTGGCCTCAACCCAACTCCTCTCCTTGATCTATCAGCAAATATCGGAAGCCAGACTGTTTGCCTTGGTGGTGAAATTGGTTTCAAAACAGCTTCCTCGTTACTGACCAAGTATAACGCCGGAGTTGGTTTCAACAAGCCAGACTTCTCTGCTGCGCTCATGCTGTAAGTAAAACCAACGCGACGCTCCATTTTCTAACATGCTTTCAGTTTTGACTTTTTTACGGAACTGAAAGATTGCTGATTTGTAGGGAGGATAAAGGGGAGAGTCTACGAGGGACTTACGCCCCACACGGTGAATCCAACCACATCCGTTGGTGCAGAACTGATCCGTCACTTCTCCAGTCATGACAACAGCTTTACCATCGGAAGCTCTTATTCTCTGGATCCATTCACAACGGTGAAGGCCAGACTCTCTAACAATGGGAAAGCTGGGATGGTGGTACAAAGTGAATGAAGACTGAAGTCGCTCATAACTCTCTCAGCTGAGTATGACTCAAAGGCTGTGACTTCTTCACCGAGGCTTGGTCTCGCTCTTGCCTTAAACCATAAAAGAAGGAAAGGGCTCTCTCTCAGTTTGGAATAAAAATTAAAGCCGTTCAGTTTTTCACCAAGTGCTAAAAACCGCCCCCAAATGAATGTCTGTTGGGTTATTAAATCACTTAGTGCACAAATATTCTTTGATCATCATGAAAGAATGGTTATTTACAAATAAAATCTAGAAAAAAACCTTTTAAGCCCTTTATCCTTACTCAATGTTTGATCATCATGGAAAAGAATGGTTTTTACAAATAAAACCTAGAAACAAAAACGTTTTAAGCCCTTTATCCTTACTTAATGTGAGCACTAAACCAACGCTGTAATAGACCCGCTAGCCCTTTCTTCTCATTCTCATGGTATCGAGTTGATATGATCCTTTGTCTAATGGTCTTTTCTATCATTTTTGCAAGCTGACTTGCTGATCGACTCTGTTGTGTATGTTTTTTCTCATTTATAAACGATGACTTGGAAATCTAACCTCAAGAAAATAGAAGCAAAAGATTTTGAACTAATTGGTAAAAAACTACAAGAACAATGAATTCATGATTAAAAATTCAGTGTAAATGACATTTATATTATGTTTTTGTTAGGCTTTTCTCATATCAACAACAAAAAGTTATTTGTTTAAGAGAAGACGAAAATTTTGACCAACAAAAAAAGAGGAAAAAGGAACACTAAAAAGAAAAGAAAAGAAAAGTCTCAAACAAATCTTCACTACAAATCCAGCAACCACATTAATAATACGCTTAAATCAAATAAAACTCCAAAACCCAAATTTGGTTTTTATTTTCTCACCTTTATACACTTGTCCACTTCCAATGGCCCCCACTCTTTGCCTCTTTCCCCATCACCAGGCTATCTACCAGCCTCTCTTCATTTTTTTCTGTAACAACTCCTTTTTATTTCATTTTCTCTATATAAAGCTTCCTGGAAAGAAAATAAAATAAAATAAAAGAAACTCTGACCTCTATAAATTGAGAGAGACCCATCACTTCTCTCTTCTTGATCTCTCAAAGCTTTCACCTTTTAGCTCTTTTCTTCCCTCACACGCCTTAAAAGTTCAGACCTTTGAAAATGAAAGAGTATTGGACATCACTAGCCTCACTCCTCGGCGTCTTAGCTTTCTGCCAAAGCCTAATGCAATCAATCTTCCCGCCGGAGCTCCGTTTCGCCTTCCTCAAATTCTTCAACCGAGTCTTCCACCTCTTCTCCTCCTACTGCTACTTCGACATAACGGAGATCGACGGCGTCAACACCAACGAGCTCTACAACGCCGTCCAGCTCTACCTCAGCTCCTCCGTCTCCATCGCCGGCAACCGTCTGAGCCTCACCCGCGCCGTCAACTCCTCCTCCATCACCTTCGGCCTCTCCAACAACGACTCCATCGTCGACACCTTCAACAACGTCACCGTCCTCTGGGAACACGTCGTCACGCAGAGACAAACTCAGACCTTCGCCTGGAGACCGTTGCCCGAGGAGAAGCGCGGCTTCACTCTCCGCATCAAGAAGAGAGACAAAGCCTTGATCCTCACCTCTTACCTCGACTTCATCATGGAGAGAGCCAACGAGATCCGTCGGAAGAACCAGGACCGGTTGCTTTACACCAACTCCCGAGGCGGGTCGTTGGACTCCAGGGGACATCCCTGGGAGTCTGTCCCTTTCAAGCACCCGAGCACGTTCGAGACTCTCGCGATGGACCCGGTCAAGAAACAGCAGATCATGGATGATCTCAAGGACTTCGCGGAAGGACAGATGTTTTATCAGAAAACGGGCCGGGCCTGGAAGAGAGGGTATTTGCTATATGGGCCTCCGGGTACTGGTAAGTCGAGTATGATCGCAGCGATGGCGAATCATCTCGGTTACGACATTTACGACCTTGAGCTCACTGAGGTTCATAGCAACTCGGAGTTGAGGAAACTGTTGATGAAGACGAGTTCTAAGTCGATAATTGTGATCGAAGATATCGACTGTTCGATCAATTTAACGAACAGGAAAAAGAATAGTAATGCGACCACGCAGACGCAGCGGAGCTATTACGACATGGAGACACGACCAGGGACTGGTTCGGGGGAAGAGTCTGGTAACGGGAACACGATAACGTTGTCGGGTTTGTTGAACTTTACTGATGGGCTTTGGTCTTGTTGTGGAAGCGAGAGGATCTTTGTGTTCACGACGAATCATATCGAGAAGCTTGATCCTGCGTTGCTTAGGAGTGGGAGGATGGATATGCATATACACATGAGTTACTGTGATTTCCCTTCGTTGAAGATTTTGTTGAAGAATTATTTGGGGTATGAGGAGGAAGATGTGGAGGAAGACGTTTTGAAGGAGATGGAGAGGGTTGTGGATAGGGCGGAGATGACGCCTGCTGACGTGAGCGAGGCTTTGATCAAGAACCGGAGGGATAAGGAGAAGGCGGTTAGGGAGCTTTTGGAGGATTTGAAGAGTAGAGGGGAGGGGAATGTGAAAGATGGGAAGTTGAGGGGCCAAAGTGGAAATTTGACTGAGTTGGAAATTGTGGAGGAGGAAGAGAAGAGGGCTATAGACAGTCAAAATGAAGAGGAGGATACTGATGAAGAAGAAATTGAGGTTGAGGATAATATTTGTAAAGACTAGAGAAGATCAACAATGTTTTTGTTTTTGAAGTCTATAATGTAAAAACAAAAATGGTGAAAAGTTGTGATCTTTCCTCTTTTTCTTTATTTGTTTGGTTTACTTATTGTTTTATTTTTGACTTTTGTTGTTGAAGAAGTAGATGAAAATGTGAAGAAGACAGAACAAATAATAAATTAGGATTGTAAAAATTTAACTAAAAGAAAGTGAGAGGAAAGTTGTAGAAAGTTGATCGAAAAGGTAAGCGGCTGATGAGGATTTTGTATGTGGGGAATGGGAAATGCAAAAGGTGGATCTCACTGGGTACCCATTAGGCATAAACTGTTTTTTAGAGCAAAAAAATGGTAACTATGTCCCTTTAAACTAATCTATATTTTGTATCATATTTTTCTATAACACCCTTTAATATTTTTGAAAATAAATTTAATAAATAGTTTTACAAACAAAAAAAATTTGGAAAAATAGTAACTTTTGATAAAATACCTATATGAACTTAGTGATATTTTTTCCAGTTATAAAAAAGTTAAAATTATAAATTTCATAGTATGTTCTAAATAAAGTAGAAATGACATTCCACGAAGTAGAAAACGAAATCCACTTTTTTCATTGAATCTACAATGTTTAAAATACGTGATCTACGTAAATAGGAGTATTCTAAAAATATTTAGAATACACATTCTGCGCTTAACCTATCGTTCTAAAATCTTTATAAATCAAAATCTACACATTAATATAAATCTAAAACACGTAGAAACCGACTTCTACAGATTTATTATAAATCTAAAACATGTAGAAATCAAAATCTAAACATTACTATAATTCTAAAAAACTGTAGAAACCGATTTCTACATATTAGTTGTATTTTACGGATAAGAAATCAGTTCCTAAAAATATGGAAACAAAATATTTGGGAATATTCACTTTTATATTTAAAAAAAAAAATAAAAAAAACAAAAAAGGAACAAAAAAACAAAAAAAGAATAAAAAATTACAATTTTAAGGGCATTACTGCCATTTTGAAAAAAATTAGTCTAATGGGACATAAAGTAGTATAGATTAGTATAAAAAGACATAGTTACCATTTTTTTGCTCTAAAAAAACAATTTCCCTTACTAATTTTAAAATAATAATGGACCAAGTATTTGTCAAAGTATAACCATGTGTGGTGACCACACTGTGGTCAATAATTGGATCCTAATTAAAGTAAACATTTTCCTGCATATACAGTCACAGTCATACGATTCTACCCATTGTTCGTTTTATACCCAGTACTATCACGGTTTGATCATGTGGGCATTTATAAGTTTTGGATCGGATAATGAATATTAATCATGTTACATACCTCAACTACATCATCCGATTTGTTTTTCTTCATTTCTATAATCAAGAGATTCCAAACCCAAACTTAATATCCAAATTCACCGATATATATATAACCCTTGTTCGGAAACTCGCTAGGCGCTACGCGTGCGGCACACCCGGGCCTAGCGATTTATTGAAAAATCGGAAAAAAATCGGGGAGTACGCGGGGAGGAATTTTTTGTATTTTTGTATGTATAATACTCTATTTATACGTATAATACAATTTTTTATGTACAATACATGTTTATGCATAAAACATTCTTGATACTAAAACTCACGTATTTGTAAATATATGAGCAAACTACAATATTGTCAATATTTAGTCAAATATTTGTATACAACTTGAACAATAGTCTGGTTTGCTCAAGCAACTTCCTCTCTCCATTGTCTGCGTTGAACACTTAAGAGCATCATTGTGTTTTCTTCAAACACACTATGCATTGGTAAAAAGTTCTAATGCGTGGCCATGAGGGCAGTACCCTTTCTCCATCATATATTTCCTCAGGTTTAGTTCCATATTGACTTTGCCATTCTCAAAGAACAGCTTCATTAGCATAATAACAATGTCTTTATATTTTACCAAAAAAAAAAATGTCTTTGGAACCAAACACCTTCCCTTGATTTTGTGGTAACACACCACTCACGTCTCCGCATCTCATGATCATCAAAGCACTATAATCTTTACAGTTTACAATCATGTGAACCTTCTCTTAGGAATTTCATCGAACAGTTGGTGTGCTTTGATCTTGGCATACCTTTTGACTTGTTCTCGCTACACCAACAGAACCACCATGTATCTGTAACGAGTAACGACTAACGAGGGTTCAACCTTTCGACAACCCATTTCTATAAAACAACCACTAAAGTCAATCTATCTCTGTTCTGTTTGGAAAAATGAAAAAGTTGTTAATAATATCAGAGCAAGGAAACATACGAATAGGAGGAGTTTCTTCACCATTACGCGGACGCGTTTTATAATTCTACGCCGTCCATGTCAATTCCACGGCCCACCGCCTAATGCAACCGAAGTGACTCAATTCGCCACGGAGCCCACCCGCATCACGTTTAACCGGCCGTGTAATCGCCTCCGCGGCCGATTTTTTGAACAAGGTATATAACTATAGGAAGAAAATTCAAACTATATTAAATATGTCCTGAAACTGACTCAAAACATTATTTTCTAAGTAATATATTTGAAATCGCGAACCAAAGTTTGAAATTTTTAACATTTGAAAAGTCTGATCAAACAATTTCAAATTCATTGATATTTTAAGAAAAGAAAAATAGTGTGCCATAGGAGATGGTCTAATACGCGAATAATCTATTTTGAAGAATTTAAATATTCAAACATTCAATTTTAACTACTAAAATATTAAAATTACAATAACTACGATTGTCGTTTCATATAAGAAAAAAACGGATCATGATGGTTATTGACTTCTTCTCTATTTTAGTATAAATTATAGAAAATATAATGTATCATTGGAGATAGTCAAAGACGCAAAAAATCCATTCTAAAAAATTTAAATATCCAAACATTCAATTTTAACTATTAAAATATTAAAACTTCAATAACTATGATTGTCGTTTTATATAAGAAAACAGATCAAACTGGGTATTGCCATCTTCTCTATTTTAGAGTAAATTATAGAAAAAAAATAATATACCATTAAAAATGATCTAATATACGAATAATCCATTATGAAGGATTTAAATATCCAAACACTTAATTTTAACTATTAAAATATTAAAACTACAATATCTATGATTGTCGTTTCATACGAGAAATGGATCAAGCTGGTTATTGACATCTTGCTACTTTGGTGTATAGCATGCACTTGCCAATTATTAATACTGTGATTGTTATAATTGGTATTCTGTTGTGGTGGCAATACAGTTGTCATATATTAGGTATGGAGTTTAGAATCATCATTGACATTATTATATTATTTCGAATACGTTCTTATATGTCAACGAACACTCAAGTTACATGTTTTTTAAAATAAATTGTGAAGTGTTAAAGACTTAAAGTTGACGATTTGGCAGATCAAATTGTGCAAAATCTCGTTTTCATCTCTTTAGAGGTTTGTGTTTAGGATTCCACAGCTTGTGCTTACTTTTAATTTATAAAATAATTTATGTTATTAATCAGTTGATTTATATTATAATATAACTTGGCCACTAGACATATCACTCTACGTTAAGAGACAAATATGTAAATTATTGTTATTATTTTATGTTTGTGAACCTTAGTTAGGAGTTAGGACGGATTGTAATTGGTGCTTAATGTCCACATGACATTATTAATTTATCTTAAATAAAGAAATATCATAGTGGAAATTTGACCTCAGAATGACATGTTCCATTGATTTCATTCGGCTAGTATAGTGCTATATCATATATTAAGAATTTAATATATTCAACGAAAAATGCACGAGTATTTTAATGCATCATAGCAGGGGAAGTTTTATATGTCGTGAATTATGTGAGTCTGTTGACTCTTTTTTTTTTTTACAACTGAATGTTTCAATAGTAAAGCCTAAGAAGGCAACGAATAGTAGTACAATTGAAAAAAAAAAGTCAAAACACTGGGCCTGTTCGTTTGTACATTTGGAAGATGCATTAAGATGATCCATCTAGATGTTGCATCCAGATAGTCTATCTAGATGTCTTATACAGATGCTTCATTTGAGTGTTGTTCGTTTCTTCATTTCGTTTTTGCATCCAGATAAATCATCTGAATGCAGTTATGTTCGTTTTTTTAACTTGCATTTACATTCAGGTGGACTTGTTAATAAAATGACTAAAATGTTTTTTTTTTATGTTTCTACGGAAAATAGCATTTTTACGGTTTTGGCGGAAAATACATTTTTATGGATTTGGCGGAAAATATGTTTTTGCGTGGTTTGGTGGGAAAATATGTTTTGCGGTTTTGGCGGAAAATGTGTTTTTGACGAAAAAGTGCGTTTTGCGAGTTTGACGGGGAAAAGGTTTTTTTTTTTTTTTGCTATTTTGGCGGGAAAATGCATTTTATGGTTTTGGCAGAAAATGTGTTTTGACGGAAAAATGCGTTTTGCGGGTTTGACGGGAAAAGCTTTTTTTTTTTGCGATTTTGGCGAGAAAATATATTTTGTGGTTTTGGCGGGAAAAATGCATTTTTGCGTTTTTGAAGGGAAAAATGCATTTTTGCGTTTTTGAAGGGAAAAGTGCATTTTTGCGGTTTCGGCGGGAAAATGCGTTTTCTCGGTTTCGGCGGGAAAAAGCGTGTTTCTGGTTTCTGCGGGAAAATGCATGTTCCCGGTTTCAGCGGAAAAATGCGTGTTTCCGGTTTCGGCGGGAAAATGCTTTTTTCCGGTTTTGGTGGGAAAATGCTTTTTCCGGTTTTAGCGGGAAAATACGTTTTTCCGGTTTTGGCGGAAAAATGTGTTTTTCCGGTTTTGGCGGAAAAATGTGTTTTTCCGGTTTTGGCGGAAAAATGTGTTTTCCAATTTTGGCGGGAAAATGCGTTTTCTGGTTTTGGTGGGAAAATGCGTTTTTCCGGTTTTGGCGGAAAAATGTTTTTTTTGGTTTCAGCGGAAAAATTGTGTGTTTTCTAGTTTCAGTTTCGCATTTGCTGTTTTTGGGGGGAAAGTTTGTTTTTCAATTTTTGCGGGAAAATGAATTTTCGGGTCTGGCGGAAAAATGTATTGCAAATAAATAGAATTTACGGTTTAAAAATAATATTTTGACTTTAAAAAGTCATTTTTCAATTTATCATTTTGGGCTGAACTAGATGCATCTGCATCCAGATGCACCATTCAAAACTCACCTTCATTTTAGTGAGAATTTGAGATGAATTTTAAGAGATTCAGTTGGGTGATCCATCTGGATGTAGCATTATAATGCACAAAACAAACATCGATTTGCATCTTCACCCAGATGGATCACCTGGGGTGAGCAAACGAACAGCACCCAGATACCAGTGGGTAACAAACAACATGTGCTCTAATCCAGATATAATGTAAGTAAAGCTAAACAACATGTGCTTTGCTTTTTTTTTTGTCAACCAACATGTGCTTTGCATATTTAGAGAGAAAATCATTGTAAACCATTATTGGGGTTAAAGCCTATTAACGAGGTCTCATTCTAGTGCAAAGGGCCTGAAACCATAGTAGCAGATGTCATGATTTTGTTTTGTTGTTCTTACCCACGTTGACAACGCACACTAGTTTATAGGATTACTAATGCTATTACAAAACACTACGCTGAATGTTCCTGTAATGTTCGCGATACCTCATATCAACTTTTGCATATGTTATGCTTGATTTTATAATGTAATAATTCTTAGAGATTACATATTTCAATATTGTTTGTGTTTTGTCTTTATATGATAAATAGTTTTTCTTTTACACAAAGCTACAACTATGTAAATATTCGTTTATCAACCATCATTTGCTAATGAGTAACAAAACTGGATGAACTTTGTTTTGATAAACTAAATATTGTATTTCTTATTCCAATAGTACAATATCAAAATCAAATGTAGACATAAATGTGATAAAACAGATAACATAACAATGATTAGATGTCAAAATACACAAGTACACAAAACTATACACGACACAGCCAAAACAAAAAGAATTAACTTCCAAAAAGGCCAAACTAAAAAAAATCATTTTTAGAAATTTATAGACAAATGAAACTCTTACGAGAAAAACAGTATCAATTGCACATATAAACTCCAGTTTCGAACCTGTGATCTACCTCATAGAAATCCGTATTCCCCTCAGCAGCTGCACGCAGAGTGATACCAGACAAAGAGCTACTTCCCTGAACCGAGAATTTCACATAGCAGATGATCTCTGCTTCTTCCTCGCTGTTCTCTGAATCGAGAGGCATCCTTGCTCTTAATCTCCCGGGACTTCCAGTGAGAGGAATCTCAGGGACTTGCCATTTCAGTTCTCGATCGGTTCTGTTTAGTATAGCTTTAGGAGAAACCTTAAGCAATGTGGGATCAACAGGGAGTTTCAGAACAAAATCGACGTTTTTCAGAGGCTGAGGTAGTTCCGGGCTTGAGACGTATTGTATCATGAGTGAAAGTAAAGTCCCACTGACTCGTTTCACCATTCGGACTCTAAGAGGCAACGGGGTTAGCTTAGGTTGCAAACTATACTTCAAGATAGGGATTGGTTCTTCAGAAGGAGCTGTTCTAACATGAAACAAACCGTTCCCTAAGCTACTAACCCGAGAACTCTGCATAGCGAATCTCTTAACCGGACTAGTACCTTCAACACGGAACGAGAACTCGGTTTCTTTCTCTTCACCAGAGCCTTTAGGTGGCATTGTTTTCAGATAAACCACACCCATTAGTCCCACCCTAGCAAGCAATGATTCTCTAAACTCCGTTCTAATTTCCTCAGAGATATACATCTCAGGACCTTTCATCTCAGGCTTCTTAACTAAGTTATCGACATTACCTCCGTCTTTACCCTCCACCGCCTTGGGATCACTCGTGTGCAACAGCTCAAGCCCGCCGAGTCCTTCCTTCTTATGAATCTTCTTCGGTCCCATAAACTCTGACGGATCCAACCCGCCGCCCCAAGCATCACTAAACGATTCAAAAGTCTCTCCAATCGAAGCCTGCTCATTACTGAACTCAATCCCACCGTACTCCCCTTCGAATCCTTCCACATTGATGTGAGTAGACTGCGTTGCTTCAGCTGGAGGCAACGTAGTCACCTCGAGTCCAGCCAAAGCCAAAGTCAAGTCCTTAGAGGAAGCATCCTTAGTCTTCTTGAACCCGCCAACAAGTTCTTTCTCCTTATTAACCGTCTCAGACGCCGCGAAAGGATCCAAACTCTCAGTCTCCTCCATCTCTTCCTTCAACTCCTCAGATTCTTGCACCACCACTGGAGCCAAACTCGCAGCCATCTCGTCCCCAGAAGAAAGAGTCTCTAACGGCAACTCGAATCTCGCACTGGAAAACGCCTGCACGGAAGCCAAATGCTCCGCGGCGTGAGACTCCACAGACGCCCAGCTACCTCCTCCTCTGATCTTATTCTCCGTGTCCAACGCCGAATGCACCATCTTCGCGATCCCGTCGCCGTGCATTGACCCAAGCATCGCGGCCAAACGGATGTTGCTGACGCCGCGCAAGACGATGTCGAGCGCCATGTAAACCTCCGCGTACTTCCGCCCGAGCTTCTCCGGAGTCACGTCGACTCCGCGGCAGGCGGTTACGATGACGCTAACGGCCTGGTTCACGA
Source organism: Brassica napus (assembly GCF_020379485.1). Taxonomy (NCBI): domain Eukaryota; kingdom Viridiplantae; phylum Streptophyta; class Magnoliopsida; order Brassicales; family Brassicaceae; genus Brassica; species Brassica napus. The sequence goes on along the minus strand of NC_063443.1, from coordinate 11,229,661 downwards.
TGTGGATGCACTCGAACACGTTGATGGAGTTGTCGTCGTGGTCCGCGACGGTTACGCCGAGGATGTAGATGGAGTTCACTAGCCGGTACACGACGCGGTACTTGCTCTCGACGCCGACGATTACTTGTCCGTTTGAGGCGGCGAGGGGGTCGTCGCCTACGAATTCCGCCGCGGTGGTATCGTCGGGGTCTGCGGCGGAGGAGGAAGAGGAAGGAGGTTGTTTCTGTTTGGGATTTGAGTGTGGGTGTTTGGCGGGGGAGAATGCTTGACGCGTTTGGCGGAAGAAGGAGAGAGCGATTAGAGCTCTCGCCGGCGGGAACCATTCTCTGGTTTGGAGTAAAATGTCAGATCCGTTTGATGGTTGTAGAGCTAAGGCTAAGCATGACATGATGACGATTCGAATTTGATCTGTGAGATTCTAATGTTCGATCTTGATTGTTGGCTTGATTCAGATTAATTGTTAATCGGATCAAAATCAATCGGACCTGAGATAGTCTGATCGCCGATGAAGAAAAACGAAAAGAGAGAGAGAAGATCTTCGCTGTGAAGGAGTGATATTCATAAAAACGACATCGTTTGCTCTACCTTATTGGGCCTTCAAGCTATGCTTTATATGTGGCCCGGCCCATATCCAAGAAGCGTAGTCCGTCACCGTACGTCATTGTAAGCGTATCACCAACTCCAACTACGATTCGATTAGTTGTCAGTGACAGTGTCGGCTCCAAGAAAGTAGAAACCATTAGATATCCAATCGGAGATCCACCGGAACAGTAGTGTCAATGTCGACTCCCGCAACCGCTGGAAGAGGATCGATCACTCACGTGATCTTCGACATGGACGGCCTTCTTCTCGGTATATCTGATCTCTTCGAATCTTCTCTTTATTGTATCGCATTAGAGTGAGTTTCCACTGGATCTAAAATTCGTATTTGATTTTTTGGATACTTCATTGGTTCTGATGAAACCTTAGTTCACTGATTGATTAGCCACTCGATTGTCTTATTAAATCATTAGCTAATTCTCTATACAGTCTAGCTGATATTGTAACCACTTATGATCACTAGTTTTGCATCTCTCTAATGATCAAATTTTTATTTTTACAAAGCGAAGATAAGCTCAATGTCCATCTGGTTTTTGTTGCAGACACGGAGAAGTTTTACACGGAGGTACAGGAGATCATACTTGCTAGATTCAACAAAACTTTCGATTGGTCTCTCAAGGCTAAGATGATGGGAAGAAAAGCTATTGAAGCTGCCAGGATCTTTGTTGACGAAAGCGGCATCAGCGACTCGCTTTCAGCTGAGGACTTTCTTGTTGAGAGAGAGGCCATGCTGCAAGAACTCTTCCCTACTAGTGAGCTTATGCCAGGTACGTTTTCTGCTTTTACATGACAAACATATGGTTCACTGGAAAGTATTGCATGCCTTGATATTTCTGCTTCATGTGGGTAGACAGAAAGGCACTGCCTTTGCGTCAAATCATTATCATTTTGTGCTGATCTTATTATTTCAGCCTTTGTATTCAGTTTTTATTCCACTGTTTCAGGGGCTAGCCGGCTCATCAAGCATCTCCATGCTAAGAACATTCCTATTTGTATTGCTACGGGGTATCTCTTTTCTTCACCACCACATCCTTTTCTCTATTAATAATAATACTATTTGAGCCCTGCTTTCTTAATTTTCAGCTTTTTACAATCCGGAAACTTGACCTTTTAACTTTTGAATGCAATGGTGGCAGAACTCACACACGTCACTTTGATCTAAAAACCCAAAGACACAAAGAGCTCTTCTCACTGATGCATCACGTAGTTCGCGGAGATGATCCTGAGGTGAAGCAAGGAAAGCCTGCCCCTGACGGTTTTCTCGCTGCATCTAGGAGATTTAAGGTAACTATACTCCTAGATTCTAATATATATATATATATACAAGCCCATGTGATGTAATTGAGTCCTCTAAATTCAAGCTGATGTAAACTAAAGTCTCCTCTTCGTCTGGATTCATTAGGATGGTCCTGTTGACCCACAAAAGGTTCTGGTATTTGAAGATGCTCCTTCCGGAGTTCTTGCTGCTAAAAACGCCGGAATGTAAGTGGATCTCTCCTATTGAATAGACCAAAACAGATGAGTTTAATTGTTTAGTTTCAGACACAGTTATTACATCTACATCAAGTTTATTCCTGTTGATTCCTCTCTCTACAGGAACGTGGTGATGGTACCGGATCCTAGACTAGATATATCTCACCAAGACGTTGCAGATCAAATCATGACTTCGCTACTCGATTTCAAACCAGAGGAATGGGGTTTGCCTCCATTCGAGGATTCAAACTAAAGCTTCTTCAAGGTAATGATAAGAAGTCAGAATCATGAATATGTGAGAGAGCGTTGATTGTTTGTCGTTTTATTATATTTGTTTTGGCACTTACATGACAAGGCCATGAGGTTTTATGTCGTCAAGGGGTGTGATTTCTGGCTATTGAAGCCAAAATGGAAACTAAGTTTGTGACATGACAAGAGACCAAACAAAAAAATCTGCCTTAGCGTTTAAACAAAAAGATTGTACAAACTCTTCCTTCCACGTCCAGACATGGGTTCATTTGCTCTTGTTTTTGTCGGTTGCTGAATTGGAATCTCCGTTCTCTACGCATCACTAACATGTGTCATTTACAATCTTAAAATCAATTTCAAAAATAATAATCACACAGACTACAGTGATGCGTGAGTTGTAGACAATAAAATTAAAATTAAATAAAGATAAGTTACTTCTGTTGTATCCTACTTCATTTTGCCTTTACATCCACAAAATTAGTGTTGTTGTTCCATTCATTTCATGGGAAGATAAGCGAACAAAGAAGCAAACACATATGGTAGTAAGTTTACAATAATGCCCTTGGGAATCACCGACATATAGCTAGGCTGCTACAAAACATCTTCTGACATCGTTGGCAAAACGTTATCTCCACTCTCACTCACTCGTTTCTTCTAACCTTTCTTGAGTTCCCTTTCACCGGCAAGATTCGAATTCTCTTCGCTACCCGAACAAAGTCCCTGTGTCCTCACAAAACCAAATCTCTCATCAACTTCCATATAATCCCAAATGTTAGCAAAAAAAAAAAAAAAAACTTCCATATAATCAGCTATATAACTTCAAACACACGAGAGCAAACAAAAGTTGTTTAAAAGTCATAGAAATCAAGTAAGCCAAACACTGAGAGATTTTAGTTCTATAAAGAAAAGAGTATGTCTTCATCAATAAAAGAAAAAAAGTATATTATTGTCTTGCATGAATACGAGCATAACCATCTTTTAGCATGTATGCATACATGTCGGAACTCCTAATCATTGTAAAGCGCATAATATAAAATTAAAATATATGATTTGTAGAAAATTAACACGGCTTGAAAATAGTTTAAGATGGTCTTGCAAAACTATAATCAAATTAATTAGTATTATATAATAAAAGATAGATATATTCTTTAGAGTTAAAACGAGGGATATATTACTTCCAACTGAGATCACCAGCAAGAAGGAGATCGTTCTCCATGTCTTCATAAGCAATAAGGTGTCCAGGAATGGCGTTAGACAGATCAAGATCATCAGTCCCGGAAGTCGAATCAGCTCCATCTACAAACATTTGCCTCAGAACCAAAGCCAAGCTTTGATAACTCTCATGTTTATCTAGGCTAACGCGTTGGCAGATAGAACGTCCCTCGAGCACAACGGTAACCGGAGGAACCACGGATGAAACTAGATCGTCGTCGACGTTGAGTCCAAACCTTGGGAATCTCCCGGCGGCTCCGGAGCTTGAGCTGCTATTAGGGTTTCTCGAAAGAGTGTTTGGCATGAAGGATGGTGTTCTTGTCGTGGTGTCACGACGTTGTTGCGTTGTGTTGTCTTGATGAAACATTCTTTTCGAAGAGTCTTGGATTTGTGGCTGGAAACTGCTCGTACTGAGATTAGGGTTTTAGGGTATTTGTAACCACATCCGTTATAAGGAATTCAAAGGGTTTCGTGTGTTGAGAGAAAGAGAGAGACTGTGTTGATAAGATTCTGGTGAAAGTGAATGTATGTACTTATAAATAGTCAAATAAATAGAGAAGGCGTAAATTGTGTGCCAAAAGGTGTCTTTTATTTTGTGTATTATTTTTGTTTCATTGTTGTCTTAAATATTTTTCACTTACTTTTCATTTCAACGTACATCTGCTCTTTGAGTTTCCAGTTAAACAATGGATCTGTAATTAACAATCAATTTACTATTTCCTTTGTTTCATAATAATAAGTGTCACTTTAAAAAAAATTTGTTATAAAATAAAAGTCATTCTACAATTTCGATATAATTTTGTACATTAAATTTATTTTTTACCTTTTTGAATAATCAATAAGTTTTTATTTAAACTATTTTTATTTAATTAATTATACGTTAAATAAAAATATATAAGTCTATTACACAACTTTCTTAATTTCTGTGAAAAATGTCAGAGTGCCACTTATTATGAAACATATAGAATATTTAATTATTAAATGAAACAGTTGGATTCATGTAGAAATTCACACTTGTGCATTTGTATTGAAAGATACTACTATTATTATTATTACAAATTACAGCTTGATTGCATTGATCTATCACTGTTGGGACAAGAGCTGTTACTGGAAATGCTATATAGTATTTTTTTTTTTGCGTTGAGGTGGTTTTAAAATCATATCTTATCAACCAATTTTCAACTCAATTTTGGTTCTTTTTCATTACTCAGTTTGTAATGCACAAGAACGGTTGAGAATCTTAAAACATTTTTACAAGAGTCAATACAATAATATTATAATGAATCTTAAAAAGGTTTACGTGGACAATAAGCAAGCTGACAGAAAAACATAGGTTGAGAATCTTAAGAACATTTTTGCAAGAGTCAGTACATTAATCATATAATTAATACGAACTAGGAAATTAAAGACTTATAAATTGACACGATCAATTAAATAATGAAATAGGGTATAGAAAAAGAGATCTTGTAAATTGTAACGCATGGACTGCGGAGACGACCGCGCTGCCGTCGCCGAACGCCTCGCTTCCTTGACTCGCGCCTGGTCGGGAGCTCCACGTCATCTTCTTTCGTACATACACCAATACATATGAAGCAGACCAAGAATGTAAGTAATAAAAGCACACAACAATTCACACGTCCATGGCACATACATACCTAGCTACTTTTTCTTTACAATTTATCGCATACGCACTCGTAGTTTGAGTCAGTAATAATAACAAAAAGTCAGTGTAAACTTGTTCAGATATATCGACGTTGCTGCTGTCTTCAAAGGTTCATGAATAAAGTTTGCCATATATATATAATACTCTCTCCGTTTCAGATGTATGTTTTAGGTTTTCACATTTATTAAAAGAAACATATCAAATATGCATTAAAAATATAAAATATATATCTTTTGAAACAAATTTTTTTTTAAATATGAATTTTTTGAAACGGAAAGAATATATTAAAGAAAAGAGGAAAAGTTCGACCATATATAGACTCAAATTTTTCCTATTTTCTTATATATGACTGTAATTGAGCGCAAAAAAAAATCTAATCTTCACTCTATAATTACAGATTTTGGTCCATCAACTATCCAAAGATTAAATAAAAAATGATGTGTTCATTCTAGGCTTCTAGCTATTTTAGTGAGGAACACTACTGATTCCAAATTAATATAATAGAATAAAATTGTATATATACTATGCAATAGTATTTTAAATCACACAATATCATATATAGATTTAGGTTTATAATCTCTTATCTACCCGAAACCAATCTTTGAGAATTTCGATTTAAGAATCAACATTCATATATATAATTTTTTGAGTTAATTTAGTAATTATCAATTTCTTTTGAGTAAAAAAAATGATAAATCCAAACTTACCGCATGATTATGATATAATGGTGAAATATTAATTTTTTTTTAGGGAGTGGATCCAAGAAGCCAGAGGTGAATGAGCTAAGCAAACCCAATAAGACATGAAAACGAAGCACAAGAAGCATATTTTCTTAGGTTAGAAGCAATCAATAATTTATTTCGTAATAATCATGGTGATAAGTGAAGATATAAATACATTTATTTTATAACTCGGGATTCGAAGAAGAAGACTCGAAGATCCGACATGGGAGGCATGGAAAATGTTTAAAACTTACCTCGGTTAATTACATAGATTTCAACTGATTTTGAGCAAAATTTCAGTTTATTTAATCTTCCATTTAATTTGTCTCGATTTTTGTTTTTTTCGATTCTACAGACATACGTTAGTGTTTCCTTATTTCATTCCCCGATGATAATTTAAAATTTAATAACAATCAAACAATCTCCCGCTGATTTTGGTCTGTTTCTAACCAAACACATGATAATCATGATTGTTCGTTCATCTACACTCGCACAAGTGCTAAAGATAAATCCACTTCAGCCTTACATTTAAGCCCCCAAATAATTATACTTAAAAGGCCCAACTGAAACGGTATGGGCCCATGTTTATCCTAACTCTCCGTCAATATCTGTTAAGTTTGATGGGCTTCCAACCTAAAACCAATCAGTGATTAGGGGAGTACCTATCTATTTTATATATTACTAAGGATCCCTTCCAACTATTAATGTGAGATATTTGTCCCTAATACGTCCCCTCGAGATGATGACTCTATGAGCGTCAATCTCGGAATGCTCGGACAAGGATCGATGAGCCAACTTTGAACCAGATCGATGTGGATCGGATTGGACTGTGTGGATCGGACTCTGATTACATGTTAAGCTCGATGGACTTCCAACCTAAAATCAGTTGGTGATTAGGGGAGTGGTCAATCTATTTTATATATTACTAAAAATATCTTCCAACTACCGATATAAAACCTTTGTCCTTAATAATATCCAGTTATGTATGTGCAGCTTTTAGTTGCGTCACTAGATTCTTTCAGCTTCTGAAGAATCCAATCTTATTATATTTATGATCACTGAGGTGTTAATAGCACGTTTTTGTGGTTCTGCTAGAGGTGGTGAAGAAATTGTGCTTATGAGGAATGTATTATTTTGTTCTTGGTGGTAACGGTTTGGTGTTAATCGTCGCTAATCGCAAGTTCTTGGCTGAGTTTCTTCGGGTTCTCGTCTAATGGTTTAAAACTTCGGCTCATGTTTATTTAAATTGTGGAAAGTCACAAAGTTGAGTTCGATGGCTTCATATTTTTATTGAAATAGAAGAAAATCGTCAGCGGTTCGAGTCTGCTTATCTCCAACTCGTTAGCCGATATAAATATTTATGATAGCAACCAATTTTTTCGATTTGTTTTTAGTATTGTTTCTTGGTATAAAGTTAATTTTAACTTCAGTTATGACCGTTAATGCAAGTCTTCTCAGGATTTTATGTTTGTGTTTGAGTTCAGAAAGGAAGCAGTCTCGATCTAAGGCCTAGCAGTAATGTGTTTCCATGCCCGGCTCTTGATCGAGAGAGCAGACTTTCTTTTCTTATTCCCTACTATCATATGGTATTTACTAGTACTATTTTTTAGCTTTCACTTTTTGTGTTTTTTTGTGCTTTTTGATTGTTTGTTGGATTTTTCTATTTGCGGAAGACATCATTCACTACGCTGAAATTCTTTTATTTTTATATTCAAATCCAGTGTTAAAAAAAAAGATCACTGAGGTGTTTGTACAAAACATCAACGCTTAATGGTATAAGCTTCACTACAAGAAAACGCAGGCTTAACGAGGAAGTTTAACGAGGAAAAACAATCCTCGTAAAAGTACGTTGATTTTGCGAGGAAAGTACGTGGAAAAAGAAAAGCATCGTTATTTCGTCGTAAGGTCACGACAAAACATATTCGTCGTAAAGACAATGTAAATTGACGTGGCTTTTACGAGGAAAAACTATTTCCTCGTAAAGACGACGTAAATTTCGCGAGTTCTTTACGACGAAATATTTTACGTGTATTTAACGAGGAAATTTTGAATCCACCAACTTGGTAGGTGGCTCACGTTTTTTTTTTGGCCATCCAATTAATTTTCGTCGTAATTTCATAGTAAAATTACAACTACCAGATTCGAAATTTTCTATAAATATGGATGTTTGAACATCATTTTAAACACACCAACAACAAAAAACGTGAAAGAAAAAAAAATGGCTGGCTCTGGGACTATTTACGAGTTGCGGAATTGGATGTATATGCATAGAGATGCTAACGGGAGAGTGACGAAAGAATACCTTGCGGGGCTGGAGACATTTATGCACCAAGCAGATTCAACACCGCTCGCCCAAGAAAGTGGTAAGATGTTCTGTCCTTGTCGGAAATGCAACAATTCGAAATTGGCAAACCGTGAAAATGTTTGGAAGCATTTAATAAATAGAGGTTTCACGCCAAATTACTATATCTGGTTTCAATATGGGGAAGGTTTTAATTATGATCAGAATGAAGCTAGTAGTAGTAATAGCAATTTTCAGGAAGAACCGGTTAATCATCATTTGCATAATGAACATAGTTACCATCAGGAGGAGATGGTAGATTATGATAGGGTTCATGATATGGTAGCTGATGCATTCGTAGCTCATGATGAAGATGAAGAACCTAATATAGATGCAAAAAAGTTTTACGGAATGTTAAACGCGGCGAATCAACCACTTTACAGTGGTTGTAGAGAAGGTCTCTCTAAATTGTCGTTGGCTGCTAGAATGATGAATATTAAAACTGATCACAATCTACCTGAAAGTTGCATGAACGAATGGGCGGACTTGTTTAAAGAGTATTTGCCGGAAGACAATGTGTCTGCTGATTCTTATTATGAGATTCAGAAATTGGTTTATAGTCTTGGGTTGCCTTCGGAGATGATAGATGTCTGCATCGACAACTGCATGATCTATTGGGGAGATGATGAGAAGCTAGAAGAATGTCGATTCTGCAAGAAGCCACGATTCAAGCCGCAAGGACGGGGACGTAATAGGGTACCGTACCAAAGGATGTGGTACCTACCAATTACAGACAGATAGAAAAGATTGTATCAATCAGAGCAGACTGCTGCAAAGATGAGATGGCATGCCGAGCATACTCAGACGGATGGTGAGATGACTCATCCATCAGATGCAAGAGCCTGGAAACATTTCAACAAAGTACATCCGGATTTTGCTAGCAATAGCCGGAATGTGTATCTCTGATTATGCACAGATGGATTTAGTCCGTTCGGAATGTCAGGGAGACAATATTCATTGTGGCCAGTCTTTCTTACGCCATACAACCTGCCACCGGAGATGTGCATGCAACGGGAGTTGCTATTCTTGACGATATTGATACCTGGTCCGAACCATCCAAAAGGTCCCTGGATGTTTTCCTACAACCACTGATAAAAGAGTTGAAGGATTTGTGGTCAACAGGGGTGAGGACGTACGACTGTTCAACGAAGACGAATTTTACGATGCGAGCTATGCTTTTGTGGACCATAAGTGACTTTCCTGCATATGGGATGTTGTCTAGATGGACTACACATGGGAGATTAGCTTGTCCATATTGGAATGGAACGACAGATGCGTTTCAACTGAAGAATGGTAGGAAGACAAGTTGGTTTGATTGTCATCGTCGATTTCTTCCCATTGGCCATCCTTACCAAAGAAACAAGAATTTGTTTAGGCACAAAAGGGTTGTGAGAGACACTCCTCCACCATATCTAACTGGAGAACAAATTGAAGCACAAATCGACTACTACAGAGCTAACGAAACAGTTCGTTGGGGTGGTAATTGGCATGTCCCTCGTAATATGCCTGATTCTTACGGTGTTCATCACAACTGGCACAAGAAGAGTATATTTTGGGAGTTGCCATATTGGAAGGATTTTCTTCTGCGCCACAACTTCGATGTGATGCATATAGAGAAGAATTTCTTTGAGAACATCATGAATACAATATTGAATGTCCCAGGGAAGACAAAAGACAACATAAAATAAAGGTTGGACTTGCCGGATATTTGCTCAAGAAGCGAGTTACATATTAAAAGCAATGGACAAGTTCCCGTTCCGATATTCAGACTGTCTTCAGAAAAAAGTCGGTGTTGTTCAACTGGGTGGCATCAGAAGTGAAGTTCCCCGATGGGTATGTTTCAAATCTCTCTAGATGTGTTGAAAAAGGTCAAAAGTTCTCCGGGATGAAGAGTCATGATTGTCATGTCTTTATGCAACGACTACTGCCCTTTGCATTTGCGGAACTACTTCCAACAAACGTACATGAAGCACTTGCAGGTTCGTAGTGTTTTATATCACAATAATTTTATAACGGTCTAGTTTGCAAAATAATATATGACTAACAATGTGTTTAATTGTTTTTGGAATATAAAAGGCATTAGAGCATTTTTCAGGGATCTGAGCACACGCACTCTTAAAGAAGAAGTTGTGGAACAGCTTCAGGAGAACATTTCCATCTTATTGTGCAACTTGGAGAAGATATTTCCTCCTGGATTTTTTGACGTCATGGAGCATCTAGCTGTCCACCTCCCATATGAAGCATTGCTTCGTGGACCTGTACATTACGGATGGATGTATCAGTATGAGCGAGCCATGAAATATTTGAAGGGAAAAGCAAAGAACCTCGCCAAAGTTGAAGGTTCTATAATTGCTGGAAGTTTGACGGAAGAAGTTTCTCACTTCACATCGTACTATTTTGCGTCAAAAGTACGTACCCGGAAAAGAGCTCCAAGAAGATACGATGATGGTGGGGTTGCGCCAACATATGCAGTTGCTGGTGTTCCAGACATCTTTAGCCAGATTGGACAACTCGGTGGGAAGTCTAAAGAGGTTTGGTGGTCGAGTGAACAAGACTCTCATAGTGCACACACCTATATTCTACTCAATTGCGAGGATCCATTGATGCGTTATTTTGAAAGGTAACATATATGGACACTTCAAAACACATATAATTAATTATATAATTGCAAGAGATTCATTCCTATGAAATGTGATTAATTTTACAGCCTATTTGTTTCTCAAGTCGAAGACACATTTCCTGGTATATCCACAAGTGACGTAGACAAAAGGAAAGATCAACACTTCATTAAGTGGTTGCGGAATCAAGTATTATAACTCAAACTATTTTTTCATACATGATTTGTATTTTAATGTTCTCTTTATTTTTGCAGGTTGATTATGACGACGATGCAGGTTATCCTAAGTGGTTACACGAAGTAATTCAATCTCCACTTGTAAAGGTCACCACATCACAGATGTATTTCACACGAGGCTACACTTTTCACACATATGAGTATGGTAGACAGCGGGCGACCAGTAACTATGGAATATGTGTGAAAGGGGAAACCGATTTCTACGGGATCTTGACGGAGATTATTAAAGTCGAATTTCCAGGGATACTGAAGCTGAAATGCGTCATCTTCAAATGTGAATGGTTCGACCCCGTCGTCAACAGAGGTGTTCGGTCTAACAAATTTGGTGTAGTTGATGTCAACGGTGGACGATGGTACAACAAATTCGAGCCTTTCATCTTAGCTTCACAAGCAGACCAAGTTAGCTTCCTTCCATACCCTTGGATGAGAGATTCGGGTATAAATTGGTTAGCAGTGATCAAAGTTACACCTCGAGGACGAATCATCAGTGGAGAAGAACCACCATTGCAAGAAGAACAGATAAATGAAGTCGAGGAACCTGAACAAGAAATTGATGACATCCTTCTCATTGATCCGCATAATCACGAATACGAAGATCTTACCGATGATGCCACAGACGAAGCTGTAGAAGACGAGTTTAATGAAAATGATGATATTTCTAGTGATGACGAGAATGTCGATGTATCCGATTGATGTATTTGATTTTATGTAGTTTGTTTTATGAATAAGATAATGTGGGAGTTTGATTTATGAATAAGGTAATGTGAAAGTTTATTTTTATTATGAATAAGGACTTGTGGTTTGGGGTTTGGAATATATTATAAATAAGGTTTGAGGTGAAAGAATAGATTGAGGTTCAAGGGTAGATGGGTTTGGGGTTTGGAATATATGAAGTAGAAGATAAGGAAGATGGGGTTTGGGGTTTCGGATTTTAGGGATTTAAACATAGTACTCGTTAATTCCTCGTAACATAGCGTGGAACTTACGACGAAAAGTAAAATAAATAACGCGGGGCATGCTAATTCCACGTAAGCCAAAATCGTTGTAAGGTTGTCGTAAGGCCACGAGGAGTTTACGACGAAATTTAAAAAAAAAATAAAGAAAGCGGGGCACGCTAATTCCACGTAAGCCAAAATCGTCGTAAGGTTGTCGTAAGGCCACGAGGAGTTTACGACGAAATTAAAAAATAAAGAAAGCGGGGCACGCTAATTCCACGTAAGCCAAAATCGTCGTAAACGAGTCGTAAACTAACGACGATATTACGACGAAAATATTAAAAATACTAAAAAAAAGAAGAGAAGAAAGATGCTTGAATCACATTTGGCGAGACTTAAGTAAGTCTCGACCACATGAGTTCCAATATCTTCTTCTCTTCTTTTTTTTCCAAATTTTCTAAATTGGTGAAAAGCGGAACTTGCTACTTCCTCATAGTATAAAAACTAGTAAAAAAAGAAAAAAAGAAAGATACTGGAATTATATGTGGCGAGACTTAAGTCTCACCTACATAAATTCTAATATCTTCTTCTCTTCTTTTTTTTTTCAAATATTTCTAATTTGAAAAGCATTTTGGTGAGGTGTGTGATTTGAGATAGGGTGTGTTTTGTGAGTTTGTGTGTGGTTTGAGAAGGAAAGTTGTGGGTATTTATAGAAAATATAAGCTCGCTAATTCCTCGTTACAAGTTAACCCGTTAATTCTACGTAACGTAAATCGTCGTAAAAACGTCGTTAACGAAAACGCGGGCCTTTGTATTTCGTCGCTATTTCCTCGTAAATGAAAACGCGGGCCTCTGTAATTCCTCGTAACTTTACGAGGAAATAACGAGGACAAGTAATCTTGTATATCCCCGAGCGAGCTCGCTCTTTCTTTCCTCTCCACTTCCTCTCCACTTCCTCCCTATTTCGAAGCAATGGTAAGTCTCTCTAATTCCTCTCTAGTTTGATTAGTTTAGGATAGATTAGGTGGTTAGTGTAGGGAATTTAGATAGGTTTACGGATCTTATGTTATTTAGTGTTGATTAGGTGGATAATGTTGGGAAGTATTTTACGAAAATTTAAAAAATTAATTTTTTTTCTCAGGTTCGAAAAGGTAGACTTACTGCCCATTACAGAGAGATGTTCGGTGAGCCGGGTAGTCGTTTAGACCCGTCGTCTTCTTCAGCTCCCGGTTCTTCGGGTCAGGAGACTGTCCCCGAGACTCAGTACACTCAGAGAGTCTTTGGATCTCCTTCTTCTAGTGCACCATCGGTTCCTCACGTGCCTCCCCCGATGGCTCCTCCTCCTGTGGCTTCTCCGATAGCACCTCCGATGCCCGCCGAGATTCATCCCGATTTGATGGTGCCTCCGAGTGCTCCTTACTCGCAGTACACCGTAGAGGATATTCTCCGTCTGCCAGGCAGAGAAGGTTTACCAGTCATCGACCCCAACCGACCGGATGGAACTTTGTGGTATGTTTCATTATTTTTTTATTCATTTTAAATTCTTTTATAACTTTAAAAAATCATTTATATTTTAAATTTGTATTTTCCAGGTTTGGGATTGACGGATGTCTTGCATCGGACGTATCCGACACGATAAAAGGTTACTTCTCCATGGCACATCCGAACTGGAAAAAGACGCCTCACTACGTCAGAAAGACGTGGTTCAAAATTTACGCTGTAAGTTCTATTAATTAATTATATATCTTTAAATTTTTTCATTATTTATATATATATTTTTTTCTGAAAAACTAATTATAAAATATTTTTTCCAACAGCAAAAATATAATTGGGCCTTGGGGATCACTGAGAGGGTGAGGAAGAAGTTTGTCGCGAAGGCGAAAGTTCGCTTGTTGGACACGGTCTCCAACTGGAAGGGTGACTGGATCGTGAAGGGGTATGAGCGTGGCAAACCCGCTGAGCTCACCACGGATGTCTGGGATGGCCTCATCCGATATTGGCGTCTTCCTGATTCCATTAGAATCGCCCAGTCTTGCTCTAACTCCCGTAACACAGTCGATGAGCACGGGAACGGGCCGATGCTTCACACTACGGGGCAAAAACCCCACGCCGGTGTCCGTTTGGAAATGGTAATTAAAAATTTAATTATATTAAATTTTTAGTATATTTTTATATATATTCTAACAACTTTCTTAAATGTTTTTTAGGCCAAAGAGACGGGAGAATTTCCGTCTCTTATGCAACTTTACGAGAGGACCCACAAGAACAAGGCGGGCCGATTTATAGATGGCAAGTCCGAGCAAATCTACAACGATTTGGCTGCTCGGGTTGAAGAACGCCAGACCCAGCTGACCCAGCAATCCACCGATGGATTACCCGTCGTCTTATCCACACCTGAAGTGGATAAGCTTTACGAGGAGGTAAATTTTCTAAAATTTTATTTTTCTTAAATATTCATTTAATTTAACTTTAAATTTTTACTAACAAAATTTATTTTTTGTTTTTAAGATTGTCCCTAAAAAAAAGGGACGGACGTTGGGGATTGGTTCCGTCAACGATGTTCCGAGAGCGACATCATCGTCTTATGTTCAGCGACGGGATGATGAAGTCTCTCAGCTGCGTAGGGAGTCCGAAGAGCTGCGTAGAGAGTCTACTCAGCTGCGTCACGAGTTGAGCTCGACGCAATCTGCGTTCACAGCTCGTATGGGTGGACTCGAGGGTTTCTTGGACGTTGTAGCGGCCACAAATCCGGAATGGGAGACTTTGTTGAGGACCATGCGACAATAAAATCCTATCCCAGGCCAGTCACCAACCGACGACTCACATGCCGAGGCGGATATAATGGCGAGGAGTGATGAATTCTACCAGGCGATTAACGACCACCACCCTTAGTTCTTTTTAATTTTGGTTCTTGTATTATAAATTCAAAACTTATTTATATATAAAATATTTTGGTTTTGATTTTTTAAGAATTTTAATTTTATTAATAATTTAAATAATTTAAATTATTTTTTTAATTATAATATTTTATATTTCTATAAAATAAAGAAACGAAGTAAATTCGTAGCTAAGTTTGCGGCTTCTTTACGTGGAAGCTTAACGTGGTTTTTACGAGGAATAATTTACAAGGAAATAACGTGGAAACCTATCAAGGTATTTACGTTTACTTTACGAGGAAATCTTTCAAGGTATTTACGTTTATTTTACGAGTATTTATTTACGTGGGTTTTACGAGGAAAGTTTTTCGTGGTATTTACGAGGAAACTTAGCGACGTCCTTGCGTGGAAGTTTTACGTGGTCTTTACGACGAAATATTCTCCTTCGCTTTTACGACGAAATAATTTCCTCGCTACGTTACGACGAATTAGCGAGGATATATGCGTTACGACAAACGTATAACGACAAAACGGGTTTCCTCGCTAATTCCTCGTAACACTGCTTTTACGACGAAGTAACGAGGAAACCTGCCCTTGTAAAACTTGTGTTTTCTTGTAGTAGTGCTTGTTTTGATTGCGCATATGAAATCAAACCGTTCATGGACTATAATAAAGTGCTGTTCATATTAATTCAAGTAATCTAACTACACATATATAACGGAGTTTTCAAAAATATAAAAGATACATATAAGGAAATCAAATACTATTTTATTTAGATAACTACAAGTCTACAAAAAAACATTCAAGCCTTTCTCTTACCGCAGTATTTCCTTAGTGGAAAAAGATATGCAATAAATGTTTTTGATTGTAATAGTTTATTTCTTCTACCGGCTAATTGAGTTTCTTAATCCGTTTATTTAGAATAAATATTGGGGTTTGCTAACTAAATGTGCATTAAATAAAATGTGATATTATCTTTTAACTAAATCGATGAAAACCACTAAACTACAACTACTTTTATTAGATTTTGATATATTTTAAATAAAATAATAAATCGTTCATATGATAAGAAATCAAATTCGTCTCGTAGTAACACATTTTCAGGTGCACAAGCAAGCAAGCAACCAAGTCAACGAAGAAATAAGCAATAGAGGCTGTTTGAATGATATGAAGTCAAACCTGCCCTTGTTATTACAATGATATCGTACACATAATGATCAAAAACCCGTTACATGTAATAATAATATGCGTCTAAGATTCAAATAATAAACTCTTATAACAACCTTAATGTTTTTTTTTTGATAAACCATTCTTACCCCATTTACAGTGGATAGGATTTCAGTCTTTCCTTAATTAGATATAAGTATATTTTCATCTCCATAAATCTCAAACGTCTCATATCTTCTACGATTCAGCCAGCAAAATACTCACATCTCTTCTCTCTTGTCTCTATCTCTTCACACGAACATTCATCATGAATCAAGAACACAATAACACAACTCCAACACCAAAAGCTTCGTTATTGTTGATGGAAGATAACTTGTGCAAGAGAAGATCGGAGATCTCAAGAAGCTCATCTGTTGGAGTTTCCTCTAGACTCTTCTATTATTACCATCATCGGAGCCTCGACGATGGAGTTCCTTTCAAGTGGGAAATGCAGCCGGGAACTCCGATCAATCCTCCCCCTGAAGAAATCGTTCCTCCGATTACTCCTCCTCCGGCACACCTCAGCCGTAGCCTCACTAAACCCTCGTTCGGAGAATCAAATAAACGTTCTCTTTTTACGGCGAACGTTAAGCTTTGGAAATGGAAGAATATTCGAGACAAATATTTCTCTAAATGGTCAAGCCAAAGCATGCTCAGTCGAGGTAATTACGCGTTACGTTTATGACAAGTTTTACATATTTGTTTACACAAATAAAAGGTTTTACATATTGGTTTGTAGTTTCTTATTACATAGATGATTCGCAAGATATATAGTATATTTTCAATCAAGTACAACCCAAATATTTATGGATTTATTGTCAACTATTCTGTTAAAATGCGGAATCACATAAATGTTGTAGTCTTTTTAATCTTTTTTTTTTTTTTTTTTTTTTTTTTTGAAACACCAAGCTTCATTAACTTTCTCAACCAAAGTTTGTTGGGACATTAAAAGCTAGCGCATCAGACAGAGCCTGTTTTGCTAATCTATCAGCTACAAGGTTCCTATCACGGGGAAACCAATTAAAAGAAAAACTTTCGAAAGTAAGAGATAGAGAGATGATGTCTACAGCCACTCCATACAATTCTGCATTTGAGACTTGTTCATTGAGGACCTTGATCAGCGTGGCTGAGTCAGACTCGAAACGCACACTTGAGAGACCAAGATCCCTGCATTTGATTATCGCTTCTCGCATAGCAAGACCCTCTGCTAGGAGAGGAGATCGGACAAATGTTGATGGGATCGCATAGGAGAAAGTTCCATTTGGCTCCTGTATCGTCCAGCCCAAACCCGCTAGTTGTTGATCCTCATTCCAAGCCGCATCTGTTCTGATAATAGCATCTGAAACCCGTAGAAGCAGGGGAGGTGGAGAGCGTAGGCGTTGATCTGGTAAGCTCTGCTGACTTTGAGTCCACTCCTTAGCTGTAGCTATCGCCTTCGTTAGAACTTCCTCCGCGGAGCATCGTTTATCTTCAAAAACAAGCTTGTTCCTCGTTGTCCACAGCTGCCAGAGAATCCATGGCACCAGGGGTCCCGACGTTACACCCGTTGGGGGAAGATTCTTCCTTGAAATCAGACCGTTCCATGTTGTCCTTAAATCTATGGATCCGCTATTCTCGATGCCCGGGGAGACAGGTGCTTGGCTCCATACCTGTTGAGCAAAGCCACATTCGAGAAACAGATGATTTATAGATTCAGGTAAACCACAGGTTTTACACTTTCCTTCCACATTGATTTGTCTTGTTCTAAGTTGAGTTCCTACAGGTAAGGCGCCATGGAACAGCTTCCATAGGAAGAGTTTAACTTTTGGGGCAAGTTTGAGCTTCCATATGTTCTTTTGCCAGTTGAAGGCCGGTGTAGTTTGGAGGGTTGTAGGGAAGTCCCTTTGCTGCAGGAGAGCCGCAGTGTATCCTGATCTTGTAGTATATTCCCCAGACGCATCCTTGAGCCAGATTATCTTATCTGGGGCTCCTTCAAAGCTAGGTTTGATCGAGAGTATACGCTGCTCATCGAGCGGTAGTATCTGTCTGATCTTTTCTACATCCCAGGCCTTCTTATCTTGAGTAAACAGGTCCGCGACCGTGCAATTTACCAACGCTTCAGGAGCTGGTCCCATTGGTCTTTCCTGCGCAGAGAGACTGAGCCATGGCTTCTCCCAAATGTTGATAGTAGATCCATTTCCCACAGCCCAGCCCGAGTGTTCCACAATGATGTCTCTCCCGATCATTATACTGCGCCAGCCATGGGAGCAAGCAGAGCGGACTTGACAGGTGAGGAAGCTTTCCGATTGGCAATACTTTCCTAGGAGAATTCTCCCCAATAAGCTTTCCGGATTGTTTGCTATGCGCCAGCTGAGCTTTGCGAGAAACGCGTCGTTGTAGCTCTCAATGTCACGAAAGTCCAAACCTCCGTTTTCTTTTGGGAGCGTCATTGTTGTCCAAGATATCCACGCCATCTTCTTCTTTCCGTCACGGTCGTCCCACCAAAATCGGGTTAGGGCAGATTGTATTCTTTTACACAAGGAGATCGGTAGCTTGAAGCATGTCATCGCATAGGACGGAACAGGAGAAAGAACACTCTTGAGCATCGTCATCTTTCCCGCTGCGGATAGATGTCTGTTAGACCAGCCACTCGCCTTTTGCTTGATTCTATCGACTATAGAGGCAAACAGGTCTCGTTTCTTTCTACCAAAGTGTTCCGGGAGACCGAGATATTTGCCAATACCTCCTTCATTTTGAATGCCCAGTTCGTCTTTCACTGCGGATTTGAGTGACATTGGAGCTTTCCGGGAAAAAGTGATGGACGATTTGCTTGGGTTGATTGTTTGACCGGAAACTTCTTCATAGCGTTTAAGGAGCTTGTGAAGGGCTACACTGCTGTCTTTGGTAGCTTTGATAAAGAACATTGTGTCATCCGCAAAGAGGAGATGGTTTAGTCGAGGACTCCCTCGAGCTACACAGATACCTTGCAAGGATCCGTCCTCTTGAGCTTTGTTACATAAACCCGAGAGCACCTCACTACATAAAATGAAGATGTATGGTGATAGAGGGTCTCCTTGACGGATACCTCGACTCGGTGTGACTCTTCCTCTAGGCGAACCGTTGATGAGGAAGGAGTAAGTAACAGTAGAGACACATTGCATTATCAAAGCTATCCATTTCGGGTGGAAGCCTAGGCGGTGCAAGACAAGTTGGATGAAATCCCATTCCAATCGGTCATATGCCTTGCTCATGTCGGTTTTCACCGCCATGGAGCATCGTTGCTGGGCCTTTGAGGTCTTAAGGAAATGGAGGACTTCATGAGTGATAAGGACATTGTCCGAGATTGCACGTCCTGGAACAAAAGCAGATTGATTCTCAGAGATGATTCCATCTAGTAGCGGTTTCAGTCTTTTAGTCAAGATCTTGGAGACGATCTTGTAGTACACATTGCAAAGGGCAATGGGTCTATACTCCGCTACTGTACGGGGGCTGTGGACTTTCGGGATAAGTCGGATATGGGTTTCATTTATTCTCGGCGGGAGGCAGGCTGTTTCGAAGAAACCCTGAATTTCCTTTACAATGTCCGAGCCGATTGTCTCCCAATTCGAGTGAAAGAAACCCGCTGAGAATCCATCCGGGCCTGGGGCTTTATCAGCATGAATAGAGAGGATTGCCTCCTTAACTTCCGCTGGAGAGGGTGTACTGATAAGAGTCTCGTTTTGTGCGTCTGTCACCATTGGTGAGAGGGCATAGTTGACTGTCTCCGCTCTGTTCCCAGTGGCAGAGGAGAACATTTGTTGAAAATATTTGATGATAACCTCTGAGATTTTGTCTTCATCATACACCATGACTCCATCTGTATCCTCTATGACTGAAAACGCATTTGCCCTTTTCCGGTTTTTTGCTGTTGCGTGGAAAAAGCCTGTGTTTCTATCGCCAAGACTGAGCCATAGGAGCCGGCTCCGTTGCTTCCAGTAACTTTCCTCTGCCAAGTAAGCTTCATTCAGTTCGTCAGAAATCTTCCTGATCAGGTTCGTATCATTGAGGGGGCAGGACTGAGCTTCTTCAAGTTCCAGCTTCTTTAGTTCGATAGTCATCCTGCTGTTAAGTCGTTGTTGTTTGCTCCATTCCGAGATGGCAGACCGGACGGTAGCTATCTTCTCATTGACAGTAACATCGCCGGCTGCTCCCCATGATTGGGAGATGAGAGTTTTACTTCCGGGTTGTCTCGCAGGCGTCTATCGAATCTAAATAAACCTCTTCTTTTCTTCTTATCCGGTTCGAAATATGAAACGATGGGTTTTTAATCATTGTCAACTAATCTTGTATAATCAATCCAGGAATAACAATCTTAACTTTGTGTAATTGTGAAAAATTATCTAAGTTAATCATTTCGTCATTCTGCAAATCATGATTTTATGTTACTAGTACATTGTGATTCTTAAGTTATTTTTAAGTTTCATAAAAAGATATGTTATTATTAATTATGTAAATTCTCTACACAAACATTTAATTTGCATGTGTGATTCATATATCAGATAATAAGAATGCTCGTCACGGTGGTTCAAATTCTTGTGGTGAATTGGAGAGAACTGAGAAGTCTGAGGATTACAGATCAAGCTGCTCTTCTTTTTCTTCAACGTCATCTTCCTCCAAAGATCGGAGATAGGTTAAGGATTACGGGTGATTTAATAATATTTACGTTGTCGTCTTTAACTTTGTAAGATTTTTAATAGTAAGCATTCTGTTTCAATCACTCGTTTATGTGTTCTAACTTCTAGCAAATTAATCTTACTGAATCTATACATTCTTACTTCTTTTTACCAAAATTTGATCCGTTCTAAACTAGTCCAAGAAATCGTAAGTGCCATTCGATCTACCTAAAAAACACGGTCTAACCTTTCTTGGTGTTTGCCAAATTCTAGCCAAAGTGGGCCGACAATCTTTATTGGCAAATTAAAATGTTAAACTTCTTAGAGAGTAATAATTAACTTTTTTTTTGGTAAACAGCAGTTAACATGTTAATAGCTATATCAAAATATATATAGCAAAATAGTAGTCTTTTAAAGTATTTGTAGAATGAGTGAGCTTCTTCACTGCGACACCATCCATGAGTTCCAACAGATACCGATACCTCCTTGTACCTCTCAACAGCTTCTGTCCTAAAGAAACACGGTAACAAAGAACATCCACACCCCGAGTCTCTTTGGCCACCTTCACTTGTTTCCTCCAGCATCTGGAGGCACACACACACATTACACACGGTAAAGACTTGGTTCAAGTCCTGAAAGACCATTAGATGTTTAGAACAAGAAGGGCATATAGACAAGAGTTTTTATGGAAAGGTTCAGGTTCTTGACATGGTATAGCTTAAATCAGAGCTACTCATCGAGAAAAAAGAGTTGTGAAGCCTTTCGTTGAGACATTCATGGATGATCTGTCTTCTTTGGGTCAACAACTTGTGGATACATTCTCAAAATGCATAGCAAGAGATCATCAACAACTGGTGTTGTAATCTGCCTCCAGCTCTGGCATTAAATATTTTGAAATCCGTTTTTCTTTTAATCAAATTCGCTTCATTTGTAAACAACCATAACGATAATTTTGGAATTCCCACTTTGCTTACTGTATAGTGCAAAACTCAACTAAATCATAGTCTAAAAGTTAGAGCCGGGAAATTAATACACATAACATCATTCACAACTCTAAACCCCTAAAAAGAGATAAGATGTTTCTAACTCCAGAGAGTACATGTTTGTTCTCTAAGGACATTAGAACAGCGTCTGGGGAAGAATTGCAGTAAATACAAGCTCGAACTCTCATCATCTGACCTCGTGTTTAAGACAGCATTGACAAGGACCTGCAAGATAAGTTAGGCAATGTGATTATTTCAATAATTAGAAAACCAAAAGTGCAAAGAGTCACAACAACAAGAATCTAGTTAGTTAAGGATTATGAAAAAAATGAAATTGCTTAAACGATGTGAAACACATGAACTTGGGAAGGTTAGTGAGAAGGGCTAACCTTTAGCGGTTACGCTCAGCAGGCAAAGGACGGTTAAAGCCACCGCGACGGTTCATGTACTGCCTCGGCTGGCGCTTGGTAACAGCCCTAATCCCGCTGACGTCAGCGCCTTCGACATGCTTCCCTTTCGTGGAGTCGAAACCAGTAGGGATCCCTAACATCTTCATCATCTCTATCTCATTCACATCCGTTTCCGCTTCTCCTCCTCCGCCGCCGCTTGGTTCTTTATTCTCCTTCTTCTTAGCTTGCTCCGTCGCAGTCTCCTCTCGTTTGCGACTCCTTTCCTTGTCGTCTTCCGCTGAGCCATGGCGAGGCCGTTTCCGCGGCGGGGGATCTGGAGAGGGAGTCCTGCGCCTGCTGTGGTGGCGATGACGGTCACGGTCAGCGGAGCGGGACCGGGATCGATACCTCTCGGGAGAGCGCACGTGGCGAGGAGGGCGAGCGTGGTGGTGGTGGTCTGGAGTACGAGATCGGGACTTCTTGCTTCGAATCCCACGGTCACGGTCACGGTCGTCTCTGTCACGGCGTCTATCGCGGTCGCGCTCACGGTCTCTATCCCTCTCTCGTTCGCGGCGGTCACGCTCTGCCATGGTGGTTGAGGACGGTGGTTGTGTTTAGGGTTTTTATCCCCCACTTATTGTGATTTCGAACCTTTTTTACTTTTACCATCAATTACAATTGTAAACATCGCGGAATCACTGAAAATAATTAAACTGCTTTAACAACTACTGAACATAATTTTTTTTTCTATGATTGGATTGCGAAATAGCAAAATATAAATTATACGGATAAAGTTTATTATAAAAATAATAAATATTACAAAATTAAAAAAATAAATTAAACATGTTAAAAATATTTTACTTTTATTATAATTATTTAGATTATTTTCAATATTTTTAATAGTAAATTGACATTTTATAATATTATACAAAAATTATAATATAATTTTATCTATTAAAAATAAATATTTATTTAAAATGTACAAGATATAATTCAATGATATAAGTATCAATATTTATATATTTTTATCTTTGATATAATATAAAATTATTTAAATGTCTAATTTGATTTTGTCAAAATATAAATATAAATATATGTATATATATAATAAATTGAGCATTTTACAGTAATTTGACATCATGTAATAACTTTCGAAAATTAATCTTTAAAAAAAAATAACTATATTGCAGTGTAAATAAAATAAACTAGGACTTTTTCATGCGCATAAACAACAATTTTCGATGTAATATTCTCTTATTTTAGAAAAAAATTATTTATATTTGGACATAATTATTTATATATTTTAATTTCAAAAGTTTGAAAAAATCATAAACGTATTTTGTAGTCTTATTTATTTTGATTTGGTTTACTACTTCAGTTTGATTTTATTTATATTTTAATAAAGTTAAAATTATATTTGATCAAAATAAATTTTAGGCACATTATATTATATTACATTTAATTATTATTTATTTTAAATATATCTTTCACCATTTATTTTAAATATAAGATTTTAAAATTTTGATACAAATTTTTTTTGCTTAGGATTTTTTTTTATAAAAAATTAAAACAACTATCAAATATTCTTTTACAGTTTTTTAGGATTTTAGAAAAGGAAATTATTATTTACATAATATTTTACAATTATATTTTGTCTAGGATTTTAAAAAACAAAATTTCTATCAAATAATTATTTCCAGTTAATATTAACTATTAAAATTTGTCATTTTCAAAATTCATTTTTTTCAATATTACTAATAATTTTATATTTTTTATTATTAATTAAATAATTGTACTATCATGTTTATCATTAATGTTTTATGTAAAAATTACTATTAAATAAAATTTTACAATTCTCTTTGGTCAGGTTTTTTTTTAAATAAAAAAATCTTAATTGGTTAAGATTATTAGAAAAGAATTTTTCTTTTGAAATATCTATTATTTAGAATTTTATGAAAAGAAGAAATTGTTTTGACATAATCACAGTTTTTATTGACACATTCACAATCTAATTTTTAGTTGACACTTGTCACAATCATATCAAGTGAAATATCTGAAGCTAATTTTGGTTTATATTATTTTAACACAAAATTATTAAAAAGTAAAATTAGTAAATTATAAGAAAAGTAAAATTATTTTTACTTTTTTTATTTTATTTAGTCTTTTAAAAAAGAAATTAGTTATTTTATAGTTGGTTTTTCTTTTAGATTTTTATACAACGATTTTATTTTTAATATAAAATTATGTTTAATTATTTATATATTTTGTCTTATACATACAAACATATATTCATCATATTCATCATATTCACACATACTCATGTACGACAACAACAACAAAACTAAAAGAAAATTGAGTTGTATCAAGAAATTAAAAGAAAAAACTCAGGTATACTTTTCATGTAAATATTATTGTGTTTTGTAAAAATAATATGTTAAAACTTAAACCTAAATAAAGATGTGAAATATTTGTAGCTATTTTTGGTTATAATTTTTTAACATACAATTATCTATTAAAAAGGAAAAGTTAGTTACTTATAAGAAAATAATTAGAGTACTTTTACAATTTTTTTTTATTAGGATTTTTAAAAAGTAATATTATTTATTTTAAAGTTAGTTTTTCTTCATTTTTTTTATTAAATAATTTATTATACTTGTAGGATTTTACAATTTGTTTTTGTTTAACATTTTTTTCTTAAAAGTTAATATTTATCTTTTATAATTCTCTATCTTTAGTATCTTTTAAAACAAACATTATAATAAAAATTAAAAACAATAATAATGATAAAAATAAGACTATTAAATAATATTTATAATTAATTTTTAAGAAAAAATTGATTTTGTTATTTAAATATATATTTTTTATTATGAGATAGTTTAACACATATCACATTTTCAAATATATAATTGACATGTGTCAGAATCATGTTAATTAGCAACTTTGAAGAACCAAGCTGTATATATAAAAATAATAATAATACTAATAAGACTATTAATAATATTTATAATTAATTTTAAGAAAAAAATGTTTATTATTATTTTAGTATATATATTTTTGATTATGAGATAGTTTAACAGATATCACATTTAAATATATAATTGACATGTGTCACAATCATGTTAATTAGTTAATATTTATCTTTTATAATTCTCTATCTTTGGTATCTTTTAAAACAAACATTATAATAAAAATTAACAATAATAATAATGATAATAATAATGATAATAATAAGACTATTAAATAATATTTATAATTAATTTTTAAGAAAAAATGTATTTATTATTTAAGTATATATATTTTTGATTATGAGATAGGTCAACACATGTCACATTTTCAAATATATAATTGACATGTGTCACAATCATTTTAATTAGCAACTTTGAAAAACCAAGCTTTATATATAAAAATAATAATAATAATAATAATAAGACTATTAAATAATATTTATAATTATTTTTTTAAGAAAAAAATGTTTTTATTATTTTAGTGTATATATTTTTTTATCATGAGATAGTTTAACACATATCACATTTTTAAATATATAACTGACATGTGTCACAATCATGTTAATTAGTAATTTTGAAGAACCAAGCTCAATATAAACTTTTATAATTATATTTACATTAAAATTTTGAAAAGGAAAATTATATTAACTAAATTATTTTCAAATATATTTTTAAGGATTTGAAAAAAGGAAAATTTTCTTAATCATTACTACTAAATATTTTTTAAACTTTTTTACTATTAAATAATTTTTAAAAGTAATTTTTTCAAAATTTGTTTTATTATCTTATTATATATATTTTTAATCATTATATATTTAAACACATGTCACAATATTAGAAAGAAAATTATTATCAAATAATCATTTGCAATAATGTTTTGATTAGGATTTTAAAAAGGGAAATTACTATTACATAATATTTATTATTACTTTTTAATAAGAATTTTTTGTTAATATATTTGTATATATATTTTTAATTATGAGATAGATTAACACATGTCACAATCTTAAAATATATAATTGTCGTGTATCGCAATCATGTTAATTAGTAACTTTGAAGAACCAAGCTTTATATAATAAGATAAAATGTGAAAAAATCTACAAAGATCATGAAAGTTACAGATATTCACGTATTTACTAGAAAACATAACTATTTGAGAATTTGTACTCCCTACACATAAAATATCCTCTATTTGCACTCTATACCCTATATTCCTCTAATTTTCTTCTCCCATCTTTACAATTTTCCCTCATTTGTATGGTATCCCACCATTTTAAGTATATTGAGCTAATTTGCTCTAACTATTTTAACATTTGTACCCAAAAAAACATTAAAACTGTATAGTTACTATTTAGAATAAGAACATTTTTAAACAAAAATTGAGAATAAGAACATGAAAATCACAATCAGCGTTGATCCAACCATTTTCCAACAAGCACCTTGCATGTTTCGATTTCATCCTTTACTCACCACCTCACCTTTGTTCCTTAATAATCCTTCTCTCATTTATATACTTTTATTTAATATCTGTTTTGTTTTGCCCTTTTAATGTTTTAGTTTTCAGGCTCTGACTTTGAGCATGAGAATTTTTTATTTTAAAGAAATGAATGTGTAGCCGTTACAATAAAACGTAGTAACCTTCACTAGTCTTTTTGTTAAAAAGTAACCTTCACTAGTTAGGATGAGTTTCTGAGCTAAAGGCAAAGTCCAAAGCAATTACGTCATTGTTAGTGGAGTGAGTACGTGAAGGTGTACGAACCATAATTGCACGTAACATATGTTGCGACGCTGTGTAGTTTGTCCCCACCACCATCCTACTTATTTCGAATTCCTTCTTCACAATTTTCCTTTGTATCTTAACTAAGGAAACACCTACCATAACAAAATTGTATTGATTTGTATATGCGTGTTTTTTTTTCTTCTATAAATTATGCATGATTCCTAACGTATTTATTTTGTTAACTTTATAGTTGTCTAATAATCATACTCCCACCTTAAAATAATAACTTCGATATGATTTCACAAATATAGTTAGCTTAGCTACCAGCCGTTCTTAACGAGGTTAAAACTAGGGCTGATCATTATTACTTGCTACTTGGCTTATATTTTTTACTTGTTTCGTATTTGCCTTGAAAAAATTGAGTACTTAGGCAATATCAAATCAAGTAGTAAGTCAACAAATTTTACTGTTTGCAAGTCCATGTCAAGTATCAAATATTGTTAGTTTTTAATGTTTGCCTTGATATATACTTGCTTAGTTAATTATTATTCGTTTGTTTTTGCTAGAAATACTTGTTATCCGCTTAAAAATACTTATTAATCACTAAAAAAATTATTATTTACGTATTTCTGTTTCAAGTAATTGCAAGTAATAAAATATTTTATAAACAAGTATTTGATTTTGGCAAATAACAAGTCGAGTCAAGCAACTTGATAGAACGAGTATTTGATTAAAAGAATTAATCCAAGTACAAGTATTAAATCAAACTACTCGAACAAGGCAAGACAGGACAAGGATTACGTACCTAAAAACTTGCAAGTATTTATTTTGTGCCCAGTCTTAATTAAAACAGTCTCCTTAGGTATACCTGATTATTTTAATGTGGGAGTGGTAATTATAACGTTTTTAAAACTTATTTATTTATTTTTTTAAACTTTTATCAAAAAGAACACACGATAGTTTTAGAGAGTATTATCATTTAGGTTTGCCTTTTAACATCAACAAAA
Organism: Brassica napus; assembly: GCF_020379485.1. Classification (NCBI taxonomy): domain Eukaryota; kingdom Viridiplantae; phylum Streptophyta; class Magnoliopsida; order Brassicales; family Brassicaceae; genus Brassica; species Brassica napus. Next base: position 11,201,795 of record NC_063443.1, on the reverse strand, counting down.
TAATACTAGGTTTGCCTTTTTGAGAAAAGTTTATTATGTACAATATTTTAGTTGATCTTTTTCTTATCCCAAGATAATCCAAGATGATTCAAATCTTTTGAAAACGACTAAATCTGAAAAATAGCTGTATCTATAGAGCTTTATTATTATCCAAAATTTTGAGTATTCTAATGATATTTCGGAAATAATTTAATATAGTATTTTCAATAAAAGTTTGAAAAAGGGAAAATTTGAAAAACGGGTATACCCCAGCCATGTAAAATTAATAGGATCAATTGGTTTAACGATTGAAACTTTAATAATTTCGTTTTTTATTTTCAATTTAATAAGATTTTGTGTTATAAGAAAAAAATATTTTAATAAATTGAGTAATATCTCTATGTGTAGCGTAGAAAATAATAAGACAACAATATCCTCGATGAACAATTTCAATAACATGACGAGACTTGGAAGTCAAATGTCAAAGTTTAACCGAGTTAACATTAATGATATAAAAACAGTGATGATATTTATCTTTTTAAAATACCTCATTGACAAAGCGATAATAACTAAGTTAAACAAAAATAAAATAAAAAGAGAGATGATAAAATTTTCAGAATAATAACCTTTTCCGACTTGTTGGGCTGAGAATATTAAAAAGAAGTCGAGAAACCAAAAACGGCATCGTTAAAGGTGCAAGGGGATATAAATAGAGCAACCAAATAGCCAACGTAGTTCACCTTCACTTGCTCTCTTTTCTCAGAAGAATCTGGTTCGTTTCAATTCGATTTCTCTCTGTCCATTCTTTATATTTTCTTCTTTTTGTAACCTCGAATATATCTTCATCATCGTTACTTTATTTTCTGGCTTAACTTTCCGTAGTTTTTTTCTGAATGATTTCTAACGATCTTCCTGTCTGACGAAGGCCAGAGGCAAAACATGGTGGGTGGTGGTGGTTCTCTTGAGGATATCAAGAACGAGAATGTTGATTTGGTATGAATGTTCTTTCTTTATACACTTTTTATTAACTATATCTTTAAACTCCTTATAATTGTTGAATTAAACATAACGTATTAATGGAGTTTGGTGATATATTTTCACTACGCTGTTCTTTTACATTGATTCGATCTTTTTCAAGTTTCACTCGAGATTTTTCGTTTCATCGATGAGAATGATAAATATTCATGAACAACCAGAACTTACTTCAGGATTTCTGGTGTTTTTTAACCTTTTTTCTTCTTTTATTTCCTCTAGATTTTGAGTATCTATACAAATCGCAGATCACGGGAATTAAGCTAACAATTATGTTATTTATAATTACCTTAAAAGTATAGTATTATTAAGTAGTACTCTTTGCTTTGACATGATTCTTTTTTGGGGTTTACCTACTTTGAAAATTCTTTCTTAAGAGAGGTTTTAATTAGTCAATTTGTTGGTATTCATTAATTACGTTTTTGGAATTTTCATACTCACGGAAAATTGCACAATCATCTTTAATCACTTCTCCTAGATGAACCTAAATTCCAATATTCACCTGATTCTCTGGACTCGGCTAAAATATCCCGTGCTATATTGACGGATCTGCCCCTACCATTATCTTCGGTTACAATGGACCATTAAAACTATTGGGGCTTTTACAACAGAATATATTACACCTGTTAAATATATCTTTTTAATTAGTAAAAAAATAATGTTTATTTATTATTTTCTTGTTGGTCGATGATTTTTCTTCTTCTTTTAACATCAGTTCTTTCCTATTGACCATATTTTATGTAGTTTGTTTTGTTCTGATGTCGTATGACCGTTAGAAGAAACACTAGTCAGCATATATATAGACAGGATGAAACATTTCATAAAATATGAGATAACTGAATCATGTTTATATTAATTGCAGGAGAAAATACCAATAGAAGAAGTGTTCCAGCAGTTGAAATGCAGCAGAGATGGACTATCTGGAGCAGAAGGAGAAAGCAGACTCCAGCTCTTTGGTCCAAACAAGCTCGAGGAGAAAAAGGTTAAACTAAACCTGTATACGTAGTTTTCTTAATGGACTACATAAATGAATCACACTAATCATTCTCCTTAACTAAATCAGGAAAGCAAGATACTAAAGTTCTTGGGTTTTATGTGGAACCCTCTCTCTTGGGTCATGGAAGCAGCTGCAATCATGGCCATTGCCTTGGCTAATGGAGATGGACGTCCACCTGATTGGCAAGACTTTGTTGGTATTGTTTGTCTTCTGGTTATTAACTCAACCATCAGCTTTTGGGAAGAAAACAATGCTGGTAATGCTGCTGCTGCTCTCATGGCTGGTCTTGCTCCCAAAACTAAGGTTCTCTTTCATCCTCTCATTGTTCCACTAGATTGCTTGTTTCACAAGTAACAATATATATTGTGTAGGTTCTAAGAGATGGCAAATGGAGTGAGCAAGAAGCTTCCATTCTTGTGCCTGGAGATATCGTGAGCATCAAGTTAGGTGACATCATTCCTGCTGATGCACGTCTTCTAGAAGGCGATGCTTTAAAAGTAGACCAATCTGCTTTAACCGGTGAATCCCTCCCCGCAACAAAAGGTCCAGGAGAAGAAGTGTTCTCGGGTTCTACTTGCAAGCAAGGTGAGATTGAAGCGGTTGTGATCGCCACTGGTGTCCACACCTTCTTTGGCAAAGCAGCTCATCTTGTCGACAGCACAAACCAAGTGGGACATTTCCAGAAAGTTCTTACCGCAATAGGAAACTTCTGCATCATCTCCATTGCGGTAGGTATTGTGATTGAGATAATAGTTATGTACCCTATCCAGCGCAGAAAGTACAGAGACGGTATCGACAACCTCCTTGTGCTTTTGATTGGTGGGATCCCCATTGCAATGCCTACTGTTCTGTCAGTGACAATGGCTATTGGCTCCCACAAGTTGTCTGAACAAGGAGCTATCACCAAAAGAATGACAGCCATTGAAGAGATGGCTGGCATGGATGTTCTGTGCAGTGATAAAACCGGGACGCTGACGCTAAACAAGCTGAGTGTTGACAAGAATCTGATTGAGGTTTGTGCTAGAGGCGTTGAGAAAGAAGAGGTCTTGCTTTTAGCTGCTAGGGCTTCAAGAACAGAGAATCAAGATGCAATTGATGCTGCTATGGTTGGTATGCTTGCTGATCCTAAAGAGGCAAGAGCTGGTATTAGGGAGATTCACTTCTTCCCGTTCAATCCAGTTGACAAGAGAACAGCACTCACTTACATTGATGGTAATGGCGACTGGCACCGAGTAAGCAAAGGAGCTCCAGAGCAGGTAACTAGAATTTTATTTAGTGTTTCTTGCAAGTCAAGTAACTAGAATCTCATTTTGTGTTACTTGCAAGTCACGTAATAACCTTTTGATGATATATTCAGATTCTTGATCTTTGTAACGCGAGAGCTGATCTGAGGAAGAGAATACACTCAGCAATTGATAAGTACGCTGAGCGGGGACTTAGGTCATTAGCTGTTGCGAGACAGACAGTACCTGAGAGAACAAAGGAAAGCTCTGGTGGTCCATGGGAGTTCGTTGGTGTGTTGCCTTTGTTTGATCCTCCAAGACATGATAGTGCAGATACCATTAGAAGAGCGTTAGACCTTGGTGTCAACGTCAAGATGATTACAGGTGATCAGCTTGCTATTGCCAAAGAGACAGGACGTAGGCTGGGGATGGGATCAAACATGTACCCATCAGCTTCTCTTCTTGGTAACCACAAAGATGCAAACCTAGCTGCTATTCCCGTTGAAGAGCTCATTGAGAAAGCTGATGGCTTCGCTGGTGTCTTCCCAGGTTGGTTAACTAGAGTTTTGTTGTCTTCATAAGCTTGCTATCTCTCTCTCTTACATGGCCCTTCTTTGTTTACGTAGAGCACAAGTATGAGATTGTGAAGAAGTTGCAAGATTTGAAGCATATATGTGGAATGACTGGTGATGGAGTGAACGATGCTCCTGCTTTGAAGAGAGCTGATATTGGTATAGCTGTTGCTGATGCTACAGATGCTGCACGTGGCGCTTCTGATATTGTTCTCACTGAGCCTGGGCTCAGTGTTATCATCAGCGCGGTTCTAACCAGTAGAGCCATTTTCCAAAGAATGAAGAACTACACAGTGAGTGTTCTGCATGCTTCTCTCTTTAGCTATAGTTTATATATTTTTCACCAAATTTCACTTGTTTTTTGTTCTTTTTTCAAACAGATTTATGCAGTCTCAATCACTATCCGTATAGTGGTAAGTAATCAAAACTTGTATGCATTCTTGAATATCATCATATTATCTCTTTGTTAATGATCTCTCCTTTGTGCCTTTTTTACAGTTTGGTTTCATGCTCATCGCTTTGATATGGAAGTTCGACTTTTCGCCATTCATGGTTCTGATCATTGCTATCTTAAACGATGGAACAATCATGACCATCTCAAAGGACAAAGTGGTGCCTTCTCCTACACCAGATAGCTGGAAACTCAAAGAAATCTTCGCAACCGGCATTGTCCTTGGAGGCTACATGGCTTTGATGACCGTCGTTTTCTTCTGGGCTGCTTACAGAACCGACTTCTTCCCGGTATATATATCTAACATATAATCAATTTCCTTGTCACGCAAGCATAACTCTGTTTTGTTTTCTTGTTTCTTTTAGAGAACATTCCATGTGAGAGATTTGAGAGGAAATGAACATGAAATGATGTCTGCTTTGTACTTACAAGTCAGTATTGTGAGTCAAGCTCTTATCTTCGTCACTAGATCAAGAGGCTGGTCTTTTCTTGAACGACCTGGATGGCTCTTGCTTATTGCCTTCTGGATTGCACAAGCGGTAAAAGAACAAAACATGGTTCTGTTTCTGCTTTCTTGATTCTTAAACTCTCCTTACTTATTCATAAACTTTGATCTTGTAGATTGCAACGGGGGTTGCGGTTTTTGCGAATTGGGAGTTTGCTAGAATTAAAGGAATAGGGCTTGGATGGGCTGGAGTTATCTGGCTTTACAGTATTGTCTTTTACATTCCTTTAGACGTACTCAAGTTTGCTATCCGGTACATACTATCCGGAACCGCATGGAACAATCTCATTGACAACAAGGTATGTTTTGGTTTCTTAGTTACTTGTTTACTACGTTATTCTTGTTCTGATAAGTGTTCTTAAGACCAACACAATATCTCTGTCTCTCCTTTTTGTCTTAAAGACTGCGTTTACGACTAAGCAAAACTATGGGATAGAGGAGAGATCGGCACAATGGGCTCTCGCACAAAGGTCTTTACATGGTCTTCAGAATCAAGAATCGGCTAATGTTTTCCCTGAGAAAGGTGGCTACAGAGAACTTTCTGAGATCGCAGAGCAAGCCAAGAGACGAGCTGAGATTTCAAGGTAATATATATTTACTGTTTTTTAAAACGTTAAAGTAAAATTTTGAGTCTCTAGATAATGATGCCCTTATATTCTTAAAGTTTTAAATCACAAATTAAACAAAAATCTGAGGTTTTCTATTTCTTTTTCTTTATTTCTTTCTTTTTTTTTTTTGTTAAAGTTCCAGGATTATTTGATTCTTTAGCAAGTAGAACTCAGATCCAGAGAAGCTGAAGATATCTGAGGGCTTCTTGTGAGTAACGTTAGGGTTTTAATGTGTTGTTAATTTGTTATTGTTGGTTGAAGGCTAAGGGAACTTCATACGCTTAAAGGACATGTAGAGTCAGTGGTGAAGCTGAAGGGACTTGATATTGAGACGGCTGGTCACTACACCGTTTAATGACAAGATGGACCCAATTTTAACCAGAACATGATTAAGGGAGAAGAAGAAGAAGATCGTTTGTTTAAGAGATAGAAGGGAATAAGGTTTTATTTTATTCAGTTAATGTTAGTGTTAAATTCCTCTAAACCCCGAGAGTTTCTTTTTCTTCTTCCTTGATTTTAGGCTTAATTATAGTTGTGTTTTCAGTTTGCTCTGTGTTGGAGACAAAAGACAAAAGTAATATGATGACATCTTAGGTTTATACAATGTTAAACATACATAATAAGTGAATATAACAAAACTATTCACTGCCGTTGATTAAGTTACAAGAAAAATAAAAGGTTTTTTTTTTTACATGAAAAGAAAAAAGCCCATTCTCTCTCTAAAAGCCCATTCTCTCTAGCTTCTCTCTACCTCTTTAGGGTTTCAGCCGCTTAGTCTCGTTTCCGGCGGTCGCCACCGTGCTCTCAGGCGGCCGCCGGGCCTCACCTTTTTTCGTCTTTGCTTCTCCTCTGTCGTCTCTGTCTTCTGCGGCTGAGGGAGTGGTGGTCCAACGCATCAGATCTGGTTTTACCCGAACTTAGATCTAGGAATGTGGTGACTGGAGATGCTTGAGGACGGTGTCTCCTGCTGTCACGTTTTATCCTGCATCTGTTTAGGTCTCTCCGGAATTTTTCCCATGCGCTTGGTCTTCTCCTCCGAGTGTAGAGGCGTGTGCGGCGCTGTCAAGCTCTCCGTTGGTCTCGTGTTCTTCCTCCGGTGTGGCGTCTGGTGGTATTCGAGGCTGCTTGTTGAGTTGGAGCTCTGAGTTTCGCCGTCTCCGGTAAGGCTCGTGTCTCTCTGTTTTGTTTGTGGTGCCTCTGGTGTGTTCTCCGTTGGTAGTAGCGCGTGTGGGTTTCGTGGATGGCGGAGGCGTCGGTTCGCTTCTCTGTGGTCCCTCGTGGCAGCGTGTTGGTGTTTAGCTTCCTCTGGTTCGTCTCAGTTCGTCTGTGGCTCCGGTATGGGCAGTCACCCCTCAAATCAAAATGGTGGTAGCGGTTGTGGCCTGCTCCGTCCCTCGCTCTTCTCAAATAATCTCTTCAACATGGTGTTCGTGTCTCGTGAGCGAGTATCAGCTCAGGTGTGTTCTTTGGTGCGATAGTTAGTCACTCGGGTCATAGTGTGGCTTCGGATTTGTTTCCTCCGGAGGGTTGTCTGGTTCACGATCCGTCTACTCTATATGGGTAGCGGTTAGATGGTGTATACGGTCCCGGTGGAATGCAAAAGAGGCGGTAATCTCTGGCGCAAACTACTGAACGACGGCATCGTCGTGTCTCGGCTTCTCCTCGTACCGCCGGTGGTTTCTATTTTCTGGCCTTTCTATGGTTTCGTGTTCAGATTCTCCGCTCGAGTACGCTATGGGTTCTCGTTGGAAGCTGTAGGAACCGTAGCATTCAGGGTTTGAGGGCGCCCTTCTCTCGGTAGCTCGCGGCAACTTACGGGTTTTCTCATCTAGTTCTTGTGGTTGGTAGGTCTGCGCCCTTCTCACTATTATCCGTTTAATCGCTTGAGTTTGTATTGCTTTCGGTCTGTTCCGTTGTTGCTGCGTAGTTATTATGGTGTTGTTGTTTGTTGTTTCCGCTACTTGTTTACACTGTAACGTCTGTCAAAAATTGAAAATCGGTAATAATATTTAACATTTTTACCAAAAAAAAAAATAAAAGGTTTTTATATGGTCAATTTAGTTTCAATATACCCTTCTACTTATAAAAGTAATCGCTTCGAAACCGCAAGTTTTTCCGGTAAATAAAAAGTTGATTTAAAATAGTGATTTTATTGTGATGTACATTATTAAGTTTTAAAATCATATTATACCGAAAAGTGAAATGTTTTTTTTTGCTTAAAATTATATAATTTATCACTTAGTTTATTTGAGATTTTGTATATACGCTCTTATGTAACAACGTTATATTTATATTTTACTAGGGCCGACCCGCCCTGCGGGCGGGATGAAGATTTAAAAATTATTTAGATAGTTAGAATAATTTTTCTAATATATTTTTTATGAATTAAAATATACATATTAGTTTATTTTGGAAGGTTTTTTTAAGACTAAAATAATCATGCAATCTTGATAATTAGTTTTTTTTTCTTGGGGTGGCATTATTAGTATTTTAGATTAGGTAAATATATCTGAGAAAAGTTAATATTTGGACGATTTATTATTAGTCATATGTGAATAAGTTTGTACGATATATATTCCATAGATATTTTTAACCGGTGGAACACATAATATACATATTTGGGTGTCTGTATTTGAAACCAATAATATGACTTAAGTGTAAGTTTTAGTATGATGTTTCTACAGGAAATATAAATCTCTAAGACAGTGTTCTAAGATAAGATAGAGTAGTATGCTGGCAAAATCTTTATATACCCCATAAACTAATAGCATTTGTAGTTTTGAAAACGATGTTCTCGTCGAAGCTTAAAGCAAATATTGGCTTGTTGATTTTTTACGTTAATGTAAAGTGTTTTGTTTTTATAAGTGAATAAATTAATTCTGTATTCGGTTTTATTGGTTTACAGACCAACCCCATGACTTCTACGTTTATATTCTACAATCGTGTTTTGCGTGTGTATGACGTAACCGACTCTAGACAAATTAAAATTAGCAAATAGCAACTTTATAAGCTTAAAACATTATTTAAACTTTAAAATAAAGTAACAAATTTTAAACTTTATAAGTTAACATAAGACTCACCAAATTCAATTGTCAAAACATAAAATTTTAAAATTTGGCCAATATCAAAAATAATCTCTCCATTAATATCCCAAACACAAAGTGACTTGGCTGTTTAAATAAGAAATGGTAGTCTTTAAATATGGTCGATCAAATGATAACAGAATTTCACTTTCGTATATGATCTGTATTAAGAACAATTTATACTGGAATGCTAAATAGACTCCATAATATAAAAGTGAATAAAGACTGAAACAAACTTAAAAGTACCCATATAATTGGGAATATCTAAAACATAAATATCCAAATACTTGAAATTAAACAAAGATGCATAAGTATTATTAAAACTGAGATTCTGATCAAAAATTTGTTACTGCTACATCCTAAGCAACACGCGCCTTCTTGACCACCTTAGAGGATGAGACATCCGGATTCTTACGCGCAGTACCGTATAGACCCATCTGATCCATTACCAGTGGCCCTTCCAGATGCAAACCCAACAGGAGCTGGCTTGCCATTAGGCATGTTGTCATCATCATCCTCGTTACCTCCCTGATCCATTGAGATTGTTATACATATACGTATTCGTAAACAGCGATAAGACAATGAGATAAGGCTTTTTAGCAAAAAAAAAAAAGACAATGAGATAACATATTACACATTATACTTACATTGTCACCCACGTCATCGTCTCGCACACGACCAAGCTCATCAACAATGCTGAATATCAATCTAAAGAAGTATACAAAACGTTAGTGGAATGCCGTCAATAAACTAACACTATTAATACTATTACACATTATACTTACATTGTTGTTTCTTTCTGAAACGTTGCTTCATATATCATGTTATGGTAAACGTCTTATGATTGCCGGGTAAGTTATAAGCAGTGACCCTCACCTGGAAAGTGTATTGACTTTCTTTCCATATCTGAAATGAACGAAGGTATCCTAGTCTCCTAGAGTCTTCAGAGTTCACTCCATCTTCAGCCTAATTGACAGGAAACCAAATACAAATTAAGCTTTTATTTAATAGGCGATAAAAACGCAAGTAGACAGAGGTGTATTTTACCAGCATCTGAACAGCCTCACTTGCTCTGAGATTATGTAGTTTCTTCATCACACCATCAAACCAAACAAATGTTCCTGCAGCAGTATCATCAGCAATAGCCATCTCAACACGATAGCTGAAAGGAGATGGTAATGAGGAAGCCAAATTATTAAAATACACTTGTATACGTCTAGATGTATACATACATAGATATATAGTAGGGACGTAACTCACCGAAGTTTGAAATATACGTCATAGATATATATATATATATATATATGGGTCACCTGAAACATAGTTTAAAATAGATCAGTGTTGATTAACAGAGGAAAATTAACTGGAAATAAATATCAATGCTAATTAACAGGAAATCAAAATCAATGATAACAATCAGGATGAGTTTTACCGGAAAATAAGTATAGGTGCTAATAAACAGAAAAGGAACTATCAAAATCTGGAAAAAAGGAACTTACATTCACGTCAACCATTAACATATCGACCCACACCAGTTCACCACCAGGCTTAACATTTCTGGTCTCCCCAGAACCGAAACCACAGGAGCCTCGCCTCGACGACGGAGGAGCACTTGCCGGACCTCAGATCAGAGAAAAAAAACCTTGAGTTAGCCATAACACGATCTATTAGTATGAGATTTAAGAGATATGAAGATATGATGAGATGAACGAAAGGAAATCTCACACGTATTTATACCGAAACCACAACATCTCAGATCAAACAGCATTGAAGAAGACGGAGTGGGGGTGTGAATCAATGGGAGTAATCAAGTAGCCTTTACTCAGACTGTTTCAGATGGTGAGAAATCGTGAACGTCGCTGCAGCGCGTCGCACGTAGAGGATAGACAGACTTCGTTTCATCACTGCAGCGGATTAGGGTTAGAGGGTCTCCTTCACGCCGGGCCCGGATAATTTCCAATTTAAAGCCCAATTGCACAATATTTACAAACAAAACCCATGACGACAGATCTTTAAAGAAGTGATGCATGTACAACGAAGCTTTAATGAACCGCTGTGTTTTTGTTAAAATAGCCACGTGTCAGCTCGAGAGCATCTGAAATAGTGACATGGCATCATAGCTGGACACTGTGGGAGGGATTCAAAGTGTACTTTATATAATTAGATATTCATTTTATAAGAGTTACATCTGTTGAATTGGTTAGACGTAAGATTTACTTGGTAGATTTTGGGCTAAATTAATAGTATATATTTTATGGGGTTTAATAATTTTTAACAGTGTTTTTGTGATTCAGACATACGATCGAACCGGTAAATCCGGTGATCCGTATATAATCCAGTTCAGATTCAGTTAAAATATAATATTGGAAAACCAGATAAAACCCAATAAAATCAGAAAACTTGTCATTAATCCGCGATTCGATAGTTTCTGACACGATAAAAACCCATATAAATAATATTTAAAAATATAATTCAGTTTTTGATATACTTTTAATAGCACATAAATTTAAATAGACTATTTAATTTATGATTCTTTAATAGTATATTAATGATATATGTTTTGTAACTACTATTTTTAATATGTGGATATTTTTCTAATATTAATTGCAGGTTGGTTAAATGCAAACTAATATGAGTGTTTTAAGTTATTAAAATTATGGTTTACACTGACAACGACCATATACCCTTTATAATTTTAAATGTAAAAGTGCAAAGAAAAAAAAATATGAAAAGAAAAACGCAAATGGAGAAAATTAAGCAAACACAAATCTCAACGAAGCATTGAAGTTCGCAAAAGCTTTAGAAAGATATACGATGGCTTTGTATCATGTTAAAAAAATTTAAAATATTTTTATTTAAGGAAAATCTCATAAAATTTAAGAAATCTAGTTATACCACCTATTAAATTGATTAAATTATTATTAGATAAATATATGATAACATACTGTTAGTCAAAATTTAAAATAAAACTAAAATATTATTAGTCAAAGAAATGGTGCAACATTCTTGTTTAAATAATTTTTTATTAAATTAATCATAAATTAGTTATTAAAATTCTTCATAATTTCCTTAAATAAAAATTACGAAATTATCTAATGTGGCTGAAGTATATATGACAATTAATGTATGAATAATAAAAATTTCATAAAAACTAGTCTATACTCTTATCATTTTTTAGATTTTAACTTATTAAAATAAATTAAACAAACTCTTTAACTATATAATGAAAATTTTAATTTTTTCATACATATTATATTTTGTATTTTTTTTAAATGAGTATACATGACTATAGCTGTTAAATCTCACATTGGATTTTTTGTGCTCTATGGTTTATAATTTATGTTATGACAAGATACAAATTATTACAAATTTATATAAGTAAAAAGTCTCATTTAATAAATATTAATATATAAATTATATATATATATATATCATTTAAAATATATTATATACAATATAAAATACATAAATATTTTATTTTTAAAATTACTTTTTTTATAAAAGCTTTGAACAAATATTCACAACTTAATATTTAGATTTTTTTTCAAAATTATAAATTACTAAATTACTAAAACTATTAAACATTCCACAAAAAAAATTGTTATCAGTGAATTAAAAATTTTGTTATAAAAAAAAATAGAAATGATCAAAAACAATATGATTATAAAATATTATTTAACAGATATGAATATTAAAAATTTACTATATATCTATGTTAATATCATTTAAACTTAATTATATACCATATAAAATAGAAAAATTGTTTGTTTGGATTAATAAAATTTATTTATGTATTTGTATTAATTTAATTATATACGTAATAGTTACTAAAATTTTTTAATTGTTCAATATATATTTATTATTTTATGATATGTAAAAAATATATAATACCTAAATGTAATTTATATATAATTTTATCCCGCGCAGTAAGACTTATACCAATGGCCTAAATATAGGGTCTGACTGGTGACCATTCGGGAATCAAGAGGAACGAATAAAAAAGGAATGTACGGAAACAAAATATCAGGAACGAAAAGGAATGGCTGTTCCTTATCAAATTTAACAAGGAATCATTTTGTTCTTAAATTCTCTATAAAAAAGGGAATGAAAGGGAATGAGAAAGAATTATTATTCCTTGTGAATGGTGATTTTTTTTAGGAACGTTAGGGAATGCATTATTCCTCACCGTTCCCTGGTCACCATTCATACCCATAAAGTTTTATGGAATCACTAAAGTAAGTAGCATCGGTGAGAAAGATAAAAAAAGGCAATCAAAATGCACATAGAATAACATTCCCATTATTCTTTCTTGGTCCAAGATTGGGATCCGATTTGATGAGTAGCGGTTCAATTATCTTCAGACCGATAAGATATACATAAACGGATATCATAATCCTTGGATGCATGTGTTCTTGATCAGACGACCACTAAGTTGTAACTCATGTAGTCGCGTGGCAATCGCTTTATCACAAACCCAAAGCTAGAAAAGAAACCGAGAAGCCGAGGAAAGATCCTTTAGAAAAAAGGAAAGAAAGCTTCTAGAACAAAAAGTACAGTGAGACAATAAACATGTACCTTGGAGCTATAGCTTCTTCACGACAAAGCTTCTTATCAAACTTTTTTCAGTTTCCGATACAGTTTCAAACCCAAACATAATCAGTTGCAATGCAAAGCTCCACACCATGAAGACGAATCTGACCGAGGTAATATTCTTTACTTTTCTATAAAATTTATCCGTTTTAATTTTAATTTACCTTATTCAAGAATTATTTATTTATTTGTTAGGAGAAATGAGAATCAGCTGGCGAAATTGGCAATCGCGACGTTAGCGGTTAGCGTTTTGGCTTTGGGATCCGTTGGAGTTGCGTCTGCGGCTAAGAGCGGTGGAAGAATTGGCGGTCAAGCGTTTCGGTCTTCTGCTCCTAGGCCTCGACGGCTCCACCTAGAATTAACAACCGATCGAGGTAATTATATTTTTTTTTTGTTATCTGAAGCTCTCTATTTTAGACTTGTTTAACATTCTCGAAATTCAAAGTATATGATACTAGCCCATTACTAACAAACTTTAAAGCATTTGTATTCTATATATTTTTAACTAGGTGATTTTTCCGTGCTCATGCACGGATATAAATATATACAAATAAAAATATTTTCATTACTAATACTCTAATTTTAATTTATATGTTTGATTTATTTTAAATAACATTATATAATTTTAATTAGACATAAAATTTGAATATATAATATCTTTAGTCGATGATGTGATTATTATTTTGGTATATTGAATTGTATTTAATTCTCCATATTTAACCGTAGTATTTTTTGTGCTAATATAGATTATTATTTTGATTAAGTTTTATTTTTTACATTTATATTTTGGTCTTGGACTTTAAAATATATATTGTCTAAATTACTCATTTGTGGATGATATTAAACTACACATATGTTTTCAATTCGAAGCACAATTACTTTTGATTCTAGTTAAACTAAATTTGATTTTATTTATTTCATTAGTTCAGATTTTTATTTAAATATATATAAAATTTTGTAAATTCTTTCGTTTAATTTGATATTTGTAGATTTGTAAAATTTTGAAAACTCATAGTTAAAAGTTTAACAAAAATAAATTTTATAAAATTGAATAAACATCTCATTCGTATCACTTATAAAATATTTTTAGTTCATCAGTGATATTTTAGTATATGTTACTTAAATTACCTTTTGTAAAAATCTAAGAAAATGGCTGACATAAATACAATATTTTTATTAATTAATATATATTATATTGTTTAATATTATGTTTTAAAGAGAGGTTATCTTTTTTAACATCAAAACTGTTTTTTGTGAACTTTATTTTTTATGAAATCACATTATATAAATATCTTTTTATAAAAAAACTTGTCTTTCCTTTTTGTAAATAGTATTTTCGTTTTTAATAAATGAACATTTTCTTTTTTATTATATATGCTATTTAGAAAAAAATAAAAAAGGAAACTAAAATTTAAAATGTAAATTGGAATAAACTATATTCGTTTTTGTAAATATTAACTTCGTTTTTATTATATGAATATTTCCTTTTTATTATATATAATTTAACAAAATATACAAAGGAAACTAAAATTTAAATGGAATAAATTATTAAATAGCTTTAATAATGTCAATTTGAAATAATAGTTTCATTTATTAAGAGTACTTCTGTAAATAGCCGTTGTAAGAATTAACGTAAGCGCGACACGTAGGAAACTGACTTGTCAAATAATATTATAGAGATACTTTGGATACAAAACACCAAACCACGAAGGTTACACCTTGGTTATGCAGTTTTTTTTTTCAAATAACCGTTAGCTTTATGAACAATTTTTTTTGATTAATCATTAAAAAAAACGAAGAACAAAAATGATATAGATTTTAGACAAATGATTGTCTTGTGAATGCTTTTTCATATGTAAGTAAATGCAAAAGTAAATGCAAACAGCCAAACACACAAAAGTTGGCGTTTGGAGGATAAAGACTAAAATGGAGTAAAAGTGAATATGGAGTAAGGAATGCTCCAATCCAACTTCATATCTCACTCCATAATGAAATTTACTCCATAAATGGAGTAAACTATTTTTTGTTTGTTCATCACTCCATTATAGAGTGGGAAATGGAATAGGGTTGGAGCAATTTTACTCCATTTTTACTTTTACTCCATTTTGGAGGAAAAAATGGAGTTTTACATTGGAGATGCTCTTAAGCAATCCTCTTAGGTTCAGTGGCTTAAATTATTCTGTTACAAAAAAAAAAGGATAAAGATTACTTTATATCACTAACGCATTTTTCTGTTTATAGGACCAACATCTACGTTAATCCTCCGGTCGCACCACCTTTGATCGGTGGTTATGGATATGGATGCGGCGGTTGGGGATTGTCACCATTTTCCTTCTTTGCCCCTGCTGGTCCTGCGGTGGCAGTTGGTGTCGGCGGTGGGTTCGACCCCTCGTTCTCTTCATGTTTCTTGGAGCCACTTCAGCCATGACAATAAACTTTTTCCGATCAAGAAATGAAGAAAACGACGAATTGATTACTATTACGGACGAGAAAGAACAACAGTTAAGAAAAAACAGGCTTGTGTATACCATGTGCTATTATAGCATAGTCAGGCCATGATAAACCCGGATTCTTAAGGTAAGATTCTTAACTTGAGCTAAAAAGCATTTTTTAGCTTTTAACTAAGCAAAGCTAATAACTATTATTTAAATAAGAGATATAAGAACTATAAAAGCTAGCTCTTAGCCGAAAAATGTAAGAAAAAAAAATGTCATCATAAATTAAGACTCTCAATTAAGAACCCGAGTTAATCATGCTCTCAGATATAGATTTTGTGTTATATTGGAGATGTATTGTGTCTGTTATGGACCTTTGGAGTCCAACTATTATGAAATGAAATTCGTGAAATCTATCAAGCCCAGCCGAAGAATATTATATATATCATTTTATCATAATGTTTAGATGATTTAGCTATATATTTTAAGTTTGAACTAGATTTCTACCCACACAACCGACGGGTATATATTTTCACATTTTTATATATATATATATATGTATATATATATATAGATATTTGTTTTACATAATTATTATATATTTTTAATGTTACTCACATATTTAAATGTTTGTATAATTATGTCAAATATAATAATTTTATAGTCTTCATGCAATAAATTAAAATCATCACATATATATGTTGCTTATTATATATTTGTCCTACTAAATTTGCATTTGATTGCTAAACTATTTTTTGGAATGCATGAAAGAACATATATGAAAACAATTTTGTATTTAATTTATTACAATCATGATCCGTAATTCAAATCGCTAGATTTTTTTAGTAATTTTTTAATGTTTATTAATTTTATATAATAAATTACTGTATATTAAAAAGTTTAAGATAAGTTAAATTTTTATACATGTATTATATAGTTTACTAATATTAACCCGTTCTACCAACATATTATATTTTTAGCATAAATATTTTATATGTATGAAAATAAAATATGTTAACTTATCAATTTAAAATAATTTTATCATATTTTGTTCAATATAACATTTTTATTTTAAAATGATAGATATTATTATAAAATTGATAAAATAGGATATAATTTTATTTTTTAGTAACATTTCATTACTAATTACAAAATTAGTTGAAAATATTTATATTCAATTTATGACAATTAAGATCTTATTATAATCTTTTTCAAGAGATTTGTTAGAATTTTAATTTTTTTTAAAAAAAATTAAAAGATATAAAAGATATTATGATTAAAGTAGTTAAAAATATTATATGTATTAGCATTAGTGATATACATTTAATATAAAATTTAAATGATGGTCCAAATAAAAATATCACTCATCAAAAAATTATGATTTTTATTTTATTAGAAAACAAATTTGAAAAAATTAAAATAGAAATAAATATTTATTTCTAACAAAATCTTTACAAATTATTAGTAAATGTATTTTTGTAATTAATTAATTTCATTTTATTTAAATTTTCGTATATTAACCAAAACTATATTCAATTTTAATTTCTAATTATATTTTATGATAATTTAAATTAAAACTAACTAATTTTTGAAAGTAAATTTAAAAAGATTCTAAGAAGATTTTAAAAATATTTTGTTAGAACATTTTAAATATATTCATTTGTATTTCAAATAAAAAGATAAAGATATTAAAAGATATAATAATGAACTTATGTAAAATATGATATTTTCTAGGAATGGTCCAAACTTAAAAAGTCACACATGAAAAGAAGTCATGACTTCTGTTTTAATATATTAGATAAGTTATATTCGTAGTTGAAATAGGTTTAAGTTTTATGTATATACAATTATCTTGTAAGTCATTAAGACACAACACAATAAATATTAGTTTTTATTTTATTTTAAGACACACACAATAATATATTCATGCTCTCTAATTCTACATGTTCAAATTTTTCGATTGAAGAAGGCTCAAATAAATACTTTATGGTTTATTTTGTCAATGGGTTTTTGACTTTTTGGTGACAATTAAGAAAAAATAATTAGAGCTAATACAAGTATCAGTAAATCTGGTAGATAATAATAGTAACAAATAAGATACAAAAGAAGAAAACCAAGAAGAAGTCGAAGAAGGAAAAAGAAAGAGTCAGTGAATTAACAAAAATCATGAAGTCCGGTTAATACTAAGTCCCTGAAAGAGCCAATGAGGTCTCTTCTTCTCTCGGTCCAATGACGTCGTACTTGAGCTGCTCATAGGCGTGGTTGGTCCGCTACTTTCTTGGTTATTACAGTTAATATTGTTGCTCTGATTATTACAATTATCCGATGATGATCTGAATGACGTCGTCGACGAGTAGTCCATGTCCTTGTTCATAGAGGAAGAAGACATTCCAATGCTCAATGTCAATTCTAGTTCGCTTTCTTCAACATGTTCCGCCGTTGTTGTGTTCCTGGCTCTAGCTACATTTTCCAGGACTATGCCTGACCAGCTTCCGGTTCTCTCTCTTGGACCGGTTTGGTCTTGGTTGTTAGTAGTACAATACTGGCTTCTATGTTTGAGTTGCTCCATCATCTTCTTCTGTATATTATATACTCTATGCAGCTCTCGTACCTGCGAAAATCAATTTCTTATATATAAGGTTATTACCTCAAAGGTGTTTAGCTTGATGTCGACAAACCAAGTTGGTCCAATTTATGAACACAAACCAAGTTTGGTTAAAACAGTTAAATTATTGTTAATAATTACAATCTTAATTAGTTGGACCTAAAAACGAAAATAAAAGGCATATACAAATCTAAGTATGTACACGCAGATATATATATATATATCTATAAAAATCATGATATGGATATACAACTTATACAACCTAATATATAATCATAAAGTAGGCAAATAATCAAAAAGTAAAGCGTGTCTTAGTTCGTTTATACTAAAGATTATCTTTTCTGATATCCAAAATGCAACTGATTTAAATTGAAAAGGTAAAATATACTCAAAGCAAAACATATATCGTAAATCTTTAATAAATAGAAATCGAGTTTGAATCACTCCAAACTGATCCGTATATACTGATTTACTTTTTAGTTTGGTTACTGAAGAAAAAAAATGAAAGATCAAAACCAAAATTGAACACGAAACCGGATTGAATAACCAAATTAATATGTATGCAATATATGCATGTGTAAGTATAACGTACCTGTTGCTTGAAAAGATCTTCTTGGGCTTGCATTGTCCGTCTGATGGACTCAGCACTTTGCTTTTCAAGAAACCTATCCATTGACCTTTAAACAAAAACTCCGTTCTCTTCTTTGTCGTCGGTCAATTTCTCCTTTGAAGATTTTCGTTGATCATCAACACCAAATCTGACGAATCCACTACAATCGACACTCTCTAAGCCAAATGAGTTTGTCGTAATTCGCTCAACGATCTTTGTTCCCATGCCTGAAACGTAGAGTCACACATTTTAACATTTTTACCCCAAAAAAAGAACGTAGAGTCACACACTTAATAGCCATTTGATGATTATATTGATGAAACGCACACAAAAAGGAGCCCTAATTTTACTTATAGTGTATGTGTGTGTGTGGGGGTGTGTGCGCGCGCGTACATGATACATGTGATTATGATGTTGATGGAGTGATTGTCAGAAGCCACTAGTTCTTGAAGTGAAGGGTTTATAGACAAAAGAAGGTTGACTAGTGGGTCACACTTTTGAATTTGATTATATTCTCTCTCATGGTCTTTTGATCCAAAGCCAAGTATTTCTATCAACAGAATCAAAATGTCTTTCTGATCACCACCATATCAATGGATAGAGCAAGTGAGACCACAAATATTGGAGTTCTAATTAAAAACTTCAAAGTTATTAACAATCATA
Organism: Brassica napus; assembly: GCF_020379485.1. Taxonomy (NCBI): domain Eukaryota; kingdom Viridiplantae; phylum Streptophyta; class Magnoliopsida; order Brassicales; family Brassicaceae; genus Brassica; species Brassica napus. The sequence goes on along the minus strand of NC_063443.1, from coordinate 11,182,442 downwards.
GAAGTAGAAGATTTACAATTCTTCAACTGAAAATGACTAAGATAGTTACTTTTTGTTTGCTTATTCCAATTGAAACTTGTTTGTTTATTACATTCTAGTTATTTCAAAAGAAAAATTAGTGATATAATTCATATTATTTCAAATATAATATAGTAGCCATTGAACAGAGTATGCAAAATACTTCGCTAGTCAGTATCTAAGTAGTGCCCCCAGGACAACACTAGACACGTACCATTTTGTTTCATGAATATTGATTTATTTACTTTGATAAGCAATGCAAAATACCTAATTTTTTTTGTATTTAGTTATATATATTATCCATGAAAAAGCATTGGTAAAAGGTATGAAAATAAGATATCTTAAATCATGTATCAAACGATTCGATTTTTTTTTATTTTAAGTAATTGATGCGAAATATTACCATAATCTTCATTTTCACTACTTAAGTTTAAAATATAATATTCCGAGTCATCGAATTGCTGCAATAAAGTGGAAATATGCGGTGAAGGGAGGGAAAAAAGACAGCATGCAAGTTGTTGATTTTTGTTTCCTTTTCTTCTGGATAAGCATCGCTTAGTTTGAGAATGATTCAAATAGATAGGAGGGAAACCATCAATAAACTCTAGTCGAGCAGTCATTTTACTATTTGGTGTATCTTGATGACCATGCTAATAAAGCACAATTTTTTTAATTAAAATAATAAATAATAATGTTATAAATCATTAAATATGAATATATTTAATAAATATATACGAATCGGTCTCATCGTTCATAATGTTCTTGCATTCATGCGGAAATGACTGTATCACCTAAGTTTCCACTTAAACTTGTTTCCTTCAATGTTCTTAAAAGTTGTCTACACAAAAATCATGTCAATAAATTATCTCTGACTCATTTACTTACATCTATCTCTATACACACGCGCACAAGGACAAAAAAAGACATGAGAAGATCTATATTTTGTGGAGAACCAAATTAGATAACCAATAAGGATAAGACAAGGACAATAATTTATTTAAAAGATAAGGTTTCTATTTAATAAGTTTTTGTGATATATATGTCTATTTTCTAAACAAAATATCTGTTTCGCTATCAAAATTTTGATGACTAACTTTACTCTTCACGTTGTATGATATGTTAAGAAAAGAATAATATAAATTTTCACGGAGGTCTTGAAGTCTAAACTAACTTAAAAAAGCCAATGTGTGATTTTATACAAACACACATATACACAATTTCTGGTATACAGATTGATCTGTTCGATTATAAGTAAACACACACACATATATACATATATAGCAACCCATTCTATAGTTGTCCATCACCTTCATCAATCCGTAAAATACCCACATAAAAGAATATGTGTATATATATATATATAGAACATATAATTTCTATAAAACTTACCTGAAAAGAAGAGTGGCCAAGCTGTGATTGTCTCCAAAGAAGGTCATTGATCATGTTCTAAGGCTCTGAGTTCATGCCAGAAAACTCACTTAGAGAAGCTTATAGAAGCCGTTTAAGACGCATATATACACTTACCTTATGCTATATGTTTCTTCAACAATTCGCTCCAAAGCATAACTTAATAAATAATCCAAAATCTAAGAGATCACTTTAGGACTTTGTCAACAATCAATATAGGAGTAAAGCAGTGAGGAAGGAGAGAGAAATATAGAGAAAGAGGGGGCGAGAGAGGAGGGGGATAATGGGAATTCACAGCTAAGGAAATGCTTATAATAATTAAAAGATTAATAAGCAAATACCCCCTATATAGTGATGAAGTTTAATAGTAGTTTTAAAGGGCTAATTTTGACAGGCTGTGATATTTGTGAAGGAGGCAAGGAAAATGCTGAGGGTTTCCATATGCTAAAAGTTTGTATGTTCATCTATTTCTCCACTCTCTAATAGACAGAGAAAACAATAACCACTTTTATATAAATATTATGAATTCACTAGTATAACTATAACCTTAATATTTTAGTCTCGAATATTCTCCAGAAGATGAGCCTTTTTAATTAATTTATATGCCACAAATATAAAGGGTTTTTAGTAATAAAACTCTTCAAGTAAAGATGAATTGTAAAAAACTACTCTATTTTGTAGTTTAAACTTTTAACTCAAAAAATGAATCAATTAATGTCCCAAGAATTTACATATGTTAGGTATTACTGATAATATGACTAGAAATTCCGGGTTGAACTCTGTGAGAACTACTCAGTTGGTCCTCCACCGGTTCGTTTCTTCGCTGATGGCGGAGCTCCGGCAATCATCTTCTCTGACTCCGGCGAAGGAAGTGATCGTTCATCTTGACGCGTGTCTTGAGTGCGCTGGGCGTTCTTATACGTGGTGGATAACGTGTTTCCTTCTCAACGGCTTGAGTTTATTGGGCTGAAGGCCCTAAACGTTTGTTTTTAAGTTCGCCCTTTCTGTTTGGACTTTTTGTTGTCTTTAATATTGGGCTTAGACCCTTAATAAATCTACCAGTGGAAAAAAAAAAAGGTATTACTGATAATATAGAATCCTAAGTCTTATGAAAGACGATTTGGTTATGAATATTATATGTGTATGCAGGGGTATGAAAATAATTGGATGTGTTGATATAATATAAAACTGAGAAGATCAAGAGGATTTGGACAAATGATGAACAAAAGAAAATGATTTTTAGCCAATATATTCCAGACAAGTCCTCACTGGACATGATCAAGATATATATATATATATATATATATATATATATATATATATATATATATATATATATGCATGTAACCATATAAAAACTAAAACAGATAAAATATTATAATAACAACCAATTGGAGACAGAGCTACTATCTTTTGTAACAAAATATGAAAATAGTGTCGTTTTGTATTATTTTGGGGAATTCAAATGATTCCCATTTCTGTATATTCTTTTACCAATATAAATGAAGACGTATATATTCTCCACCATCATCTTCCGTACTGGGTATTATGATATTATCCAACCATACCCAAAAATCTCATGATTATCTTTTTTCATCTGACACCAAGTTTAATGAGATAGATCCTCATCATCCTCTTATAGTATATCACTTGTTAGCTTTTTTATAAATGGAATAATAGTTTTTTGTTTTTCTTTGCCTTTCTCCTGTCTTGCGTTTTTCCAACTTGCCTACATATGAGATCGTAAACTTTTGTATACATTTGATGGAAATATAATTATATGGTTGATGTTTTAGGAAACTTAGATTCATATAACCATTTCGTGTAGTTACTCTAGTGACTAAATGCATTTTAAGATGACCAACTTAACATCTGAAAAACATTTCCGTTTGAAAAAACCTAACATCTGAATGAAGATCGTAAAGATAATGCATGATTTTTTAAGACTTTAACGTTTGCTGACATTATCGAAATTTGAATTGATGAGGTAACACCGAATACGTTAGATGGTGATAATTTTGCTTAAGCTTCTATAAACACATGTTAAAATAACTCTTGATTTACTGGATATGATTCGGAAAATGCAGACGGATCAATAGCTGATTAATTCATAGATTATCTAATAGTGATATAATTTTTGAGATAAATTGAATGAATATAAACTGCGTGAAATGATTCGCTTTTGTTCTAAAATCAATGGCCATTGAAAAAAAGAGGGACCATAACAAAAAAAAAAGAAATATAATTTAATTCATAAGATTCCAAATTAAACCTCTCGAAAAAAAAACTATCAGCATGAATTTAGTGACATCAAAAGTTTCATTAAAACTAAAAATATATTTCTATATTTTAATCTAGCTTGTCTTCTACTTGTTTCGCAATCTCCTCTCAAAGAAATCTCGTGCTAAGGCCAGTTTTCTAAAAAAAAAAAATATCTCGTGCTAACATGGGGTACTTCGATTACGCACCGACTTATCGTAGTTATGTTTGAATTATAATACATATTAAATATAAAAATGATAATGATTACTACTCTATTGAGTTATACTCACATGGTCACATGAATATTTGAATTAGTATACTCTATTTGAGTTATTTTAATAATGTTGTTATGTTGTATAATTATATCTATCATGTATGATGTATTCATGTTTGTGTGTAAGTAACGAGTGTAGAGTATAAATACATTTTTAACTAAAAGTATAATTAATACATTAAAAAGATCTTTTTGATTAATCCATGTAAATTAATGAACTACCAAAGATTTAGCATAATAAAATCTGTGTGTATGTAATTTGGTCTAAAAGTTCATCAATCTGTATATCAATCTCAAAAGATGGCAACGATGCTAATTAAGTTTTCTAATGATTATGATTAGTAACAATAGGATAAGTGAAATATACTAATATTTTATATTGGAGTTCATAGATGATCTAGCCAATCTTTTAAGTTTCAACTAATTGCCGGTGCATTAAGAAACACATTGCATCGTGTTTTGCTATTGCAATAATGCAATTCTTGAATATAGATCCCAAAATGATTACTATATCTCAAATATTATAAAATTCAACAATTTTTAAAACTATATTGATCTGCGGTTTTTTTTTTTTTTTTTTTTTTTTTTTTTCACTGATATTTATTGATAGTACATACATGTATAAAAAGCCCACATAAAGGACATTCAACCAGCATACAACCCTATGACATAAACCAAAAAAACGAACAAAGCCCAATAATGGCCCAAGTAAACCCACAGCACAAGAGAAAACAACACGTCCCTACCACGTGTACAAAGCACGAGGACGAAAGACCACATGTTGGAAAGTCTCCACCGTCTTCATCAAATTGCATGTCGTCGCCGGAAACACGGCAACCCACCGGAACCTAACCGGGAACAGTACCACACCCAAAGAAACCACCAGCTGTGAAGCCCACACCTTCTTTGCATCAGATCCATCGATCGAAGAACGTCAATCGTCCCTAATCGAGATCTCATCCATATCACATCCATAATCCCAGAGAAGGTCTTCACACACATCGGAACCACCTTACAACAGAGAGCTTCGATCGACCGAAGTCGAGATCTCATCCGCAACACCAAACCACCAAGAGTTAAAAACAGAGACATCCCATTGATTTGGAATCAATCGGGAAAAGCCGACTTCACCTTGAAGAAAGGTCGAAATCAGAGTCAAGAGCCGGCTGTCCTCACTAGAGTATAAAGTGATGACACCAGAGTCAAAAACCAACCAGACGATGCAAAACGATTGTCACCGATGTTGGAGAGGGAACTAAACAGACACTTAAAACGCAAAAACAAAACAAAAATCCAAAGCTATTCCGACGGTGGCACTGATGGCGCACCACCGCCGGAAAAAACACACACCGGCAAGGAAGATGAACTTTGTTTTATATTGATCTGCGGTTAATATTTAATTACAGGATGTTGTAATAAAAAATCAAACGATTCCTTCCGCGGATGCATGCGTATGTTATTAAATTAAAAAATCAGTTAAATGTGATTATTGTAGAGAAAAAGAGATGGCTGGATTAGGCGGAGCCATGTGAGACGAGAAGCAAGAAGGAAACTCATATAAAATCATATAAAAACAATTAGTTAAACTATAATTCTAAAACCAAACCAAACATGATATCAAGTACAATACTTAACAGTAATTAGGGGCACGATGATTGCTTCTATTGGCTTAAATAAAATCAGATTTGTTTAGAGTTCCAAAGTTTGAATCTGCAGGTCAACATCTAAGTTTCGAATAGTACATCACATGAATTATTGTCTGTTTATTCTGTACAGATAGACCGTTACTTACAATGTTTTTGTCTGTGAAATAGATGAAAAAATAAACTACAGAAGATACTCAAAATTATATTTGTCTGCCTCATATTGGATAATATTAGAACACACGAATAAGAACGGACATGGGTACTATACATGAATAGCAATTTGTTACATCGTAATATAAAACATTTCTCATTGTTGCTATTATAAATAGTCACGTATTTTTTGCTAAAACCTATTTAGTTTTTTTTTCTTGTTTATGTGCCCGGTTGGTTAGTTTATGAATAATTATAGGTCATAAAACGAATCCCAAAAGTATGAATAGTTAAATGGTGAAAACAAGGGGGTGATTTGGTCATTATGATCTATTGTGAATAAATGTAAAAGAAATAATAAGAAGAAGTGACGGCATGTGGAAGCAAAGAGAGAGTTAATAAATTTGGGATTAATAATAAAAAGAGTTAGCACGCGTTGTAGCCTTTCTAATAGACATTGTGGGTCCTGCTCCTACCCCACTATAGTGACTATACACACACATTCAGATTTGTCTTTTTATTTGTAGAGTTTATGTATAAACCTAAAGAAACAACCGTCAATTTAATTTTAATTACACTTGTTCTGTATATAATTTATAGTTTTCTTTCTTTATTAAACGTATTTAATTCCTCACTGAGGTAAGTAGGTACAAAGGAAAGGAAAAAAAAAAGGATTGTGTATAAAGAAAAACAATGAATAAACCGTGGTGGTATCAATATATTATAAGATCCGACCAAAGATCAGTGTAAAGAAAGAAGAAGATCGGACCGAAAGTTGTCATATTCACTCAAGTCAGAAAAAGCTAAACATTTTCAGGGAGGGATAATTAGTAAATCGATAAAATAAAATAACATTTGCCTTAAAAAAAATAAATAACATTTCAGATAATTACGATATCATTAGGGTTTTCTGAAGCTAGTTGGTGGTCCCAGAAACACACGTGTCGAAAACCTGGACGCTAAAAGTGGGCCTTCCTCATGTGGGTTATTTCTCCACTTGTAACTCAGCTCTTAGATTAGATTTTATCTGCTTTTGGTGATTTTTTTTTTTTTTTTTTTTTGCCATCTTATTTTATTAAAAAGCCAAAGCTCACATAGTACAAGGACCATTCAAAAAACAAACAACTGATACAAAACTTAAACTATAGCACAAAGTAAAAGAGATAACAGTTGGGCTTCGAAGCCCAGTAACACTAAACGTTGACCCAACAACAACACTCGACAAACATACGTCGAGATTCTTATCGAGAATATGACACGTGGTTAGCCCTCAACCAAACGAGGTACACGCATCATCCAGGCCTTCCACTTTCCTCACCCCTAGAGAGCACGCCGGAGAAACTAAACGGCGCCGGTAAACACACCGGAAACTAGAAACTGCATCACAACCCTTCAGTGCCTGGAATCCTTAAGCGGAGAGCATCATCGATCAATTCGAGATCTCATCCACAGCCTCCAAGCCACCAAATCCGAGATTAAAACCAGCCCCACGGATTAAGGAAATCAAGCAAAGACCGATTAAACCCAGAAATAAAACAACCAACACTAACAGAAAAGCTAAGTGCCGACAGACCATCACCGAAGAAGAAGGTGTGGTCTCCGGAGTCAAAGCCGGTCGCCCATCAATCGAAAGATGCGACACCGGAGCAGGGGCCGGACATGCAACACCGCCGGAGCCGTCCATGCCGGGAAGAGAACGCGAGAATCGAAGATTAAACCTCGCTATAAAACAACTTTTCCCGACCGACGGTGGTACAGAGAAACCACACCGCCGGTCGGAGATCGCGATTCCAAAAATCTTTTCTATCTGCTTTTGGTGATTATTAGTACATTACATCACATATATAGTTCAGCTGAAAACGAAACCTGAAATGACAATTTATGAAAAATTTAGATTAGTTCATAGAGTAGTTCATATTCGCAATATCATGGAGTGATCTTACAATTTTCCCCCCCAAAATTTACTAAAGTGAAATATACTCTTCTCTTTTATATTGATTCCACAATTATTTATTTTCGTTAAAAAAATAATTATCCTCAATCTGATAATTGAATTAGATTATATCTGTATAGTTTCATTTTTTGTATATATTTTTTATTTATACGGCTGCGTTGTTTCATACCTATATTCAACTAATCTCATTAATATTTAACCCGCCAAAAAACGATCTCATTAACATTAGGCAAACTGACAGATTAACTCGAGTTGGATATTATATATATATATATATATATATATATCATATGACATATAGAGTACAATATACTACGGATATGTTTTAATACTGTTTCTCCAAAATTGTATAATAGTGGTAATAACAGTGGACCAACTAAGGACAACCTCAGCTCCCACATACAATGAATCAGATTCAGAATATGACTATGTAACCAATGAAAAGCATTAACGACAAAACACTATCAATAATAATTACTATTATTTTTGTATAAAATAGTTTAATGCAAAAGCTAGGGAATCTCTTGATGTTCGAGCCAGATGTAATCTCGTGTGGATCCAAAAAAATGCCTTATTTGTTTTCTTTTTTCCTTCCCGGAGATATATTTTTGTTCTGAGTTTTCGTTTTCACAGAACAGTATCTTTGTTAAGTATCCCCACGATGATTTATCTCGTACTTATTAAGATCTCGAGTTACTTAACAGTTATTACGGCACTTCAATAATTGATGTCCACATCAAACCATTAACTTTTGTAATTAGTAGTGTTAATTTCAAAGTTAATGCTCGGTTGATGTCATTTAGACAAAGTGGATGCATTGTGAACTCAAGACAGAGACGTTAACAATATAACTAACGCACCATAATCATACTCGAAAAGTATTTGATTTAGGGACTTGTAGTACTATTCTTTCGATTTGATATTCATTTTTTATCAATATACTTTTACAAGTTCGAAATACCTTTGGACCTGACCGGACAAAGGCTAGACACAAGCACTGATTGGTCTACTACAACTATCCATATAAGCAAAACAAAAAAAAACTCTCCAATAGGCAAAAACTAATCAACAAGTATTATTTTATAGTGGACTTAGAAGAAATTTATTTATTCAATTGCGAAAACCAAAACACCATATCATCTTTACGCCTTCCTTCACTCGTTTCTTCGTAGTACTGCACAAACAAAATGTAATTTTTTTTTATCATTTAAAATAAACAGAAACCACAAAATCAAAATATTTCTCTTAACAAAATGACAGAATATCTAAATCAAAGGAAAGATACCCCGATCATGTGTACCAACATAAACGAAAAGATTTTGTAAGTCTTGTCGTTTTGGAACGCACACAAGAAAGTGTTGATGAAAGAGAGATATAAACGGGAAAAGAGTATATATTTTGAAAGCTACCTGAAATCAAATAAGAAAAAGAGAGGAGAAAGAGTGATATTTTTTTGAAGTTTGAAAGGTTCATTGGAGGACTTTCTTGGGGTCAAGCTGTCCACTGGAGTAACTTGAAGGAACCGCAGAGAGCTCGAGTCTTCCTTTCCATTCTTCACCCGGTTTTAATGTGATGGGTCTTTCCACAGCTGCAGCTTCAACACATAGCATATGCTTATAGTCTTCATCTCCCAAGTCTGATATCGTCTTTGACTTCTTATCCCATGGATTCCACACCACTGACCACATGACATGAATGATTCAGTTTTGCTTTGTAAAATAAGTAGTACGAAACTAGGATTCTGGTACAAATAAAGAGGGTTTTATGTTTTACCTGCATCAGCAAGCCCATCCTTGCGTACAACGAAGGTCCTCTTTTTCTCGTGGTCCAAAATAGCAATCTTTGTAGGAGTGCTTAGGTATATCTTGTCAATCTATTTTTCAAACAAGTAACAAGTTCCTTTTTTAAAGTGATGATACTAAGACATATATTTCAGAAAGAAGGAGAGACTGGATATGGCAAACTTACTTCGGATTCAAAAGTAATAGCATCTCCTTGCTCCGTAAAACGTTCTCTGTTCTTTAAGTTGTCTAGATAATCCAGTGTCTCCAAACCTTCAACCCGTACTTCACTGAACACAAGCAAAAACCGATGCATATACCAAAATTAATATTCCAAAGCTTCCCAGGAAGATAGATGTAGGAGTTTAATACAGTATAAACTCAATACTTCTTGAAAATGAAAGCAAAAGACAGTGGAGATCGAGGCATGTTAACACATGAATGCAATGAGAGTACCTGATGTCCGAGACAGAGAAATAGGTGTGGTAAGCAAATGTGAATGTAAACGGCTTTCCATCAGCGCTGGTGTTCCTGATACGAGATGTCAGTGTCAATTCTCCTTCAGATCCCAAGTCCACCCTCATCCTGAACTCAAAACTGAAAATGAACACACCAAGATGAGAGTTAGAAAATACGCTTCAACTCTTCTTTGTGAGAGTTGATGCAGAGAATAGATGTAGACATTTCAAGTTTAATACGTGCATACTGTTCTAAGAAAAATATAAAGAGAGAGAGAGAGAGTTCTGAAGAATCTTACTTGTGAGGCCATGTCTTCAGGTCGTCTTCAGTTGGCCTCAGGATCAGATCAACGAAAGCATTAGGAGAAGAATACGTTGGCAAAGGAGGTGGGCTAGCATCAACTTCCCAGATCCTGTTTCTAGCGAATCCATGTGATTCGAGTGTACCAAGGTTACTGAACTGCACGTACAAAAAAAAAAGAGAATTTCAGGAGCACATTCAATAGTAAAATGGAACAAACAAAGGAAGAAACATAAACACCCTACTTGTGGGAAGCATAGCGGAATCCCTCCACGGATTGGTTTTGGAGGCTTGAATATAGCCTGCACAACGCATAGCACATTGGTCTCAGATCTCTATCGCTTTACGCTCATACACTCACTAAACGAGGCCAAAAACAAAACAACGAGACTGCAAAATCAAATGTCCTCTATTCTTTCACATGCTTTATTTGGAAATTAAACTAAACATGAAAGTAAGAATTGATGTCATCAACCTCCTTGAAGCAATCATTCTAAGAAGATAAATACTCTTTTGCATCACAGGCAAACCAGAGAAGCATCTAATGGCAAATGTATAGCATTTCCAATATCAACTTCTTTAGGCATTATTCTTATTTTCTCCGCAGATTCAAGATAAAAGTGACAGTTAGTCTGTTTCTAAGGGAGTTTGAAGCTGTTTTCATGAACCATAATGTGATTTTTTAAAATCAGATGGAAGATGTGGATAATACCTTGCTGCTGAGGTAAAGCAACTCTTCACCGTTCTCATTCTTCCAAGAAGTCACATGACCACCATACAAGTATACCTCCATTTTTTTTGTCAGAAACCAAATTAACATCATTGAAGGAATCATAATAATAACACAACAAACTGATGATCAATATAATCCACTCGGAATAAATCAATTCAACAGATCCATGGATTCATAGACTAGACTACTTTGTAGAGGACTGAGTAAATCCACAGATCTAGTTCAAATCACTAGAGATGAGATTCGGAATCGCAATCGGCGATCACAAAAGATGTAAAAAAATCTCAGATCAGTTACAGAGAGAGAGAGAGAGAGAGAAAAGGAGATAGATACCTCGGCGGAGCGGAAACGAGACTGGCGGAGGACGATTTTGTCGAGGCCATTGATACCTTTGGCGAGCTCAAAAGAAGAAGGACGCTCAGTCGCCATGGGTTTTTGTACCAGAATCAAAAACAAGATCTACTCTTAAGGTTTTCTTCACTGATTTTTCCTTGACGCTAAAGAGAGTTAAAAAAAGGTATCGACAAAACTTTTTTTTGCCGTTTTTGTTCGAACCGTATCTCTCTCTTTCCTTATTATATGGTTCTGTATATTTTTATTTTAATATTTTGGTTTATAACATTAAAAAGAAGAGACAACCGGGTTTTTGATCCGGTTCAACGGTTTTCATGACCGATCACAAAGCTTTCTTCACATTCTCTCTCGAGAGAGAGAGTTAAGAGAGGTTTATGCAATTTTCGAATTCAATCGTTGATTATTCAAATCACAAAGCTTAGTTTCTTTTGATCCATTAACCGAGAGAGAATGAGTAGTGCGTCGTCTACATTTAGCTCAATTTGCTTCGAACAAGGATGCTGGTTCAAGGTCTTTTTGCTCTCTAATTCACAACCTCCTTTTTGTATTTGCAGTTTCCCAACAAATGTGTTTTCTTTTACTTAAGATGAATTTTCTCTGTGTTTACAAAAGGAGGGTGAAAGGAAGATTCGAGGAGTAGGGGATAAGCTAGTAGTCAAGAGGATATTCGTATTGGTCTTCTTGGTGCAAGTGGCTACACTGGTGCCGAGGTACATTCTCTCAACTTGTTAATTTCATTTTGAATCTTCTTGCTTATTTTAGTGATGTCTTTGATTAAGTGTACATTTTGCAAGTGTGTGTCTTCCTTCTTCAGCTTAAGTGTACATTTGCAGAAATGTTTAATGTGTTAAGTCTTGTGTCTTAACCAAATGATTTTTCTGGAATGGGCAGATAGTTAGGCTTGTTGCAAACCATCCGCATTTTGGTGTCACACTCATGACTGCAGATAGAAAAGCTGGCCAGTCTATGGATAGCGTTTTCCCTCACCTCACAGCTCAAGTATTTAACTCATGATTTCTTCTACTCATGGTAACAACCAATCTTTAAGCATCATCTTCTCTACAGTTATCGTTAAAAACTAAACCTCTACTGTTTGAGTAGACCCGCGGAATGCAATCGACTATATATGTGGAAATGGCTCCCGGAGTTAGAACACAAGACTTGTACCAGCAGTTAAAATCGTCTTATGAGGTTGTGATATGGTTTTTACTCTTTGTGTTATATGTATCAAAGCCAGATACTAGTTTTGTTTTACTTATATATTATGTAGGAAGAAGAGTTTGTCAAAGTGGTGGATGAAGGAGTTGTTCCTCGAACACACAATGTTAGAGGCTCAAACTATTGTTTTGTGAACGTGTTCCCTGATCGTATACCTAGACGAGCTATCATAATCTCAGTGGTATAACTATCATCTGCTATTTTTTTTTTTTGAACGGCTACCATCATCTGCTATAAAACGTGTATATATAAAAGAAGAATGTACTTGATCATTTTGTTTTGTATGTTTGCAGATTGACAATCTTGTGAAAGGAGCTTCAAAGGATAATTCTAAGCACAATGTGGCTGTTTAGAGTGCTTTTATGATTGAATTTACACTATTTATTCAATAAAGCACCAGAGGAAAGTCAAGTCAAGTCTAGGGAATGCAAAATCTACAGCCACACAGATCAGTGAGATAATAAAAAGAAAGAATCCTATCATCTTAGAAGATTTGTATTATGTATGATATTAAAAATGTAAAAATTTGATTATTTGTAAGCAAGCTCAAAAGGTGAAGGAAAATAGATGGATGAAGCCCTCTATTTGAACTGCAAACGAAAAGGAATAAAGATTAACCAAAGATGAGAGTATGGCATAACCACTATACTAAACTGGTTCTCTTGATCCATCATTGCATAAGAATATGTGTTCTCAGTTGAACCGGCTCTTCTGATCTCTATCAATAGGTTCAAATTCCGAGAAAAGAATCAGCTTACGGATGATGATGAAGAAGAAGCCTCTGAGTTCTTGAGGGAAGAGTTTGTTCAGAATAATTGAACAGCCATTTTAAGCTTGTTTTGTTTCCACTTTGGCAGTTTATAAAACTCTTTCTTTGTCATTTCAAGTTTCTCATTGAACTCTGCTGCACTCATGTATGCCTGGAAACATAAGCTCTCTTCATTAGCACACAAACCACAATCTTATTAATAAATATGTTTTGAAGAATCTGACCTCTCTTCTAGCGAGGTCGATATCTGGAACAGGATCCTCTGAGTCCGTTTTGAGGCGTTCGTATGGGAAAGTAGGCAGGCTGCTGTCTTCTTCTGCTTCTGCTTCTTCTTTTGAATCTTCATGAATGTTGTTCGTTGATTCTTCCTCTGTCGTCTCTGATGTCGGCTTTGGTGCCTCTGCTTCGTTTGTAGCTTCATGCATCAAAAAGATCAAACAAGGGTAAGCTCAACATCTTCAACTTTTCTCAACAAACCGATCGTTTTGTTTTTTACTGCATACCTTCAGATGAACTGGGGGTAGTTGGTGCTGCTTCTTGAGGAGTAGGCCTAAATTTCTCGAAAAGCGCTGTGCGGGCAGCAAAAGCTGCGGATTTGGGAGCGAGCTTTGTGAGGTCTGGTGCATGAGATTTCGGGTAAAGCTTCCGGACCAATGGGCTAACCATAGGTGGTGGAGTCGATTGGTTTCTTGTGCCTAATTTCTCAAAGTTTGCAGCAAGTGCGTTGAAAGCTGGAGATCGTCCCCTCACCCGAGCTCTGTCTGGACTAGAAGTCATACTTCTTGACCGCGGCTGCGATTTGTCTGGAACGCTGGACCGGCTACTATACGCTGGTACTCTTCTTTTAGGTTTCTGACAGCAAATAGACCACACAACATATAAGACAGAAGTCCAGATTGGTTTTTGCAGAAATGTAACCAAATGAGGCTAAAGTTTTTTTACATCTAGAAGCGGCTTTCCTTTGTTTGTCAGGACTGCAAGCTTTTTCTGGAAAGAGTTTCCATGCATCTGAAGCAAGTGTAGAGTTAGATTCCAGGGAGCAAGTGTGCAGAGAGAGAGAGAAGTCACTTACTGCAGATTTAGAAGAGTCCCAGGTGAAGAACCGAGTAAAAAATGGAGGTTCGTTGCCTTCAGTTACGATGTATATCGGCGTCTCGCTTGCTAGATTCTCTAGAAGGAAATCGTCCTTAAGGAATTTCTGTTAGAAGCAGAGGATCCATAAGAACAGTTTTGTAGTTTTGGTACGTTAATATATAGTAGAAGGAAAAAAAAAGTACCTCTCCAATGGTTAAAACTTGTGGTTTCTTCTTGGGGTCAACTTGTTGCCCGACCCAGACAAAGATCTCAGTGTGACAATCAAGAATGAAGATATCTTCAGTCATCAAATCATCTTGAGTGAAGCTGAAGATTTCTGTAACCTATATGAAGAAATAATAGCCTTGATAAGTACCCAAGATGTGGGATCATAACATGAGCATGGCTTATAATAATGAAAACCATACGTTACCTTTAGATTATCTGGTGAGATAGCAACCATCCACAAGATGATCAAGGGAGAACAAAACCCACCAGAGAATGCAGATGACAGTTTATATCAGTGATTGGCTTTAGAGAAAAAGAAAGTGAAAGAAGTGTTGCCCAATGGTTTTTACCGTTTGAGAATGTGCAAGAGAAGAGATGAGGATCACTCTCTCCATCCTTTTTGATCTTCTGGCTCGGATATTCTGATTTCCCTCCTAATAATTCCCAAAACTGTTCACACTCTGAACCTTCCTTTTGTGCCTTGGTGTGTTCATTTGGCTGCATAGAAAATAAAAAAAAGACAAGAACCAGAGGTTTAACCATGTGAGAAATCTAAAAAGGTCAGTATCCAAATGCAGAAACGAAGCTCAATATTACTACCTTGATCAGGTCCAACATTCTCTCCATAAGTTCTTTATCATCCGAGGAAGTTAGATTGCCACACCAAGTGAAAACAGTAGAATCACCATGTAATATATAACAATGCGAAGAGTTTAGCCCTGTGGAAACCTGTTGGAGCCACATAATAACTGAGTTACCTGTCTTAAACTTATGAACAAGAAACTGCTTGATTATGGTTTTCAACACACGTACCGCTTCTATTTGTATTGCTTGCATATTCTCTGGTCCAGAACCTTGAACCCTAAACAGCGCTACACCTTCTTTATCATAAGTATTATCAGGAACTTCGTTCTCTGCTATGTACTTCTTGAAAGCATCACTTACACCACCCTGCGACAAAAATAAACGATTTTTGTAGAGATTGTGATAAAAGATCACTTCAAAACTAACAAAACAAAAGCCTAGATATTACCTTAAATGTGATGAAGCTTTGCATGATCACGAAAAACTGAATCGGTTCTTTTCCCTCGTAAATGCGAGCCTGCACGGATTAAGAAGACGAATAAACTCCTGTCCGAAATGTATATTGGCCTTAAAATCTATAACGAAAACAACAGGAAGAAGCACCTGCGCCGGCATAAACTTCATGGATTCAACCATCTTACTTGCTATGGAAATAGCAGATTCTCTGTCTTCCTATGTATCATCATCATCATCATCACTGAGCACATATAAAGAGAAAGAAGCTTTATATAAATGAGATGAGATTTACCTCGACGCTTTGCTTTCCTAACCAAGTACCCACTAGATGTTCCTCCCTGTCTTCTCCTGGATATGAGTACTGGAATATGTAACAATCTCCGCTGTAGAACTTTGATTGCTCTGCTGCTTCAAGAGAGATCTTTTCCTCGCCATTGATTCGCCAGACCTGAAAAAAAAACATAGTTAACAATCACATGACTATGTTATGGTTATGTTCACTTATTTGAATACATCAACAAAGATATAGTGCTACCTGGAGATTTCCTGTGGCATCAATGTATGGTTTAGGTTCGTCTTTAGAAGAAGAAGAAGAAGTCTTGACCAGGCCTTGAACGTTAACTCCTTGCCGTTGCAAAAGAGCTATAGTGAAAGAACAAACAGAGATTAGTATCTCATAATCAGAGAGATTACAATTTTAGCACTTTGATCAATGTAGCTACTAGTCTACTACACCTGCAACTTTTCCTCTGCCTTGCTGGGGCTCAGCTACGGTACTTGTAGCCGGCCATGAATCAAATTTAGATCGGAACATCACTGTTTCAAACCCTTCCATCACACTGACCAGGTTCAGTTTTGGACGTTCAGACGAACGAAAAAACTCCTGAAAAAGCCAAGAATGACAATATGACATATAGCAAAGCTAATCAAAACAAGACTGTTCGTTTGGTGCATGAGAAGAAATTTACTTCTGCAGCTTGACTTGCGCTCTTTCTTTGGTCGATTGAAGTACTTCTACCCTTCCAAACGAACAATTCGAGCCCACAGTCGAGAATGTAACATTTGTTAGTGTCCAGAAGGTCTTTCTGCAAAGACTCAACCTCTATGGGTTCTGTCTTTCCCTTCTCAACACTTGAAAGACGAAACATATCTCACGTCAGAACATACTAATCTGTTACAGTAATCAATTACAAGGCAACTTGTGTTAAGATCAAAGGTATTCTACCTGAAAAGTTTGATCCCGTCAGATTCAGCGGTTTGGTCATCATTGGATGCTGGTTTCTTAGGAAGCGGAGCAAATCCACCAAACAAACCCCAAAACTCGCCAGCTTCAGCATCAGCCATCATCCTCCCATCCTCTACAAGAAAGGAACTCACATCAAAAAACTTAATAAAGTTGGCAAAATAGCTTCTGACAGTTCAGTTCACTTACCAACAGCTGCAATCTCGCACTTTCCATCATGGTACGTGTCTTTAATGTACTGAACAACCTCAAGAGCTTTGGCTCTTTCTTGAATACTCGATTTGGAACCACTGAACTGGAAAATTTTAGACTCTGTATCAAGAATGAAAACGTCGTCGTGGTTGAGAGTAGACCGAGCAAACGGCACCTGTAAATGAGAGCAATATAAATCTCCAGGTTGAGTGAAAAGAAATCTACAGGACATTGTTAAATGACTTGCCTCTTTGACACGGACGACATGTTTGCCTTTGCAGATATACAGACGCGTCTGATGCTCCTCGGGCTTGACGTGGTTGAACCCAGAGGCGACGCCACCTTCCTGAGGTATAATGCAAGGCTTGAAGTAGGAAAGGAACTTCTCGGTCTCTTGACCCTGTACTTCTCGATACTGAACAGCACGCCCACCTAACGCTGAATCTAACTCAACTGTCATAACAGCAACAGAACCAGCTTCGTCCTGTTTTAATCAACACACCACCATTACTATTATCTGCTGAAGAGAACGAAAAACAAGAATAAGAAGAATATGAAGAGAGTGTTTTACCTGACTGGAATCTTTACCAAGCCAGTAGTGAATATCGTGATGCAGGGAACCGCTTCTTGACGCTGTGGTCTGGCATTGAGACAGTTAGGTAAGAAAGTTTTAAAAACTATCAAAAGAAGTATATATATAATCAACCAGAGATGTATACACGAAAGATCACCGACCTTTAAGACAATATAGGAATCCCCGGTGAAAAATTTACCATGGGACTCTTTTGGAACAGCGACAGGTTTGAAGCTCTCGATGCGCCATATTTCAATCCCACTGTATATATATGCAACCACCAGGAAACATAAAATATGCAGATAGTTTAATAGCAATACATGAAGGAGTAAAATAGAGAAAAACATTAAGAGTGAGAAAAGCATTACGATTTCTGGCCACATCCTTGGAGAGCCTGATCTAAATCTCTCATAGAAAACGTCATTCTGCTTCTTAGATTTCAAGAAAGAAACTCAACCTGCAGAGATAGTTAACGACTATGAATAAGGAGGGACACGGGAGAAGTTGTAAAATGCAGATTTACAGAAAGGTAAAAAAGAGGTGATTCTCGATATCTCAGTGCGCGTAACCAGCATATAATTTCTAATCTACGCAATGTAGTTGAAAACAAAAAGGAGAAGTCTCTTGAATCGTGCAGAGGGTGTTTGATAGTTGGTACAATGTAGGTACTAGAATCGCTGTGACAACAACCATTGTAATCGAGACTCGAAAAAAACTTCTATTGATTCATGTTTTACTGAAACACCAAACATTCTCAACCATATCTACTCAACCATAACATGACAAAAGGTAGCATGATCGTTAGAAGAGCTGCAAAGATTCAGACAAAAGACACAATAACAGAGGATATTCAGGCAGCAAACAAGAAGAAAAAGAAGATTCAAATTAGAGATGAATATTCAGACAGATTCGTTAGAAAAAAAATGCATTAGTCTCGAGGCGATCGAATCCACATGCATAAAACCCAAAAGTAAGAAAAAAAAACGATCTGAACGATTATAAACTTCATGCATGAAGGTGATGCATAATGGTGGGATTATAGATAGAAAATAATTATTTCTGTATATTTACAACAACAAAGACAAAAATGAAAAAGCAGGAATTGCTACAAAGGAATACCTTTTTTTTACAGAGTTTTGTTAAAGAACAAGGTGCAATGCTGCTGCGTGCATCGTTGTAAAAAAATTCCCCTTGATGCTAAGAAAAGAAAAATGTGATGATCCGAGAAAATAAGATGCGAACTTTGTGGTTAGACTTCCCGCTTTTTCGGGTTTTAACACATCGAAAACAAATTAAAAAAAATAAAAAAAATGGAGAGAGTCACTTGGCAAAACATAATGATGAAATGGTTAAATCCAATATTAGCTATATCAATTAATTAGTAGATTAAGCTATTTTCGATTATTATGGATTTCAGTGACTGGCTAATAAAATATTAATCGTCTCTTCAATTAAAATTAAGTTTAAAACGCATAGGGAGGGTTATGAAAAACGAAAGCCTAAACAAGAATTAGAGAAATCAGAAAAGGTGAATGCATTTAACCTCTCGTGCGGATTCGTCACTTTCACTTGTCTCCTCGTCGCAAGGTCAGTTTCTCACTCTCTCTCTCTCTTCTCACTTTCCTCTTCTTCTTCCCCACCGCGAATCCAAACAATTCTGGAAAATCGCCGATCGATTTCCCCCATGACCGTAGAGCCTTGAGCGGCTGGATTTTATGCATTCACGGCGAAAAATAGTAACAAACAATGTTTTCCATTCCTTTGCCGCCTCACTCGATCTCGCTGCTACTTCCTCTCGAAGTCAGCATAGATTCTACCAGTTATTATGATCGAATATTTTCGAATTAGTGTTGCTTCCTCCTCTGTTAATCTTTTTGGTTCATCTTCTATTATCGATCCCGATAATCTTTTAAATCGGTCGGTTGAGCGAATTAAGTCATATGGGCCGAGACCAAAACAAAATGGGCCTATAACGAATTACAAGAAGCCCAATATTTACTCCTTTGGAATAACACGCCGGTTAAAGTTTGATCCGGTACCGGCAACACAAGACTCGATCTCGGAGCTGTGAGTTTGTGATTTTTCTTAAACTAAGTAAGATTCCCATTGATATTACTCTTGATTCGTCGTTAGTTCTCGAGTCTAGAACGTCCCCCTCTTCGTCGAGCTGAGCTGGGTAGATTTCAGATTAGGGTTTTGGCTTCTTCTCAGGTGTGTCGGTGAAGCATTTTTATGTTCTTGCAAATTGTCTTCTCCTCTGTTTTAAGATTTGGTAGGTGAAGTGGTCTCTCTCATCATCAAAACTGTGGGATTTGATTTGTTGCAGGAACAAATTTTACAGAAGCTATGGCACTTCGATCGATCAGCAGGAGGTTTGGGAGCAGAGTCTTGAGTTACCGTTCCTCCTCCGTTGCTTCCCTTCATTCTCACGCCACAAGTTTCGGTATCACTCTCATAAAAATCTATCCTTTTATCTCTTTTGCATTTCAGATTATGACTTTTACAATCTGAGTTTAACCTTCCATTTCAGGGTTTCAACAAGTGAAGGAAGAAGAGAAGAGCAAGTTGGTTGGTAACGTTTTCACCAACGTAGCTTCCAGTTACGATATCATGAATGATGTCATGAGCGGTGGCTTGCATAGGCTTTGGAAGGAAAGGTTAGACTCTCTGTGGTGATACTCTTTTATATTACAAGTGTTTTAACTTGTTTTGTATTAAAAAAAACAATGCTTTTGGTGATTTCAGACTCGTTGGGAAGCTGAGTCCATTTGCAGGGATGAAGCATCTTGATGTTGCCGGTGGAACAGGTTAGTCTGTACAATTTTTTGTTTCATCACTCTTGGGAGTTCTATAGTTGAAAATGTTAGGGGTTGTTTTTAATGTGCAGGTGATGTTGCGTTTAGGATCTTTGACGCTGTTAACAGTGTTAAACGAAGAGCATTGCGGAAAGTTGATGAGGATTCACTTGAAGAAACTCAGATATACGTGTGTGATATTAATCCCAACATGTTAAACGTTGGGAAACAACGTGCTGCTGAGAGAGGTCAGACATCAGATGTTTGTTTCTGCATCAAGTCTTTAACCTTTTTGATTCCTTTATATTTTGCTTTGTGTGTGTGTGTGAGCTCAGGCTTCCTTTACTGTTCTGAATAGGGTTAGGAGATAACAAGGCACTCGTATGGGTGGAAGGAGATGCAGAGGCCTTGAGTTTCGATGACAACTCAATGGATGGATACACTATTGCATTTGGGATAAGGAATGTCACACACATCGAGAAGGCTCTCGCGGAGGCCTATAGGTATATAAATATCTACACCTTCTTCGTTGTCTTGGTCTTGATTTTGGTATGTTGTTTCCTGTTTCAGTGGTTATGCATAAATCTTATAAAAGTCTTTCGCTCTGTCAGGGTACTAAAACGGGGAGGAAGATTCTTGTGCCTTGAGCTCAGCCATGTAGACATTCCGGTCTTCAAAGATGTGTAAGTTTTGATGATTATACAATGCTGTGGAAGCACGTCCCTAAGTCTTTTTTTTTATTGTTTGTTTCTCTGATAGACTCACTTTGTTTCATGTGTTGCAGATACGATTTGTATTCATTCAAGGTCATTCCAAACTTAGGGGAACTAATAGCCGGTGACCGGGAATCTTACCAATACTTGGTTGAGAGTGTTCGTCGGTTTCCCCCTCAGGTGCAAAATATTCAACTTTTTGTTACCTTTCTTGTAGCGATTATTTGCTTGCGTGGTTTGGAAGATTTGGATAAAATGATGTAGCCATAATGATGCTTTAACTAGTGGGTTTCTTGAAAACATTAGTAGTAACAACATGCCATGATCAAATCTTTAGTTGAAGGTTGTGCTAGGATCATTGTAAGAAGATAAGCGTTACAGTTTTGATAGCTAAGGTTTATATATGAACACACCATATGTTGGTCGGGATATAAGACGTTTTAAGTTTAAAGCATGTTTGTAATGGCTAAAGATTCAATGAAACTGATTAATGCAGGAGAAATTTGCAACGATGATAGCAGACGCAGGATTTGAGAAGGTGGAGTACGAGAACCTTGTTGGTGGCGTTGTCGCCATTCACTCTGCCATTAAGCTCTAATGTTCTCTTTTCTTTTTCCTTGTGCATTTTATCGGCTTCCCAAACTGTAAAAGTTCAAACGTGAAAAATAAAGCTCTGTCCAAGAGTGAATTTGCTTCTTAATTGCTAAATTGTTCAAATAATAATTTATCAAATTTCATTACAAATAAACACACGTAATTTGAAAACAATCTCAATATAAAATCATCACATGAAACTTCTGGCTTAAACTTAAAAGTGTGTTGTGTGAAGATCAAAAAGTTACAAAACACACAAAGACGTCGAGACCAATTAAAAAATAAAGGCTTTTAATGGGCTTATCGGGCCCATTAGGTTTCACTCACTCAGCGACGTGTTCATATATAAAACGCAATAAGCACTTTCTCCCGTCAGCTAAAAAATCTCGCAGCCGTTAAAGAAGAAAGGAGAAGAAGATGGGAGTATTCACATTCGTTTGCAAAAGCAAAGGCGGAGAATGGACCGCTAAGCAGCACGAGGGAGACCTCGAAGCTTCCGATTCTTCCACCTACGATCTCCAGCGCAAGCTTGTTCAGACTGCTCTCTCCGCCGATTCCTCCGGTGGAGTTCAGTCTTCCTTCTCCCTCGTCTCCCCTACCTCCGCCGTCTTCCAGGTTTCTATATTGCTTACTCTCTCATAAGAAGATGAATCTAGATTTGTGCCCTGCTTCTTATTTGATTGTCTCGAATCCAAGACTTGCGATCGCTGTAATAGAATCTTCAGTTACGAGCTACATTGTTGAAATGCTTATTGGATCGTTGAAAATGAAATCGAGCAGGTGATCATCGGCGGTGGCTCTGGAGGAGGATTTGCTGCCGGAGGTGGTGCAGCAGCTGGAGGAGCCAGTGGTGGAGGTGAGTCCGCCGCTGCCGCAAAGGAGGAAGAGAAGAAGAAGGAAGAATCTGAAGAGGAGGAAGGTGACTTTGGTTTTGATCTATTTGGTTAAGACCAGAGACAAAACATAAAACTCTTTCCAAGGTGGTGTTAGTTTCTGTGGTTGTTGATCTCAGATTCTTTGTTTTGGTTTTTCTGTTTTTCTTTTCGAAACGGTTTTGAGATTGAGCTCTATGATTATTATGCAATGTCAGAATTATATGTTTGGTTTCTTGTTATTATGAAACTTATTTAGTCTAATTCTTAAGAGTAATGCTAGAGAGATGTTTAATGATCCATACACGGCCCTATTGAAGATGGTCGGAAAATTAATTTTCTACTTGCTCGTTTCATATATATCAAGAGGCTACACAGTTAGTACATCAAGAAAAATAACCAAGAGGAACCAAAAAGAGCGAAACAGGACCCTCTACCAAATTGTTGGTTCCACAACTACAAATGGATACAAAGTTTAGTCAAAAACTACATACGTTTACACACCCTGAAACATTACAGAGTCGATGGTACTGGTTCTATAGAGAGGGCCTGCAAGTTATGCGGCTGCATCCGAAAGAACACTCAACCATGTGTTCCATGTGTTGGCACACATGACATTGATGCCATGTGTAAACATTACATAGTCGACTGCATCTTCAAAATTATTAGGACACAGTTTCTTGTTGTTGTTGCACGATAGCTTACTGTGCCGTGGAACGTTGCAGTTGACACAGAAGATACCACCGCATTTGAAGCATCTCCTAAGTCCAAAAGATGATCCACAAAGAGAAAACTCTTTGTTGGACATTAGGTGCGAGCAACTATCACAGTGACAGTTAGTTACCTATCATCTATTAAGCTATCTTTTATATGTGCAAATAAGGAAACTGGGTTTAATATGTTCTTTATTTATTCTGGTCCGACCGTCAATCCAATGGCTTTTAATTATATTGCTAAGAATTTTTTAGAGTGCTTTACTTTATATGATACATTCTTGACTATTTTTACAACTTAAGACACATGTTGGACACTTTTCCTCTTTCTTAAGCTGTTTCTCCAGCAACATTTCCTCTTTCTTAAGCTGTTTTCGGACAAAAATGTCTTTCGCTGAGCGAACTAAGACAATGAGCAATGTTGTTTCTTTTTCCGTTTAGTTAGTATGAACATCAATAAGTTCAGAAGGTTTCTTGTGGATAAAGAAAGTGTTATTAAGATAAACCCTGATAAGAAAACTACAACACTCCTAAAACAAAACAAAAAGCCATAGAACTCACGATAACAATGATAGTTATGCTGATGGTGATGATGGTAAGTGCAGTAATGGTGATGAGTGATTCAACCATGAGTGATTCTGATCTTGATAGAGTGAACTTTCTTCCTGATATGAAGCATCTCACAGTGTACAATATCATTCTCTTTAAGCATGTTACTTCTACGAATCGTGCCCCATCCATTAAATTTAATCCTACCATAAGACCTCTCTCTAACCCCATGCACGACCTCATCTTTGTACTTGATACTTTCACAAAATGTAAGCCCATGTTCTTTCACTACATTTGCAGGAATCAGATGCATAACACAACAAATACATGTATAAGCCAACCATATTAAGAGAAGTAACAAGACATCAAACGAATCTAAAAGTCCTTGTTTCTTACCAGCTCGTATTTCATGTTCTTCTTGAGGGTGGTAGTAAAGCATGGATTTGACTCCACCTCCAACAACTGATACAAAAACAAGGTTCAGAAACAAGTTTGTGTTAGTTGGTTAGTAACAAAGAACTATCCAACCTTCAGCATTAGAAATTGTGCCTTCACTGTCAACAGGGTAGAGACTCTGGCTGACTTCATGATCATCTCCAGCATTGGATGAAGAATCATCATCCTCTTCTTCTTCCTCATTTGAATCAGCAACCACTGAAGAATCTTCTTCTTCTTTGTCAGAATTAGTATCAGAGAGGTCCACCGTCTCCACCACTACTGCTCCTATCTCCTTACAACCAAAGTGTGGGAACCGTCGTAGACAAAAGGAGGCGCATAGTACACAGGCAGATATCCATGGAGTATTGCTTGCGGAAGTCATCTACAATACTGTTTGTAAAGTCAGACATGTGTGGAGCAGGGTCACCATGTGCGTGCATCTCCATGAACTTGATGCTTAGAGGCCCACAGTCACCAGAGCTTTCGTTGACATATAGATCAGATACACGTTGGCAGCAAAAAGGCTGTAGGTCAGGGACTGGGTTGGGATTTGAAATCTGCTTCAAGAGATAAGGGAGTGACTTGAGGACATGTTTCATGAATCGCTGCACTGAGATGTCTTTGTACAAGGTTGGCAGTGGGTCTAAGATCTCAACAAT
Organism: Brassica napus; assembly: GCF_020379485.1. Classification (NCBI taxonomy): domain Eukaryota; kingdom Viridiplantae; phylum Streptophyta; class Magnoliopsida; order Brassicales; family Brassicaceae; genus Brassica; species Brassica napus. Next base: position 11,157,432 of record NC_063443.1, on the reverse strand, counting down.
ACGATTGTCAAGCTCAGTAACAAGGCCAACCCAATGGTTTTAGTTCTAAATCATTGGGGCGTAGACAGTGTAGATATCGTGCACCACTTTTTGCTTCGCTGGAGGCACATAGTTGTGAGCTCGTCGTTCCAATGGAACAAGTCAGTGGCCGTATCGAACTCCTTGAATTTCTCCTATAGACCAGACGCAAGATGTGAGGCAAAAATAACATTGTAGTCTACAAGTAATTTCTGGTGCCTCTAGGTTAACATGGTCATCAGGATCTCCATGTGCTGGAATATGAATCATTAGTAACCAACTATTAGATGTTGGGAAGTTGGTAAGTAGACGGATTAAATAGAAAATGCTTAAGGCATTTTACATAAGTTGTGGTCCATTTCTGTGGAGTTGCGAGGTCAAGCAGAAAGTTGTTAGAGAATTCAAATGTATACGGGGTAATGTGGAATATGTAGTGATATGAGCAAGTTGTTAGAAAATGCACAGCAAGTTGTATTTTGTTCGACAAAATGAAGTAACGAGAGTATTTGTTTGTTGAAAGGCATATTGGCTTTTGGACACTCAAAAAGTGTGTGACCAGCAAGATGTGTTTAACGGAGTAAATATAAAGACAAAAAGTGTCTTTAGAAATAATTTTCTTAATTTTTTATTCTTTTTGTCAAATATTGCTAAGATTTTTGAAACATTTTTTCAAAAGTCAAAAACAGTGAAGAACGAAATGTTTTCCATCAAACCAGTGTATAATGTTAAAAACCAGTGTATGATGTTAAAACAACTTTAATTTTAAAAATATGACTTGAGCATTGAGTATTGATACAAATCATACTAAGATTTTGAGGAACAACTCAAAAAGACAAAATGGTGAGAAGAAGAGTCAAAACCTTTTGCTAACAATGGCGGTTACACCATATTTTGTCTTAGCTTATTATGAGTATGCTTTCACCAATCCAGTAATTTCTATCTCACCAGAGCTTTCATCATATAAATAGTTGTTATTAGCTCCTCTGGTCGCCATTACTCTGTTTTTCTCTCTCTCTCTTTTAAAAACTTTGTTTCATCATTAGTGATAAAATTCTTTAAGAACTGAGACAACTAGTGTTTGTCAAAAGTTGTATTTTGAGAATTAAGATTAACATTTACCAAATTAACTGATTTAAGCGGGGAATAAGACAACAAGCCTTATAGGTTTTATGGTCACACAAAAAAAAAAAAATTGAACTTGGTATTTGCATTACGGGCCTAAGCTTATTGGGCCTACATTATTAAGCCTAGAGAAACTTTTTGAGTCGAGTTTCTTTTTTCTAATCTCTAGTTTCTTCTGATTCCGCCATTATTGGGGGAGCAGAAAAGTCTAGTGTACTAGTGTGTTTAATGCAGAAGATAATTAAAGAGTTTTTTTTTTTCCTACTATCATCTCATCCATCCACATAAACACTTGGCCTGATTTAGTTTCTTTGAAAGTTCTTGGCTTGTCCTCCTTAAATTTTCGATATCTTTAAGGTAAGATCATCAAGCTTCCATTTTTGAGATCTGGGTTCCGACAAAGATTCTTCTTTTTTTTTTCTTTGTCTCTACCCATCTCTCATTCCCCCTATTATCGGATCCTGCTCGAATCTTTTTACAGGTACTGTAATAATAACTCTTCATTCCCTTCGCTGATAAATGAATGCTTCTGGCTTCACTCTTTCTGTTTAAATCGAATTTGCAAATTAATTCAAATTAGTGTGTGTATGGTATTGGTAGGTAGCTTTAGATTTGGCATTTGCTTTTGGAGCAAAACAAATCAGGAGACTTCCCTTAATTGTGTCGTACGTGCTGTGTGAGTTTCCTCTTTTGTAATTCACAATAACAACGTGCTGTTTGCTCCCCTAGAAAGCAGGGTTTTCTTGTCTGAAAATCCTTATAAACCAAACGTGTGGTTCTTTTTTTTCAATGTTTCTAGTTGCTTGTTTCTGAAGAGAGTTGTGTTAAAAGTCATAAAGTTTCATGCTTTCAATACAATTTGTTTCTAAATTACTCTATTTCCATCTTCAGGTTTTAGCTCAATGTAAAAGAAAGTTCAAAAAAGATTCAAACTTTACCTTTCGAGCTTTCAAATGGGGGAGACACAGAACCTACACTTACCTCTACGAACTCGGTCTTCTCTAAAGAAGCCCTTACTGATCATTCTATTGATCTGCATCACAAGCGTGCTCTTAATCTGCACTTACATGTACCCACAGCACAGCGTTAAGAGCCCCGCTTGTGAGGGTTTGTCCAGCAGAGGCTGCCAAGCCGCGCTCTCCGGATGGCTTGACGTTCACGTCAGGAAACACACAGACGAAGAAGTCGCTGCTCGTGTTGTGATCAGAGACATACTCAGAATGCCTCCGGCTCTGACCTCTAGATCGAAGATAGCTTTCATGTTCTTGTCTCCTGGTACTTTGCCATTCGAGAAGCTCTGGGATAAGTTTCTCCAGGGTCAAGAAGGGAGGTTCTCGATTTACATACATCCCTCGAGGTTAAGACCAGTTCACATCAGCCGTCACTTTACGGACCGTGAGATTCACAGCGACCATGTCACGTGGGGAAGGATCTCTATGGTTGATGCTGAGAGGCGGCTTCTGGCAAACGCTCTTGAAGATCCTGATAACCAACACTTTGTTCTTCTTTCTGAGAGGTGAGTCATCATGAACGTATTGGCTTCCGACTTAAAATCAATTGGTGATTAGTGGAGTGGCCCTAAACCCTTTATATATTACTTAAGGTCCCTTTGAATTCCCGAAGGGGTGATACTTATCCCTAATATTATCTTTACAGCTCTCTGATTTAACTTTGCAGCTGCATACCGTTGCATACGTTTGACTACACCTATCGATATTTGATCCACGGAAATGTCAGCTTCATTGACAGGTAAAATAACTGACTCTCGAAAACTGTTAATATCTTTCTGCCATTGATATTCACCAATGCTTGCTTCTCTCTCTATCAAGTTTTGAGGATCCTGGTCCGCATGGGACTGGTAGACACATGGATCACATGTTACCTGAAATCCCCAGGCAAGATTTCAGAAAGGGTGCTCAGGTAAACTTAATCCCTGAGTTGTGGAATGTTTTGTTTTGTTTGGTTATGAAATGTTTATAATATGTATGGAGAATGATGTTTTGTAAATCTGGTTTCTGTCCTTTGGGTGCAGTGGTTCACAATGAAGCGTCAACACGCTTTGATAGTGATGGCTGATAATCTCTACTACTCAAAATTCCGCCAATATTGCAGAGTGAGTTCGGCTTTCTTTTAATCAACCTTTTCATTACATGTCACCAAGCTTAGATTTAAACTCGAGAGAAGTTTCAGTTTTGTCTTAACTTACTCTATTCCTGATTTGTATTTCTGACAAAATTTGCAGCCTGGGGTAGAAGCAAATAAGAACTGCATTGCGGATGAACATTACCTGCCTACATTCTTCCATGTGAGTGTATCAAACTATTGCAACTCTCTCTCTCTCTTTCTTATACAACTTTGATTCTAGTCCCTTGTTGACGTTCTTACTTTTTTTTCTTCTTTCAAGATGCTTGATCCTGGAGGAATCTCGAACTGGTCAGTCACGTATGTTGATTGGTCTGAGCGTAGATGGCATCCAAAGACATACAGAGCTCGCGATATCTCACTCAAGTTCCTGAAAAATATCACGGTAATGTCTCCAACAACACTCTTTTCAACACATCTATTAAACATTTGATATATTCTAAAGATTCAGTTCCTCTCTTTTGTCTCTTCGCTTTCTGATATATACTTTCCCTCATTGGTTTCTTGCAGTCCGACGACATGAGCGTGCACGTGACAAGCGTTGGCAAGGTACGTTGCTTGATTTTACCGTATTTGAAAACACTCAAAATGTGTGATATGTTTTCTCTTCTTTATTATTTTGCTTAGCGTGGAGATGAGCTGCATTGGCCTTGTACATGGAATGGAATTAGACGTCCATGTTACCTATTCGCGAGGAAGTTCCACTCAGATTCTGTTAACAAACTGGTCAGACTCTTCCCAAACTACACCAGCACAGTGGTCTGAGAGAGAGAGATAGAGAACCACCAGACACAAATTCTTGCAACTGGAACGAAACACTTCCAGATTATCTTGAGACTGCATTGGATTGAATCGCATATTACTGTAAATTTTCTGAAGAAAAATGCTTCTGGTACTTGATGTCTATTTAATGGGACAAGGCTACTCTACTTTTTAAGCTGTAGCAGTAGTATAAGAAAGAACTTTTTTTTTTTTTCCCGCCAATTTATTTTTTATTTAAAAGAGTTAAAACCCAACAAGGGCCCTAGGCCCAACCATACAACAAACCCAAACCCAAACCCGCTTCTAATGGGCCACTATTACAACCTTAACCCGTCTGAGGCCCAAACCCAACTCGCTCGATTTCAGTCGGACTGCGTATCAAGGAAACCGGACGCGTGGAAGGATAAGGACCCATCAGCACGCCACGCGCCACTTCCGTCTCGACTTGACCGCCACCGTGTCGAAGCATCGCCGGAGTTTCACCACCCCCGACCTCGAACTCAGAAACACCAAAGGGCCACCCACGAGACCACTTCATCTCTTCCCCGCTTTGTCAAACCTTCGGAAAGCCTCATCGATCCAATCGAGAGCTCAACCGACAGATCCCACCGCAGACCACTTCGAACCAAGAGCCAACCCACACACTCTCAAAAAACATCACCAGGACCAGAGCCGAACCAACTAAACGAAGCAAAACCTAAAGCCGGCGACGCAAGACTGTGAAAGCCTTCACCCCCCGGAGACTAGACCGACGACGGTGGATCTGAAAGAGCACCCACCTCCCGGATATAAAACCCGCGGTGACGGAGCTGTAAGAGCCTCCCCTCCCGGAAAACCATCAACAAAACAAAGACAAAGAGCTTCACCCCGCCATACCTGAACGTCGACCGCGTCGTTACTCCAAAGCAGATCCGCCGCTGAGGAACTGATTCAGAGCTCGGACAAAGCGGAAGATGAAGGTGAGGCGGGAGAAACACAAACCCAAACCTTACGAGTATCTCGAGAGGGCTCCGGCGACGGCACGCACGCTCACGCGCCGGCCGATCGCCGGACCCGAAATTTTAGATCTACTTTCTCTTTCTACCTTTTCTCTCTCTTACTAAAAGTTTTACAAACTAAAAAAATGCTTAATATAAGAAAGAACTTAGAAGCAGAAATTTTTGGTTATTGTTTTTTTTTTACTCATGGTTTGGTTAAGAGTGGACCGGTTTATGATGATGTTGTAATTTGAGCTGTTTGTAGTTTAGGCAGCACAAGGAGTTGAGAACTTTTACTATAAATATGATATTTTTGCTCTTGTTTTTGATTAAAAAGCTGTGCATATATATATTGATAATCGCCATTGTTAATTAGAAAATAACTTGGTGATTAGTATGGTTTGTACATATACAAACAAAAGCTTTGCTCACTTATTCACTTACAAACGTGAACATGTTAAAATATGGCTGTGATGACTCCTATCACTTATTAAAGATTTCTGACAAACTTTTTTTTTACAAATTTGAGAGCTTAAAATATTTTTGTTGGGAACTATTTATATGTAATTTTCTAATTCAATGTTTCATTACGTTTGGAGTTTGGTTCAGGACCGACCCATGGATGAAGCTCCGGGACTCGAGAGCCTCACTGCCCATCTATTCTGGTTCATTTTGGAGTTTCTCGATGGTTAACGGCTAAACCAAGTAATCTAAAAGAACCGGTTTAGTGAGAATGAGACCGGTTAGTTGCGGCCGCCACTTTCTTTGCCGCATGTTCATTCCTTTTTGCTCATTCCCCCGATGAAGCTCCATCATCGTCCTTCTTTCTCTCTCCAATCCCTCCTCAAAAGCGGCTTCTCCCCCACCCTAACCTCCATCGAAACCTTCCTCCGATACCTCCACCGTCGCCACAAGCCCACCACCATCCTCCACCTCTACTCTCAGCTAGACTCCAACAAACTCCCAATCAACCCCACCATCCACTCCCTCGTCTCATCATCACTCCTCAACCTCAACCGATACGAAGACGCCGCGAACTTCATCACCGCCCAGATCTCAAAATCCTCCCTTTTCCCCACAACCCGCACGCTAGACTCCCTGATCCGCGGATTCACCGATCCCCACAAGGCCCTCTCGATCCTCAGCGATTGCTTGCGTAACCGTAACCGCCACGGCGCGTTTCCTTCCCCCTCGGCGCTCTCCTCGCTGATCCACCGCTTCGTCGCGAGAGGAGAGATGGAGAAAGCCCTCGAGGTTTTGGAGATGATGATGACGACGACGAGCGAGGATGTGAACTTCGTCTCCAGCGCTGTGGTTTCCCGGTTTTGTAGGATCGGTAAACCGGAGCTCGCGTTAGGGTTCTTCGAGACTGCTGTCAAGTCAGAAGCTTTGTCGCCGAGCGTTGTGACGTATACTACGATCGTCACCGCTCTTTGTCAGTTAGGTAGAGTTGATGAAGTTAGGGGTTTAGTTAGGAGACTGGAGGAGGAAGAAGGAGAAGGGTTTGAGTTTGATTGTGTTTTCTATAGTAACTGGATTCATGGGTACCTTAAAGGAGGTGCATTGATGGATGCGTTAATCCAAGATAGGGAGATGGTGGAGAAGGGAATAAACCGAGATGTGGTTAGCTATTCTATACTGATAGATTGGTTTTCCAAGGAAGGAAGGTTCGAGAAGGCGTTTGGGTTGTTAGGGAAGATGATGAAAGAAGGGATAGAACCGAGTTTGATCACTTTCACTGCTATTATGAGAGGACTATGCAAAAGGGGTAGACTTGAAGAGGCGTTTAGGTTGTTTGATAGAGTTTTGAGCATGGGAATGGATGTGGATGAGTTTGTGTATGTGACTTTGATCGATGGAGTTTGTAGGAAAGGAGATTTGAACCGAGCTTTCGCTTTGTTGGGAGATATGGAGGAGAGAGGGGTTAAACCGAGCGTTCTTGCTTATAACGCCGTGATTAATGGACTGTGCAGGGCGGGGAGAGTATCCGAAGCAGACGAGATTTCGAAAGGGGTTTTGGGAGATGTTGTAACGTATAGTACTTTGTTAGATAGTTATATCAAGGAAGAGAATGTTGATGCTGTGTTAGAGGTTAGGCGTAGATTTGTAGAAGCTGGAATCCCTATGGACTTGGTTATGTGCAACATTCTCCTGAAAGCATTTCTATTGATCGGTGCGTATGGAGAAGCTCACGTGCTTTACGGGGCAATGCCAGAGATGGAGCTGACTCCTGATGCAGTCACGTATACGACGATGATTGAAGGCTGCTGCAGAGCGGGGCAGATCGAAGAGGCACTTGAGGTGTTTGATGAGTTGAGGAAAAGCTCGGTTTCCTCCTCAGCTGTGTGTTATAATCGCATCATCTGCGCACTCTGCAAGAAAGAGATGTTTGAAACAGCCACGGAAGTTCTTATGGAGATGTTTGATAAAGGTCTGTATCTAGACATCAATACATCTCATACCTTGTTACATTCAGTTCATGCTAGCGGAGGCGAGAAAGGAATACTCTGTTTGGTTTCTAGACTCGAGCAGTTGAATTCGAGCATGATTTTCAATGATGCTATATTGCTTTTATGCAAGAGCGGTTCTTTCGACGCTGCGATTGAAGTTTATATGGTTATGAGAAGAAAGGGTTTATCCGTTACATGTCTTTCCACATTTCTAAAAGCTCTGGTGGACAATCACAGAGCATTGGATGCTTATTCACTTGTTGAAAATACTCTGCTTTCCATGGATGTTATCGATTACACAATCATCGTCAATGGTCTCTGCAAGGAAGGGTTTATGACAAAGGCATTATATTTGTGCACTGTTGCTAAACAGAGAGGCATCACTCTTAACATCATCACATACAACTCACTCATTAACGGACTTTGCCAGCAAGGTTGTCTTGTAGAAGCTCTTCGTCTATTTGATTCTCTAGAGAAAATCGGTTTAGTCCCGTCTCATGTCAGTTACGGAATCTTGATTGACAGTTTATGCAAAGAGGGGTTGTTTCTTGACGCTGAGAAATTTTTAGACACGATGGTGTGTAAGGGACTTGTACCAAACATTCTCATTTACAATTCCATGATTGACGGGTATTGCAAGCTAGGGAGAACAGAGGACGCCGTGAACGTTTTAACTCGTAAAATGATGGGAAGGGTAACGCCAGATGCGTTCACTGTCAGTTCTTTGATCAAAGGTTACAGTAAAAGAGGTGACATGGAAGAAGCTCTCAGAGTGTTTGCTGAGTTCAAGGGTAAAAACATCTCAGCCGATTTCTTGGGGTTTCTGTATCTGATCAAAGGCTTATGCACGAAAGGGAGAATGGAAGAAGCGAGAAGCGTCCTGAGAGAAATGCTTGTTTCAGAACCTGTTATTGGGCTGATTAACAGAGTTGATGCAGAACTAGTTGAATCCGAATCAGTCAGAGGCTTCCTCGTGGAGCTGTGTGAGCAAGGAAGGGTCTCTCAGGCTGTTAAGATCCTAGATGAGATAAGCTCCACGTTCTATCTGTCTGGTAAAAAAAACTCGGGCTCTTATCAAAGGTTGAAGTTATTGAATGGTGTTGGTGAAAAAGAGGTGGAGAAAGAAGGCTTTGTTAATGATTTTCACAGCCTTCACTCAACCGTTAGCTCACTCTGCTCCACTGGGGAGCTGAAGCAAGCTAATGAGTTTGTTATGTCTGTGCTCTCATGTATGCCTAAATAGGTCAGTGTGTTTTCGTGACTGCTAAAACCACCAAAAGCCAAAGCTAACTCATCTGAGATAAACTGGTAAGTTAAAAATCTATTTGCTTGTGTTTTTGCGGCTTGAGAATCTCTTGCAACTCTGTGTTTGTACTTATCATGAGTTCTTTACTTATTGTAGGACCTCTAGAGAGAATTATATATATGAATCAGAGAGGTACAACAATAGGAGCTTGGGGAACTCTAGGCTGTAATGGAACACAGTCCCAGTCTTTACCAGCTCGAACCACAGAGAAATGCTTTGGAATCCATGATTGTCCAGAAGCCTCTCTTTGCCTCCGAGACTCTCTCTGTTTCTCCTCCACATCTCTCTTGCCTTCTCTTGCTTTCTCCCACTCTTGCTTCATGATTCCTTCGCTGACCTCGCTCCACACCATCGCCGACTCGCTCGCGCTCACCTCCTGCAGGTTCTTGACGATGGGCGTTTTGAGCTCTGCAATGTTTTCACTCGCGTTGTATATAACCTCGACCTCTCCAGTCTTCAGATTTTTTGCAGTAACGGTTCTGAAAACATTTTATGTACACACTAAGTTATGTTTTGTAACTTGTAATAAGATTTGAAAGATGGGTTCTGTTTGTTTGTTACCTGTCCCATTGTCCAAAGAGTTCATAGAGTCGTCTCCCAGAGGAAGATTCAAAGATCTTGCCTTTAATGGATCTCTTGTTATTTCCTGTGAATCTACTCAAGAATGAATCAGAGAGTAGTTGCAACTCGGCTTCGAGTCCAGTCTCAAGGCACTTTATCACGATCTTTCCTGCCCAGTGTGCTCCTGTCACCGGCAGAAAAGTCATGACAAGTCTTGGTTGGTTCATTTCGTAAGTCTCTTTTTGGTTTAGAAGTTTCACCACTCTTTTACCCTTGACCTCGACGTCCACGTACGCACCTATTTTTTTTTTTAAATAAACCACTATGATTACTTTATTTATCTAAATTTCTATTAGATAAAATCCCTGACGTTATTAATAAATTTGAATTTTATACCAATTATTAGGGAATAATTTAAATAAATACTTAATAATGTGTCAAAACAAATAAAAAATTATTAGAGGTTAAAGAAGGGGATATAAATATTGATTTTGTACCACGAAATTTTGGTGTGAAGTATTGACAGAACGTTACGTCTATGTTTTCTTTCTCGTGGGTTGCATGAAGAGCAGATACTGGTGGATGATGCGATATCTGCAAGAAACAGAAAAAAAGGCTAATGATTATACTTTTGCATTGAATACACTTGTTATTAATTTAAAGAGTATATGAAAAAGGCACTTGCTTGCTCTACGAGGACGTTAACGTGACCGTTGGAGACGTGATGAGTTTCGCCCACGATAGGATTATACGGGGCCAGGCCAAAGATCAATGGCCGGAGAGTTGAGATGTTCCACGTTACGATTGATTTGAACCGTTCGATTGGTTGTTCACGGCGACCACACTCTCCCAGTAAATCTTGACCGTTCAGACTGTAGACCATCTCGCCGTAGCACTGTAGTTGCGATCTCGGTAGGTTCAGTTGAGGTGGAAGCTTTTCACAGTAAACAAAAACTATTAAGTTAATTTTATAATAAAAGGAAGTAAAAATCTGTTCACCAAGCCAGAGACCATTGTATATATCAGTATATATGTATTATATTAAGATAATAATGGTAAAATATTTTTTCTCATTATTTGCCACAGAATATATATTTCCTTTTATAGCAAACTATATTATCTACCACAAAATAGATTTTCTTTTGTTGGTAACTGAAATCTGTGAAAGATAGAGATTATTAGACCCAAAAGTGGCAAACGTATATAGATCAGAGAAAAGGGAGTTACATACCTGAAAGTTAGTGAGATCGGATCCTGGCCGTACGTTTTTAAAGAGACTTAGGATACGTTGGATGAGATTGGAAGTTGTATGTTCAGAGTCTTTCTCATCGTCTAACGAGAAAGGCTTAGCCAACACAACCTGCTTTCTCATTCCTTCTTCTTCTTCCGCCTTGCACACAAAACAAACCAATGAAACATAACTATTATATATAGTGAATAATCATATGAATGAAGTAAAACACATACCATATGATAAAGTAAGACTGATTATAAGCAATTGTTTTGACGTTTGTTGATTTTAAAGATTCTATGAACAAAATATCAGAGAGAGAATCAGAAAGCCAGAATGATCTAACAGAAACAAAAAGGTATATATCAAAATTCGGTAGTGGATGCTATTAATAGATCAACATTTCCGAAGAGAAACACCTTACAAGGCAAACTATTAAAATGGAAGATAAAAAGACAAGGAAAACGTATATGGGCTCTGCTTAATATACACGCATTTAGTTGTTTTTATTATAAATGATGATATTTTTGTGAACCATTATTTGTCATTTCAATTTTATTTTAGATAGCAGCATTACAAATTAATAATTGCATAACCTTATTACTTACCAAAAATGAAACTAAAATAATTAAGGTTTTTTGAAAATTCATCAAAAAATTAAAGGGGTTTTTGCCAAAACTAACCCACAACTTGATTTTAATCCCAAACATATACTCAAACTTGAATCAAATGCAAAACTAACCTAAAAGCCTAGTGAAATTACAGTTCAGCCCCTTGTGACCAAACAAAAAAACAGAAGCCATTTTTACGAATATAGCCCCAGTAAATCGTCTGAGTCGTCTGAATTGTTGGAAGTCGTCTAGACGACTGAAGTTTCAGTCGTCTGGTACCAGCTTATTTTAAAAATAATTTATAAATCTTGTAAAAAATATTTTGATGCGTGAAAAATAAAAATCAAGTAATTATAAACAGTTTTAAGTGATATAAATTAAGATATGATAAAATTGATTTGTTTTGAAGATAGATGAGTGGAAGTAGTGTATCATTATATTCTTTGGTTTAGGAGTTTGGCAAACATATGTTGTAGTATTGTATGTATTGTTAGGGTTAGATCTTGGAAAACTAAAATGTTTTTTTCAAAAATTAGTTTTCACCAATATGTGTTTATTTCTGTGTATAGTAAACACTTTTCAAGTTTGATTTGATTTTATGAAGTGTTTAATTAGATAAATAAGTTTAGGGGTTATGTTTAGGGTGTGGACGACTTATATTTCAGTCGTCTGTTGAATAATTTACACGGACGACGTATATTTCAGTCGTCCACATCGTACCGAACCTTTAATTTTACCAATGTACGTTTTAACCTAACCGGATCATTTACCGGACATATAAAAGCTATTTTTTTTACTATTTCACAATTTTACGAAACCCTAGCGCCGTTTCTCTCCAACGGCGATTTCGAAGGCGATAAGACGAAAACCCTACCGTGGTCGTGTTCCGCCGTTATCTTCGCCGGTAATCTCTCCGATTACGACGAATCTCGTTTCTCCTTCATGCCGTAGAGTATTTTCGTAGTTTAAACTGACCGTCCGCTTCTTTTTTTCAGATCTGAAATCTCGTTTGCCAAACTCCGCCGCCGGTATGTTATTTCTCATGTATTAAGGCGTTTAGCCGCCGGAAAAACCCTAAATATTTTAGTATTGATTCTTCTTTTCCCTTCGATTTGCAGATCTGTAACGGCTTGGGGCCACATCTTCTCTGACCATATCTTCTCGGACAATATATTCTCCAACTGTAAGTCATTCGTCTTTTGTTTAAAAGATTTTGAGATTGTTGTAGTCTTTTGCTGAAAGATTACCCAGACGACTTCCAGGAAGTGAGAAGACTACTCAGACGACTTCCAGGAAGTCGTCTGAGTAGTCTTCTCACTTCCTGGAAGTCGTCTGGAAGTCTTCTATAGCATTTAGCATAGTGCGCAACCTATGTGTTTGAGATGGTTGTTTGAGATGGTTGTTTGTGATTATTTGCAGGCCTTTAAATGGATTTACCAGAATTCCCGCCGAGGATGTTTACATTAGGAGAAGAGCCTGATGCAATCAGGAGCATTTCGTATCATTCTGATGACACGAAGTTGTTTAAAGCTCTATGTGATTGTCTCACAGCTGACGAATATGAGGATCTGAAGGCGTCGAAGTTAGGAGTGTTCATCAAATTCAAGGAGCTTGACTTTGGTTGGACTTCAAGGCTGGTACATTTTATGCTCTCTTTCCAGCTAGACATCAAGAAGAAGTTTGAGCTCTGGAGTCTTGTCGTTTCACAACCTGTGAGGTTTTCACTGATAGAGTTTGAACACCTCACTGGGCTGAACTGCGATTACATCAAGGACCTGGAAAATCCAAGGTGTGAGGTTACGACGGAGATGGCTGCTTTCTGGGAGAAGATGCGTGTTGATATCGATACTGGGCCAAGTATTGATCAGATAACAGAAGCATTTTACAACTGCGACGAGTGGTCTCGGGATGATCGCATGCGGCTGGGATACCTTGCCATCTACGCAGGGTACATCGAAGGGAAAAAGTTCTCATCCGCTACATCAGCTAGTCTTGCAAGGCTAGTGATGGATTTAGAAAAATTTGAGAATTATCCATGGGGGAGAGTGGCGTTTAAGGTGCTGATGGATTCTCTGAAGGCAAAAGACTTGACGCAAACTGGTTACACTGTTGATGGGTTCATACAAGTGCTCCAAGTGTGGGCGTACTATGCTCTGCCAGAATTGGGTGCTAATTATGGGTCTCCCGTACCAAACAGACTGTCTTCACTGTTGCTGGCTTACAAGGGTGGCAAAAGACAACGCAAATTTTTTAAGGCTGCTATCAATAAACAAGTACTTAACTTCACTCCTAAGACTTCTCAGACGACTTAACTTTAAGTCGTCTGTGAACAAAATACTTCTCAGACGACTTAACTAAGTTTATATCTTTTATTTATTGCAGACTATCGTGAAGAACTTCGTTCAGAAGGATTTTGATGAAATGTTTCCAAAATGGGACGGAGACGTAGATGACCCTGCCGCGGATAACATAATTAAAGTCATGTTTAATGATCCTGGATGGGAGTGGACCATGGAATGCTGGCCAGTCACCGGTACTCGCAAGGTTGTGAAGATGGAAGTGATTCCAGTGAAGAATGAAGTGAGTCCCGTGAAGTCAGAGAGTGTTGTGAAGGAAGAAAGTAGCAGACCTCGGAAGAAAGCTCGTAAAGGGTCTTCTGTTTCTGCTGAGACACCTGCGGCGGGTAGTGAAGGTCAGCAGATTGAAAAGACCTTGAAGGACATATCTGATGCCATTAATCTTGGCTTTGGGACGTGTCTTAAGGAGCTCAAGTTACTGGCGGATAGGATTGAAGCTGTGGAGAAGAAGGTGGGAATCACCAACAGAGGGGGTTCTCTGATGATCGTCAACTTACAACCACTTCAAATCCACCAAAACCTGTTGACGAACCCGGGGTTAGTACCAAAACCTCTCCCAAAATTGCAGAGAAGAGAGTCACTAGGCAATGTGTTAGGAAGAGTCAGGACTGATGTGATTTGTTTCTTGTGTGCTTTGTTTCTAGTGTGCTTTGATGAACCACTGTATGCCTTGATTCTGAACATGTGTGCTTTGTTTCTAGTGTGAATTTGATCTTTGCAGTAAGGGCTTTTGTTAATAGTTTTTAAACACACTGTGAACTCGAAATTGCAGAGTAAAAGTGTGAATGGGGCGAAAGCAGGACAGAAGGAAGCCAAAGAACCGAGTCTTACTACAGAACCGAGTTCCTCGAGAGAGCTCTGTCTTGTGAGTCCTGCAGACGACTTACCGAGTGAAGATCCTAGCCTTCTTATATTGGACAAACAAGTTTCGACCGCTTCAGATTTACTCGTTGAAGAAGCTAGAAGGCAGACAAAGAAGGAGACTGCTTTGGTGAATCTCCGTAAAAAAAGTGTGCGAGAAAGGAAGCTTGCTCCCACACAGCAAACTCCTTTTAAGGGAAACAGCACGGCCAAACAGATCATTCCAAACAAACAGGTTGGCGGAGGCTATGATCCTTTTGCACCCATTGACAAGATGAAGTCGAAGGAGCTCACTGCATGGGTGCAAAAAGATCCGTAAGTTGCTGTTAAAAATATGCTTACTTATATTTGATTAAAAAAGCTTCCATTTGATTATTTACATTTTGTGTTTGCAGTTCTTATAAACTGCCTCTGAAAAAAAAACCACGTAGATGTCGAAGTCGATTCTATCAGGTCCTCCGAACCCCCTTAGAATGGCTAACCGACCATGTAAGTCTTCTGCTATTTTCTTACTCTTATATAAGTCGTCTGGTAGTTATCTGGTACTTTTCTGATTTGTATAAGTCGTCTGTGAGTCGTCTGTGAGTTGTCTGTCAGTCGTCTATGAGTCGTCTATAAGTCGTCTGATAGTTATCTTACGTAAGTCGTCTGTAAGTCGTCTCTAAGTCGTCTCTAAGTCGTCTCTAAGTCGTCTGTGAGTCGTCTGGTAGTTATCTTACGTAAGTCGTCTGTAAGTCGTCTCTAAGTCGTCTCTAAGTCGTCTCTAAGTCATCTCTAAGTCGTCTGTGAGTCGTCTGGTAGTTATCTTACGTAAGTCGTCTGTAAGTCGTCTCTAAGTCGTCTGTAGGTCGTCTGTAAGTCGTCTGTAAGTTTTTTTGACTTGTATTGTTTTATATGCAGCAAATGGATGCTTTTATTAATATACTGAGGCAACGGTACCAAAACCATCCAGAACATTTCAGGAGCGACAGAATGTGCTTTCTTGATCATGTCTTTTCTCGGCAGTGGAGGGCCTCCTACCCTGATTTTAAGAGCGACGCTCCTGATGCCAACGGTTTAGGAAGAAGACTCCCTGGTGGGGCGTGGAATTATCATGCAGGCTTGATACCTTCTTTTTGCCAATCTAAGAAGATTTGGGGGGTGGATGTGGATGATATCTATGCACCTGTGAACTTCAAGAACCAGCATTGGATTGCTATATGGATATCGATCCCTAAGAGGCACATCGTCGTCTGGGACAGCATTGTCTCTCATATTAGCCCTGAAAAACTCGATGAGGTAATGGAGCCTTTTGTCACAATGGTCCCTTATCTGCTTGTTGAGTGCGCGCTCTCTGACGAACAAAAGGTTCAATACACATTGGAGCCATACACATATGCGAGACAAACCGTTGGAGTACCTCAGTGCCGATCTGGTGATTGTGGCCCCTTCACTCTGAAGTACATCGAATGTCATGCTCTTGGGATAGAATTTCCCACCGCGTTTGACAAAAAACACGGGAAGACCATCAGGGAGAAGATGGCGCTGGATATATTTCGAGAGCTTCCTAAGTGCCATGAATGGGAAAACCAAGACAATGATGAGAACCTGGCAACGTATGATTAGATATTGGATGTGTTATTGCGATTGTATTTGAACTTGATGCTTTTGTGTACTGTTGTTAGGTAGATTAGGGGATGTTAACAGGGTCAGGATAGGATGATGTTTTTTGTAACCTATCCTCACACCAAACTAGAATTCCGTAGGAAATTAGTTTGGTAGTGCAGTAACCTTTCGGAATATGTAATGTTTAACTTGTATTTTTTAAATTGCACTGTTGGAATTAGTTTCGGAATATGTAATGCTTAACATAGAAGGTCTACAAAGAAAAGTTCATAAAACATATAAATTCATAACATAGAGTCTACAGAGAAGTTCATAAAACATAGAAAATCATTGGACGACTTACTTAAAGGTCTTCTGGACGACTACAGAGAAGTTCATAAAACATAGAAAATCATTGGACGACTTACTTAAAGGTCTTCTGGACGACTACAGAGAAGTTCATAAAACATAGAAAATCATTGGACGACTTACTTAAAGGTCTTCTGGACGACTACAGAGAAGTTCATAAAACATAGAAAATCATTGGACGACTAACCAGAAGGTCTTCTGGACGACTTACCAGAAGAAAATTCTAATTAAGACGTTGGACGACTAACCAGAAGGTCTTCTGGACGACTTACCAGAAGAAAATTCTAGTTAAGACGTTGGACGACTTACTTAAAGGTCTTCTGGACGACTTACTTAAAGGTCTTCCACGTCAGTTCTTACATTGTGGACGCTTATGGCCAGTTTCTTTGCAGACTGAGCACCTATAAACCCTGTGTTGCTTCCGGGGTTTGCGTCCTCTCATCCTGGATAGCTCCAACCAAGATTGCCATCTTGATTTCTTCTGTCTCCCCGGACCACGCTTTACTTCCGGAGGAAAGCATGTGCGTGCCTCAACAAGTTGTCCAACACAAGGATATATATTCTCTGAGTATCCTGCAAACAAAGTATCCTTTGAGTAGACCGGCCACACAAGTGTGGAGATATGCACACCAGCTGCTGTTCCAGCTGCTATAGCATGAGAGCAAGGTATTTTCTCGACTTGATAGACACCACAATCACACTTTTGAAGTTCCAGATCAACATTACAGTCCCTATTGCCACCTTTCACAAAGAACTTCCATCCATCAATTTGTTGGACTCTCAGAGTATACGCGTTCTCCTCTCGGACAGCAAGCAAGTGTTCAACACCCCGACTATGTTGAGTTGTAAGACTCAAAGCATCTCCTCTCCTTTTCCAGTACCACCTTCCTAGCTTCTCCCTTATGAACTCCAGCAGGAACTGAATAGGAAATCCTCTTGCTCGCTTCAGTGCGGAGTTAATTGATTCAGCGATATTGCTCGTTTTTAAGTTGTACCTGTCTCCCTGACAATGAACCCTAGACCATAGGGTCACATCGGCTTCCTCCAGATACTCAGCAAGATCCGGATTTGCACTCCGTATCTCATCCATGTACCGATCAAAATCGTAAAGTGTATGAGCATAAGCAGCACCTTTCACCAAGTACAAGAGATGCTTCCCTTTATACTTTTTGACAATATTCTCTTGAAGGTGATAATAACATATTCCTCGGGTTGCCCAAGGAAACACCTTTTCACACGCATTTATAATGGAGGCGTGCCTGTCGGAGACTATCACCAGAGGATACTCATCAGATACACAGCTCGCCAATTTTGTGAAAAACCATTCCCAAGATTCATCATTCTCACCATCTACGATCCCAAAAGCCAATGGATATATCTGAAAATTACCGTCTTGTGCGGCTGCAACCAACATAGTACCCCCATACTTCCCACTTAGGTGAGTCCCATCTACCACAATGACCCTTCTCTGATACTTAAATCCTCTGATTGAAGCTCCAAAAGCAAGAAATAGATACTTAAATCTATTCAGAGAATCAAGTTCTATAGCTGTGATAGAACCCGGATTTGCTGCCTTGATTTGCTCCAAATATGAAGGCAGTCGCTCATACCCGTCTTCCGCTGATCCTCTCACCATTTCTTGCGCATATAACAATGCTCTGTATGAAGTGGTGTAATCAAGTGTCATGCCAAACATGTTCTTCATTGCATCTTTGATATGCTGCGGATTCAACCCATCAATGATTCCAACTCGATCTATGAAAAGTCGACCAATGTACTTCGGAGTACAACGTTTCCGCTGAGCGATTCTGTCTGGGATGGAACATGTATGAGTTGCCAAATACTTGGTTACCCAAAACGTTTTAGTCCCATGTTTCACACTTGCTCGGACCTTCCATTGACAACCACTAACACGACATGTTGCCACAAACAGAGTTTTCGTTGACTTGAATATTCTGAAGGAGAACCTACGCCTCACCGCTGTCAACCGCAACTCTGAAAGCAGTGCATCCTTACTAGCAAAACTCTGGTTGACATAGATTCTGTCTGCAGATGATCCTTCTCCTTCACAACCATATGCCCCTTTGTAATCATCAAAACAGATTTCATCATCTTCTTCCTCATCCTCATCTTTAACCTTTCCATACTCACTATAATCCTCAGCATCAGCAACAACAGGGATGTCAGCATCCTCCTCCCCATCATGATCCTCAGCTTCATCCCCCTCTTCAGCTTCATGCCCCTCCTCAGCTTCATCCCCCTCCTCAGCTTCATCCCCCTCTTCATCTTCATCGCTCACATCAGCTTCATCCCCCTCCTCAGCTTCATCCCCCACATGATCTTCATCCCTTTCCTCTGAAACCATTCTCATCTTGCTAAAGCTTGATACACAAAGACGTACTTCATGCGTTTTAGTTATCTCGAGCAAGTTCCGAACTTGTCTATCACTTGTAACATGAATAGGAGGAAGGTCTGGAGCCATCTGTTGTAATGAGTAGGTTAGCTCCACAGACTCTGTGTTCATGTCCAGGTTATAATCTTCTTGAGCCATTGCAACAAGATCAGCATGTGTCGAACTTTCATTCAAAAATAACATTCTCGCTCCTTTGAAATGATCAACCACAAAATTCCAACATCCATCTTTCAACAACCATTCTCCATACACTGCATGTAACTGACGCATCATCTGAAAAAGTCAAAATATAACACATTAGAAAACTTAGAACAAAGAAACCGAAAGTTTATTAAAGACTGACGCGGACGACTTCAATCTAAGTTGTCTAGACGACTAAACTATATGTCGTCTGGTCAACGCAAAGGTTATTTTTGCAATTGACTTTGAAATCTGTTATTTCGGACGACTGAAAGTTAAGTCGTCTACTATTGTTTGGTTAAAAAAAAAACTCCAAAAAAGCTAGACGACTTACATTTCAGTCGTCAGAGGTTAGTTTTGCATTTGACTGGATTATTTCAGAAGTTTGACTTTTTGGACGACTTACATTTCAGTCGTCTAGTGAAAATTAAAATAATAATATTTTTTTAAAAGTAGACGACTTACAGTTAAGTCGTCATAGGTTAGTTTTGCAATTGAAAAAAAAAACTTCAAGATTTAATGATATACAGACGACTTATAATTCAGTCGTCCACGAGACGACTGAAATGTAAGTCGTCCAGGATTTACGAGGTTTGACCAGAATCTCGGAAAAAAGTCCTGGACGACTTACAAGTAAGTCGTCTGGTGGACGACTGAATTATAAGTCGTCTGTGTATAATTAAATCTTGAAGTTTTTTTTTTCAATTGCAAAACTAACCTATGACTACTTAATTGTAAGTCGTTTACTTTAAAAAAATATTATTATTTTAATTTTCGCCAGACGACTGAAATGTAAGTCGTCTGGGGAAGTCAAACTTCTGAAATTATCCAGTCAAATGCAAAACTAACCTATGACGACTGAAATGTAAGTCGTCTAGGTTCTTTGGAATTTTTTTTGAAACCAAACAATAGTAGACGACTTAACTTTCAGTCGTCTCAGGTTACAGATTTCAAAGTCAATTGCAAAAATAACTTCTGCGTTGACCAGACGACTTCCAGGTAAGTCGTCTACAGCCAGGCGACTGAAAGGTAAGTCGTCTACAGCGAGACGACTTCCCAAGTAAGTCGTCTGACGAACAGATCTGGAAAAAAACTCGATTTCATACCTTAAATTGGTGAGATAAGTTCCTTAGCATACATAAGGCTTCTCCAAGCACACAGAATCACAAACGAAAGTCACCCACCCATAATCGTTAGCTTCTATGACTTTATGAACCATAAAAATTTTAGAATCAAAATCTTGGGTTTTTTTAGCTCATTGTGGTGAGAAAGTGAGAGATATGTTGTGTTTAGTTCACAAGAATGGAAAAAGAAGAAGGGTAAATCGATTTTGGGAGCATTAAGAGCTTCAAATTGGTTGTTCATGGTGGTTGTGGTATTGATGACAATGGCAATCTTGTAATTACTTGAAGATGATGAGGGTGAGAGAGTAAAAATGTCATTTTCGAAAAGAAAAAAAAAATTGATGGCATTTTCGTAAATTATATGAACTTGTGGGGTGAATAGGGCAAAACCAATTTTCAAAAAAAAAGGAGGTTAGTTTTGTGTTTGACTTTAAGTTGTAGGTCAATTTTACAAAAAGCCCAAAATTAAATTATCATATATATTCTCTCTTTTCACAAAGATAAACTTTAAAAAAATTTCAGACATGTTAAAGAAAACCATAAATATAAAATTTTGTAACTAAGAAATTTCCTATGACACTAAACTAGTAGTAATTCAGAAAATATAATGCTCAATGTATGTGTGTGTGTGTATATATATATGAACAAGAGTATTCTAACTATAATTGAAGATATTTGTGTGAACCATTATTTAGCATGAGACATTGACAATCACATAACCTTATAACCTACCAAGAATGAAATGAATCATATTTATGAATTTGGAAGTTCATAATCATAGAAAATTAAATTATACTATGTATTCTCTCTTTTTCACAGATATTTTAATAGTTTTTACACATATAAAGAAAATAGTTAATGTTTAATCATAAACATATAACTTTTATGTTAAACAATTTCCTATGATTCTAAACTAATAATAACCCAAAAATATACAGTTATTGTTAACAAATATATCTTGATGTCTGTAATTTGTTACTATTAATTAACAAGATATGCATCAGAAACCTAAGAACTTATCTTTATAAAAACAGCAAAAGAGGTAAAAAAATCCATCATTATAAAAGAGAGGGAGTTTTTACAATGATTAATTAAATTTACATAGAAAGAACGTAGAAGTTGTGTGCAGATGACTACAATACACGACTGACTTTGACTCAAAGTCTCATATTCTCTTATTGAATCCGAAATTCAAGTCTTCGTCACATTGAACCCAAAGAAAAAGAAAGAATTGTTTAAGGCTTTTAGTTAACTATCGCAAGGGATATTTATGGACAAGTTAAAAGATGCATTAGTTGATAATCATATATTATTGATTTATTTTAATAGATCACCAAGGTTTTAAACGATTGATTATAACCATTTTTCTCTTTGTTGTCCAAAAATCCCTAAACAATGAAATGAAGGAAAAAAAAACAGTCACGTCAAAGGAGCATTCGTTTGTGGATTGTGGTATGGGGTAGCAGCAATGGTTACTTGGCAGATCCAATGTTTGCCATTTTTCTTAGTATCAATTAATGTTATACACCGATCCCACCATGCCTGAGTTGATTTATGGAGTACTAGACTGCTAAGGGAATGGCCCGCAAAGAAACATGCATGCACTTTTCTGGACCATGCAAATCTTTTTTCTCCTGCAATTTCTTTTTAAATTACTCTCTGCTGGTTAAAGATTAAAATATTAATGTAAAATAGTATTAGTACTCCCTCCGTTTATTAATATAAATCGTTTTAAATTACGCACATAGATTAAAAAATTAATATTATATTTTGTAAACAAAAACATCATTAATTATTTACCTAACCACAAATCAACCAATAATAAAATAGAATGCATATTAGCATTGGTCATATAACATTAAGTGTTAATAAATTTTACATAGAAAACCGAAAACGTCATATAATTTGGAACATAAATTTTTTTTAAAACGACTTATATTAAAAAAACGGAGGAGTATTAAAGTATAATTGTTGATTTTGCCTTTTATAACAAATAAGTAGTAATCTATATATAATAGCAAACCTAATTTTTGTTTTCTATGATGTCAGCTTTTTTTTATAGGAAAATAAAAGTCAAATCTAAAAGTAGAGATTGCTCCCTTATGCAATCTAATGGTCAATTTTTAGTTTCATTTAAACGTATGACGTTAATCTAAACGGTGTCTAAACATTTCAACTTTCAATCATCGCTAATTCAAAAGTCAGGACCTTCTTTTTTTTTTCTGGAAATACCAAAAGACACAACCCTTCGAAAGAAAAGTTTGTAGTAGATTTATATATTGTTTTTATCACTTTCCTTTGCCTTTGTTCTTTCACTTTCTTTTGCTATTTTGTTCTTACTCCCGTTCATTTTTATGCCCACAGTTTTGTTATGGAAACAAATGATAAAAAACGCGGCCGAGTCAACGCTGCACAGAGGGTCACTGTGCCGAGAAAGTGATGATCGGTTGGCCTAGGCGGAGCTCCGAGTTATTTCTGTGTCAACAGGGGAAATGTGGAACGCGGAGTTAACTGTGAAAAACGACTTGAATAAATCTATAAAAAAAACTATATCTGAAAGTTTTCTAAAACAATAAAACTTAATTTTGATAGCTCTCATCCTCATATGAAGAATAAAATCAAGATTTGGAGTAAAAACGGCAAGAAAACACACAACAAAACGACTTGAAAACCCTAAAGATGAAGACGGGGCATGTGAATGACGACTAATGTACCCTTCATTAATGGAACTGAAAAAATACAAAATTGCATTACGCGTAATCGGACTCGGGTTGGCCGAGAACAATAGAAGTGGCTAAACAATTATGCCAACCTGATGCCTTAAAGTTTTCGTAAATGTAAATCTATATGAATCGAAAAATAAGACTTATTCTTGGGTTCACCAATAGAATTATGTTATTTCAAAATTGATATCTTTTATTAACTAAAACAAAATATTGTTAAGTTATATTATATTTTTAAAATAAAAAGATAAAAAAATAATAATAATAATAATAATTACAAAAAATATTTTTAACGTCGTCAGGAAAAGACTAAACCCTAAATCCTAATCCCTAAACCCTAAATCCGAAATCCTAAACCCTTGGATAAGTCATAAACTCTAAATCAAAAACACTAAATACTAAAACACTCAACGGTTTAGGATTTTAGTGTTTAGTGTTTTTGATTTAGAGTTTATGATTTATCCAAGGGTTTAGGGTTTACCCAAGGGTTTAGAGTTTACCCAAAGGTTTAAGGTTTCGGATTTAGGGTTTAGGGATTAGGATTTAGGGTTTAGTGTTTTGCTGACGACGTTAACAATATTTTAAAAAAAATTCTTTTCTTTTGTAACTACTATTTTTTTTACCTTTTTATTTTAAAAACATAATATAACTTGACAATATTTTGTTTCTTTTTTTAAAAGATATCGAATTTGAAATAATAAAATTCTATTTGTTGGTGAACCAGGGAGTAAACCCAAGAATAACTCAAAAAATAATTCGCCCATTAATCTTCAAATAGTCACAATTTATTGATTTTTCGCTAAGCCCTACCTAACTAATTCGTCTATGTAGTTTCAAAAAATGGAAAACAACCGATTCTCTCTTCTAATTTCTAGTATCTTGTAATAGCAATGTTTGAAAGAAAATGAAATCTTTCATGGAAGATGATTAAGATCTTTAAAAAATAACATGATATTATTATTCAAAATAAATCACTCACATTAATTTCAATATAAATTAAAAATAATTAAAAACTTAAAATAAAATCAATAATTTATTATAATATATTTACTTTATACATATTTATTTTCATGAGCACGGAAAATTACCTAGTAACAATAAAAGGAAAATGGTTGGTTCTATGAATGACATTTATGTGTATGGAAACAAAGAGATAATATAAAGACAAGAGGATGACACGACTTACATTTTACATCACTGATTTTAACAAAGTTCAAAGCTAAAAACATCTCCCCTTCCCCAACTACAATCATTTATTTTTACTCTGACATCAAATTCAATTTCTTTGTCCCAATGTAGTAATCAAAACAAAAGCATTTAACTGGCAACCTGTAATATATGAGTGAGTCGTGACCCTTGAGGTCAAGGACTGGAACGTTGACTCTATCTGCCAACGAGGTAACAATTACAAAACCTTCTGAAGAAGTGCGAAGGTTCGTTCGTTGTTGGTTGTTTTATATCTAAAGGCATAAGAAATACACCTTCCATGTATTGTGTATAAAGTTCCCTTCTTTACCAATTTAATTTTACTTTGATTCATTGCAAATCACAAAACCTGGAATTCTCATACTTCAGAAATGATTTTGTTTATTTCTTTTGAAGGAAAAAGTAGTATTACAATAGTTCTTAAAAACAGTCATTGGTAGCTCATAGAAGCCATTGATACACTCAAAAGCTTTTTGAATACGCACCGACCTTCAAGTTGCATCACTTCGGATCCGAAGTACGAACCCCCTGGCGCTTGAAGAACTCTCTGAACCCATAAGGACTCATGTCATAATTGTACTGCCCAAAAGAAACAAACAAGACCAATGTTTAGACTCTGCGATAGATTCATACGTGCATTTTCTTCGCATTGTTTCAAACAACAATGCAGGTTTCTATACACAAAAAGGTATATACAAGCGCCAATGTGTGATGCTTCAACTTACAGGTACGACTTTCACAGAGTACCGGGTGATATTCGGATCCTGGACCTTTCCTTCATTACCCGCCTGCATCAGAAAGGTTTTCACTTTAGCAGATAAACAAAAGAAGCATGACATGTTTCAATACAAGTAAAGACAGAACTATACTTGTTGTGGGCTATGGAATATCTCAATGAAGGGATATTCACTTTTCTGGCGAGTTATGCAGAACCCGGGATACTTGGGGCATTCAACCTGAAACAATCCAAACACACAATAGTCACAGTACTCAATTACAAAGTTTTCTGCATTCTTGTTCTTATGGTCTGAGAACTCACTCGCATGAACTTGATGTTGGGATAGAACTCAGCAGCAGCTTCCTCAAGCATCCGGTCAAGATGTTGTGTGTAGTTACTTCTGTTATACACAATGAGACAAAAAGTGAGTAGGAATATAGCATAATTTGAGCTGGGAAGTGCAGTTACCTAATGGTGAATGCGACAACCACAGGATAGCCCTGGTGAAGGAGCTGGACAAACTCTCTTTCCGAAGTAAAATGGATAACCCGCGATGGCCCAAGATCCTTAGGGTAACCACTGTAGTACCTTCAATGCAGCAGAAGAAACAAAAAAAGAAACAAACTTTCATGTTCAGCAGTGTCTATTGGTAATACCAAGTTGTAAACTTTATATGAGTCAAAAATAAAATCTCATTACTTGCAAGTGGAGCGAAGGTGGAGAAGCATTCTATCGAGAAATGAAGTATCTCCCATCTGAGAAGCAGACCAAAAATGTATTAGCCGCTTAAGGGATGATGATCAGTAACCTAGTCCATTCAATTACCTGCTAATATTATAGTTTTTTCTTTCTTTCAGGCATTTCATCGAACAACATGGGCGCATTTAACATATCACGAGTGAGAGAGAGATCATGACAAAGAAGAGAAATTTATTGTCGATTTCTTTGTATATTTGCTAGCAAACGCAAACTTGAATTCAAATTAACAATGGGAAACTTGGATGCAAGAGATTTTTAAGGAGAAATTAGAACCTGGAGGATGTTCGCTGCTTCTTCAGATTTGCTTTCACTGCTCGAAGCAGAATCTTTCGTTACAAATCAAACTTGGAAAGAACTGATGATAGTGATTCTTCTTCTGGGTTCCTCTCCTCCTCTAGCTTGAAGTTAAATCGTGGGGGAAGGAAGTGACAATCTGCAGTTTTACGTTTAATTGGTTTTGGGGCCTTATAGTTCTCTGGATTGTTTTGGGCTTTCTTCTTTAATGGTGGCCCTTTTTATCTCTTTCCGACAAATCAAATGTGTGATTTTTTTTTTGTGGGGGCTTATTGGATTTGATGATTTGTGGAATTGTGGGAATTTGGAGATATACCAACTTCGAAGTGGTTTTATAAAAAAATTGGGATTTGAGCAAGTCTTTAGGAGGTGATTAGAATGGAATTTGGAGATTTGGGAAAGAAAAAAAATGAATAATTTGATTTTTAATTTTTAAATTGACACATATGTTGCTTGCCCAGAAAATATAAAAACGACATCTAAAAGTATCAAAATTATACTCTGGATTATAGTGCCAAGTTAAGATAAAAAAAAATATCTGAGATTGGGAATTTGTGCCTTGGTCCTTAGGTATATCATATATGTAACAAACCACTCTCCTCCATCAGTCAACACATATCTTTCTCGATTACATATGCAAAGATGGGGTCTCAATACACTAATTAGAAATTGTATATTTGATTAACCCCCACATATCACTTTTATTTTTCCGCAGAAAGAGATAATAATTTATGACAATAGACAACACAAACTTTTCTTCGTACCAAGCTTGGTGATACATAACAATATTGTAATCTTCTAAAAGTGACTGATTTCCACATAACTTTGATTAAGCGAGCAAAGAAAAACTCATCGTGACTGTGACAACAAAGGTCTTCAAGTAAATTAAAGTAAACACAAAGAACACTATGCATGTCTCACAATTGATGCTGTAAGGCAGAAGAAGTTTCAGTAATTCCATTTGTCATTGCAATTGTTTACGCACTGCAAACACACAAGTCTATACGCATACAAAAATAAGAAATGTAAATAAGATTAAAAGGTACAAAACTCAACAACAGTATCAATGTCCATATGTGAAGAAGTGGAAAGTTCGAGGGAGAAATGGTGTGTCGAGGAACTTCCATTCAATGTTGTTGATCTGATGTGAAGGAGAAGTTCCTGAGAAGAAAGGTTTTCTTGTTTCGAAAGGCACTCACCCCTTCATCTCTCTCACTTTACGAACACATCAGATCAACGAACCCATTTCTCTGGTTTTCAACTGATTTGATCATTTTATTTTTAATTTGAAAGCATAAAGAGAGGATATAAAATAAACGTGCTTTTTCTTGAAACTCCATTTCTTTACATGCTATTTAATTTTATTGAATTTGAAGTGTAAATCATTTTTTTCTAATAATTCAGAATAATTCTTGATATATATCTTTGATGAAATCCATACTTTTCAATAAAAGGAGATTTGATGGGATTTATATAAATGCTATATCCAATAACCATGGATTTATAAGAATTTTTATGAATGCCATATTCAATAAGGTGGGAGGATTTGGAGAAAAACTAAAATTTTATGAAATCTTTAATTCAATAAGCACCCCCCCCCCCCCTTGTTTGTTTTGTGGTCAACATAATTTATTGATATTCTGATAATTTTACAAGGTATAAAAATATTCATGTACAAGTGTTAATAGAAATAGAAGAAACTGAGACAATATGAAAAGTGGAAAGTAACCAACTGAGACAATAGAAGAAACTGAGAAAATATGAAAAGTGGAAAGTAACAATTTAGACCACGTGCAATAGATCTGTTAAATTATTTAATTCAACTGTTGAATTTCTGTAATGAACTTGTCGACAAAAGCAAAAATAGTACGTAGATTCAAATGAGTTAAATGTTTTCTACTTGTTTAAAAACAAAAACAAAAAAATGAACAAGTACCATTTGAATGTTTCAATGAGAAAGAGATATGATATATATTGATACTTTTTAATCTTTGATTGTTTGTGATTAGTTTTTTTATAAGTAGGCCAATTTTTTTTTTATATCAAAATTTATCATTTTCCATACTTTACAAAGAAAAATTTGTTTCCTTTTATTTGGATACATAATAAAAACACATTTTAATATATAATTCTACTAGTTTTTAATAAACTAATTTGATTTTTTACTACACAAAAATATAAAATAAGATTTTTTTAAAAAAACGTTATTTATCTTAGTTTAATTTATTATTGTTGTTAATATGTAGATACACAAATATATAAAAGTAAAATAGAAAATAAAAATAATGAGATAGAATGTTGAATTTTATTAAACAAAATCATTGTAAGACTACCAGCAATGAGGTAATTAGATCCAAAATTCAACTGTTTAATTCATACAATGGGACTATTGAATTATAAAAATGTGTATGTGAATTACATTTAATTTATTTAACTAGTTGAATGCAACAAAAGTATGGACATAATGACAGGCAGTGAAATGTCAATGGAAAGAAATTGAAAAAGTGAAATACACATGCTAGACAATTGAAAGAATGAAACACATTTGTCAATTTGAAAGGTGTTATATTTTCATTGGTTGTCAAAAAAAATTTTGAGATTTTTTTCTCCTCAAATTGTTGAAACTCATTTATTTTGTAGTAAACAGATTTTTTTAAAAATATTATATTAAATTTCATGATTTGTTATGATCTATAAATATAGACTATTCTCACCTTATTAGGATACATAAAAAAACTTCAATTTTACTATAATTTTTGTATTAGCCTTCAATCAATATTTTGTGATTAAACTATTTTTTGGTTAAATAGATCACAAAAATAATCCTTTTTACCATCAAAATTTAACTAATTGACTTTTTAATGATAAAATATACTAATCATTTTAACACTCAAAAAATTGACTAGTTATTAAGTGATAATAGATAACAAAAAATATGAATTTAAAATAATGGGGTAGGGTTTGAATATTAAACAAACTTATTGTAGATGTTAAAACTGAAATGAATATTAGAAATAGAAGATGATGTAGAATATTTTCAAAAAAAGTAGGATGTTGAATTTATCTACCATTGAAGATAGTCTAAGATATATAAAAGTAAATTATGTGTTGAAAATTATGTGGAAGAAAGACAACATGATATGAAATGTTTTTTTTGAACAAGATATGGAATGTTAAAATGTTGAAAATTGGATGTTGAATTTGTAAACCATTATACATAGTCTTAGTAGATAGTTTAATTAAAAGTAGCAATAAAATTTTAAAATCATATAAATTTTCAAATTAGAAATGAAACTTACAATATTTAATCTTGGAACAAAATATTATAATATTATATATTTTAGCATTTATGATAATAGATTAATACATTTTTCTGATATGATTTGTTTTTTTAAAATATGTTTATATTACACTACCTTATATTAGAATTTTTTTTGATGCATCTACCGACAGATTTTATAGAGGAGACTTTCTTACATGTTTTTCTTTCATGCTTTTTTAGATATTGCAACATTCTTCATCGAATCAGCAATCTCTTTGCTTCTTTCGTTATCGAATCTTATTCACAACATTGCAACATTCTTCATCGAATCTTACATTATCTTTATAATAGTCACACCCAAAAAATCAAACAAATTATAAAAGAAATCCGAAAAACACGAACCAGTAATCATGAAAGAGTGAACCGAGTAATTTTAAGCCAAAAGATTAGTCATAATGGGACGCTGATGGCAAACGGCTCGTAACGGCACGAGCTTGCGCATAGCCATTCCAGAATTTTCGGTCATATCAATTTCCTCACCGTTGACTTTTTCCCAGTCAAAGCATTGAATCAACGATCCTAAAGCCAACGATACCATCCTTTGACCCAAAGCCGCACCAGGACACGTCCTTCGTCCGTTCCCAAACATCATAAGCTTATTATTATTGGCAGCTTCTTTGTCCTCAAAACGCTCTGGCATGAACCTCTCAGGCTCATCCCAAAGCCTTGGATCTCTATGGATGGCCCAAGAATTCACTAGTACGATGGTGCCACGCGGTATGTCGTATCCGCCAATCTTGAGGTCTTCAGAAGGAGAACGTGGTACAAGGAGTGGTGCGGCTGGACACAGTCGGAAGGTCTCGGAAACTATGTTTTGGAGATAAGGGAGATTCAAAATGTCCGGTTCGTCGACCAAACGTTCATGTCCAATCTTATCATCTATCTCGGCTTTCGCCTTCTTCAACACTTCAGGACTTTTCAACAAACTCGCCATCGCCCATTCTAGTGTCACGGCTGCAGTATCCGTCCCCGCAAGCATCATACTCTACATAACATTTAAAACGTTAGTCTATACATATTATGTAAACATAAATCAGATAGTAAAACATAAACCATCTATGTTTTTTCAATTTTTTATGTAGCATTAATAATCAAATTGTAATTGAAACATACTCATTCTATGTTTCAAAAAAAAAAATATTCTGAGAGTTTTCACACATATTAATAACAAATAATTAAATTTTGATTATAAATATATTATTTTATATACTTCTTTGTTTCCAATAATTCTAAACTAGTAAAACTTCAAATAGTACAATTAACTTAGAAGTTTATAGTTTATTATTATTAGCTAATAAAAGATTCATCAGAAAAGGCAAAAATATTATTTTCCAAACAATTTTTTCGGAAAATTTATCTTCGGGATGAAATATATATTAATGTTAGATGCGAAAAATATTTATTCGAACTTGTAAACGCATTCTGCAAACTAAGAAACACAAAGAGTGATAATTTATATGATTTTGTAGGTTTATACATACGGATGAGAGAACTTACGAGCATGAGGCCTTTGATGATGACGTCACTGTAATACTTGGGTTGGTCTACTTGTAAAGACAACAGATGACTAAGCATTGTGTTGCTCTCTCCATCTCTACGGCAATCGTCGAGCAGTCGCTGCAAGAAAGTGTCCATGGCTTCGCCGAGTGCTTTCACTTTCTTCTCGTAGCCGTGTCCGAAAACTTTGAGAATTGGTAAATAATCTCCTGGATGGCTCGCACCACTATTGTCGTTGATCTGCGTCACTAGCTTCTTGAATAGGTTCGCTTCTTCCTTGTTGTGAACCTTTAAGAAATAATTCATTTTAATTAGCCAAAATATTCCACATCGAATGACTTTTCATGCATGAGAAGTAGTAAACACAATACAGAACATGTCCATGTTAGGTATTAATATTTAATATCTGATTATCTTGTACAAGAACATTAGAATAGTAAAAGATTAGTGATTTCAACGTATCAATCATTATTATGTAATTATTTAAATGAAACGAACCTGGTCTCCGTAGTAACGTCTCCCAGTGACCATACGGACAATATTATTGAACGTCAAATCTGCAAGAAGAGGCTCAAGCTCAACGACTTGGCCATTATAGTCACGTGAGAGTTTCGTGAGCAATCGTCGGATCTCGTCTTTACGAACGGAGAGGAATCCAGTGAGACGGTTAGAGGAAAGGATCTCAAGAGAGCAAATACGGCGGAGATTACGCCAGTGGTCGCCATATGCGGCGGTTCCAACCGTGGTGTAGTCGTAAGCAACGTACTTTGCGGTCAGAAAATGCGGTCGGTTCGTTAAAATAACGTCGTTCTGACCAGTAAAGCATTCTCTGACGAGGGGCAAGGAAGAGATCACGACGACTTGGCGAGAGCCATAACGGAGGGAGAAGATGTCACCG
The DNA here is from genome assembly GCF_020379485.1 of Brassica napus. Classification (NCBI taxonomy): domain Eukaryota; kingdom Viridiplantae; phylum Streptophyta; class Magnoliopsida; order Brassicales; family Brassicaceae; genus Brassica; species Brassica napus. The sequence continues at coordinate 11,125,947 of NC_063443.1, read as the reverse complement.
TACTTCTCCGCGAAACGACGGAAGAGACGGTGCACCGGTGGTTTCACGAGGTGGAGGTTGCCGACGATGGGAAAGGGAGTTGGTCCTGGTGGAAGATTGAAACTCTTAGATGAGAATAAGAATTTGTAAGCTAGTAGAAACAATACGAGTGGCAATAAGAGCAAAATGTAATCCATGTGATTATTTCTATTTTTTGGTTTAGCTAACAAAATGTTGTTTTTAATTTTTTTGGAGTCGAAGCTAACAAAGGTAAGTGATAAAGGTTGATAATCTATGTCTGTATATATATGGGTTGGTTTTACGACGAAATAGATATAAATAAAGAGTGCATGTTTGAACGTTGACTCATTATTTCTTTTCTTTGTTTTTTTGTCTTATTTTATTGTAGTGGTACCCTGTTTTATACGACTTTTCTTTGACTTTGACAGGTTCTTTTTGTAATCTGTGGTTTTTAATATGACGATTCACGAGAAAAATAGTTATTTTTGGATTCACCTATCTTTAGATTTACTAACCAATATGATTTTGTTATTTTATATTCAATATTTTTTTAAAAATGAAACAAAATATTATAGTAGTAGTTACAAAAAAAATTAAAAAATAAAATTTTAACTTCGTTAGCAAAACACTAAATCATAAATTTTTGAGTGTTTTAATGTTTAATGTTTTTGATTTAGAATTTAAGATTTATCTAAAAGTTTAGAGTTTAGGATTTATGGTTTAGAGATTAGGATTTAGGGTTTATGATTTAGTGTTTTGCTGATAACGTTATATATTTTTTTGTAACTACTATTATTTTTCACTTTTTTTTTTACAATTTTATTTTAAAAACATAATATAACTTAATAATATTTTTTTTTTTTTTTTAAAATATTGTATATAAAATAACACAATTCTATTGGTTGTACCAAAAAAAATGATTCTAAGAATAAGTCACTCAAAAAATGGTGGATCTAAGAATAAGTCACAGAAAAAGAGTGGTGGACAGGTGAACCCTCCTCGAAATTTCCAACATAGAGATGTTAGCTTTGATATTTCGATGCAAAGATGCGGTGAACTTGATTGTTGTTCTCACTAACCCAAAAGATTATAGGGTGATTCTAGATTAATTTTGTGTCTTTGTGATGAATTCTTTTTGTTTTGATTCGTATACAATTTTTTTCCGAAAATCATTACAAATATTAATTAAACCATAAATTTAGAATTTTGTATATATAACTCAAAATTCTTAAAAAGTTAAAACTAATAAAAATGCCCTGAAAAAGGTTATATTTGTTTTAGGAATATCTCAAGCCAAAAAAATATCAAGCCGCATAACAAGTTCAAGTACAAGTACAGTTAACAATGAGACCAGCAGACTACGGTATGTCTATAGTTAGAATTTCCGGTAGTCAATGCCGACATATAGAGAAATACAACCCAAACACATTGATATTCATGTAATTACAAACAAATAATTAAAACGGATAAGAATAAATGGTGTGATCACTGATCTACTTGCATTGGATAACACTATCTAGAAATAATTTTAATTGGGGACAAAGCTATTTTCCCATAGTTGAACCCATCAAAATATCAATCGAGTAGAAGTGGTCACATTTTCTTTTTGTTATAATTTTTTTATTAATATACATAATATTTTTTTTACCAATAATTATTTGATTTATATATATTTATATTAAAATTTTATTTTTATTAATATATATTTCAAATACCATGTTGTATTATTAGTTTAAACACGGTTGCATTGTTATCTTTGTTAATAGCTTTTGATGATTATATTATAAAAGCTATATATAATATGTTTAATCAAATATTAGGCAGCATAAACTTTAAAAATAACTAAATATAGTATCCAATAAAAACATTATTCGTATATTATAATATTAGTTCATATAGATGCTAGCTAGATAAACTTAAAATATCAAATGTTATCTCAATAAATATGTCTATAGTGCTTTTTCAGAAGAAAAAAACATGTCTAGTGTATGAACATAAGAGAAAGATTAATAGTAAAAAGCAGTCAACTAAGAAAATTGAAAGAATGGACAAAACATAAACCACATTGAACCTGGTTTTGGTAATGTAGCATGTGAAGATTAAAGGACTATATTTTTCAAAGAAAAACGATTGGAGGATTATCCTTTTTTATAAAGAAAAGATTGGAGGACTAAATAAATTGCTATCATTAGATTACCAAAAAAAAAAATTGCTATCAATACATAGTTTAACGTGATATAGGAATTAAAAATTGACTAGAGTAGTGGGCTATTAATTTTGGATTCAAAGTCCATTTTCTATAAATAATTTGGTCGTGTGGGCAAAAAAAGAATTATGACTGGGGGCATCAATCTAGTGTCTTTATAGTTTACACTATTTTTTGAAAATCTGACTGGTGGCAGCTGCCCCATGTTGGATCAAGTAGATCCGCCACTGGCACTAGCACTAGTTTCTTCCAGGGTGCTATTAATTACAAAGCTAACCACCCTCCCCCCGCTACGACTTCTCAAATACGGCTGCTCGTTAAATTTATAATATAATAATTATTATTATTGCTGGGCCGAAGGTGAGGACGAATGTTCCTTTACTTAGAAATTAAGTTATTTTATACAACGAGTTGACAAAATAAACGTAGAAATATTGTTTAGTGAAGTGTATATATCGTAAAGTCTGCGATATGCAATCGGCTGGCGCCCGCCACTGCATACCTCGTCAACAAAAAGTAATATAAAAACAATTAAGTTATTTTTGGTCATAACATAAATGTTATAAAAAATTCTAGTGATTTTTATTTACGGGATCATAACATAAATGTTTTTTTCTGTCATCCATAACATAAATGCATAAGACATAATTTAGTGATGTATAAGACATAATTTAGTGATTATTAGTTACGGGATTATAAATGCTATGTTTTTTTTCTTTTCTTTTCTAAATAAAAAGAGATGTAACACGAGAGTTTTTCGAGAGGTCATCCTTCCTAATACTATTCTTATCCAAACATGTTTAACTGTGGAATTCTGATGGTATCCAGTGCATTAGTGCTGGTATGATAGTGGGATGTTGTGTCGTTTCATTATCGTTGAAAAAGTGATTTTTTGTAAAGAGATAAAATTGACTCCATAGTTTAGAACCAAAAATAATTGATCGGTTTTGGTGACCTGTGAAACTTTTTTGTTTGACAAAGTTACCTGTCAAACTTGATATTTAAGAAGAAGATGACTTTATATCATGTGAGTTATTACTATAGAAAAATGAAAAATCTATCTCTAACACAAAACTTTCTTTAGCTATAAGCAAAAAAATTATTTGATTTATTTTACAATACATTTGCAATGGTGACTTTATTAAAAAAAAATTGCAATGGTAATAGATTAGAGCTTTCAGACCTTTTGAATAATGCTAATATATTTCGAATGAAAGTTAACAATTGATAAAACAATATTTATTATTTTAATAAATATCATCTCCGTTTCAGAAAGATGTATGTTTTAAGTTTTCCAAATTTATTAAAAAACATATCAAATATTAATTACCAATACATTGTTTTCCGTTATCAACTATTCTCTACAACTTTTAACCAATAATTTTTTTTATAAACACCATTATGTTTTTTTAAAGTTTACAATTTACAACTAATTTATGCATTGAAAATGTAAAACATATATCTTTTTGAAAAAAATTTGTTTTTCTAAAATATGAATCTTTTTGAGCGGAGGGAGTACACTAGAATCTACAAATTAATAACAGTACATTTTCATTAAGTTTTAAAATATACTTAAACTAATAATGATAGAGTTTAATAATTGTAATAATAAACAAAATTCAATTCCACTAACTTCTCTTTTAGTCTGTGCGCTTATGTTTTTGTAGAGTTGACCCATTAAAACAAATAAACTTTACACAAATAATTTGTCAAATAAATTATGGTAAATTAACTTGCCAATTTTTTATAATAGCAATTGCAACTACTATATTTATAACATTTTAACTATATTTTAAACTCATACTCTTGTCTCGTGGGTGATATAATGTGCAGCTGATGAGGTTATTAGATCAAAGATTTTATAGAAAAAGTGAATGGCTGAACAGGTACCAAATTCTAGCTTCAGAAGAACACACTAAGATTTGACACAGACATACGGAGGTGCAAGGAACAAATACTTTTTTTCGACGAAGATAGACGGATGTGATCCAGATTATAATCACAACTTAGTTTAGTTAGAAAGATAGTTGACAAAAAAAAACACACTAAGAATTGTTCCAGATTTATTTTTTAAAAGTAGTCTTTATGAAAAAAAACTATTCACAACTAAGGAGAAGTTTCGAACCAACAAGCTAAGGATATCTCCAATGATACACAACAATTTTCTTTATATTTCATTTTAAAATTCTATTATAAAGTTGGATTTGCTCCAATAGTTCATTATATAATAGAGTTACTTTATAATAGAGTGAAATATAAAGTAATGTTGTTCTTACTCCAAATATAGAATTAAAACGCAATATTATTATATATTTCATTCTATTTTAGAATGAGATATTGAAAGAATTATTGTGTGCCATTGAAAATTGTATAAGAGTAATAAAAATCTGACCTGGTCCCATTTGACTATGACTCAAGGAACCCATAATGTCAAATGCCTTCTCATGACCAACTCAACTGTGCTCAGAAACTTAGTCACGCGCAAGCAACCTGCTTCGGCACTAAACATGCCAAATGCTAGACATGCCTAGTAAGTCAACTAGCGAAGCCTCTAAAATCGTGCAAGTATTTGTCCTTGTGTGGATTCATTCAAACCTTAATTTGTGTTCTTATCACAAAGGTATTTTCACCTTTGTATGATGAATTTTGATCCATTCAAACTCGTAGCCTTTGAATCCGTGTAAACTAACAAATGTGAAATCCGATCTTATGTCAGTGGCGATGGTCAAAGTTGATTTAGTTCGATAATAATTGAAAACAGATTATTAAATTTAGTTCGACAAAAGGGTCTTATCGGGGTTTAACGTTAATAGGTTGCACATATTAACAATTTTTTAGTTTTTAAGTCTTTTTTTCTAGCTCAAAATTAACTGATTTAACTCCAATTTTTTTTAAAAAAGATTAAACTTCAAATTTGGTACTATTACTTTTCAAATTTACTTTTAAATGATAACTATTTTCATTAATACTTTTAAGTTTATTATGAAAAAACAAAATTAACTTTCATAAATTATTTATAAATGTTTAAGAATTATATATAAAAATTTATAAACCTAATCTCACCCTCTAAATATGAAACCTTATATAAATAATTACTAAATCTTAAACCGAAATGTTAGAATATTTTCTGTTGAATGTATTTTTTGAAATATATTACCAAACTTAGTGTATTTTATTTTTAACCAATTTCTCACAAATTAAGTGATTATGAATGAACTGATTCATGACTTTTATATATTATTCTAGTTCCATCAAATCTCTGATATATCCTTTCGAAATAATAAATTTTCTGCTCTACTTTTTTTTGACTCAACAATTACAATTTCATTTAACTAATGCATTGGTACAAATATTTTAGACCTCAAAAGAGACTCTACCGCATAAACAATAATGCAGTCTAGCAACACCGTGGAACACTCATTTGGATCCAGCGCAACCTGACTTACATCATTGCGTTTTCAACCACAATGGGATGAAACAGCTCCACGTCACGAAGCAATTCATCTCTTATACCTCTAAATTCTACCACTACTAAACAAGATATAAAGTTGTTTCTTCACCTTCGGTTTATCATAACAAAAGAATTCCAATTACAGCTCATAGCAATTGATACCAAAAGATAGGAGTGAAAATACTTGACCAACTGCATCACCACCACAATGGTGCTTATTCTCAGTCCAGATAATCCGAGAGTGAAGGAAAACATATGCATTGCATCTTGGGGTGAATGGCAATCTTCATAGCGACAATCTGTAACCAATGCTTCCAGACTCCGCTTGATCAGCCAACCACCAAAAGGCGGGTTGAGATTTTGGCACCAGCCACGTTCGAGCTTGTATCCCGCCACACCGAAGACGAGGAAAATCTACCGAGTCTGGCTATCATCTAACTGCGAATGATCTGCCTCAAAACGCAAAAACTATCGAGTCTGGCTATCATCTAACCTTTCGAGACCACAAGCACTTCCATTGACCAAGCGAAAGCCTTGAGTCTCTTCACGCCCTATCTCTGAGAACCAGAGAAACAACCTCTTCTGCATGAAGCTATCTCGCCGCTGTTGAAACTCCGTTTATCCGACTAGAGCTTCTTCCTTCTAGCCTCCTGATGAACCATAAATGATCCTTCCTGGTTGCGATAAGCAAGGAAACAAGCGCCTCCAGAGCCATCGAGTCAACACACGTTCACCGTTTTGTCACGAGACACTCCTCTGAAAGTATTAATGTTCAAAGTCTACTTAGGCTAGAAAATGACAGAAGCACCACCATAGCTCGGACCTGCTCCACAGACCACAGCTCATGTCTCTCTTCTTCGAATATGAGCAACAAGCCAACCCTTCAGTCCAACTTCCAGATCTTCAAGAACATGGAAAAATAACGGAGCCACGCACCGCCACATCGATTTTAGGAGTTAACTCTCAAAGGTAAGACGGGCATCAGACTCATCCAACAAAACCCTATACGCCGACTCTTCCCAGAAACTATCTCTTCCCACGACTCGCCGCCGTTCGAAATATCCGTCGTCAACATGTCTAGCCACACTCCGCCGCGGTCAGAGCAGAACTAAGAGCTTCAATCGGATCTCAGAAGAATTTGAGGAGAGCAAAAGAAAACAAGGAGAGGGAGTAGAGAAACCTCTGGCGGCGGGAAAGTTTCCAACCGTCGGGGACGCCGTGCTAGGGTTAGGGTTGTTCGAAGGAGAAGGTTATCTTTTTCTGCTCTACTTTGATTTGAATTTACTGGAACATATTACTTGGTCCATTGGTTTGATTAAATGTTTATTAATGTTTTTATATCGGAAGGTTTAAGTTTCGATCCACAGAGAATGCACAATTATGCGAATTAATGGAGAAAATGCTTACAAAAAGTCTGCAACGTGGATCCTATAGGACGGTTCAGGTGATTCAGTTAAGCGTACATCCTCATAAAGCATGTAAAATTATCAGTTATAGAATCATTTACAATATTTCTCGTATAGTTCGTAATAACATAATTATCAGCGTTAAAAAAACAATTAATAACTAGACATTTGAAGCCTCACGGTGAAGTTGGACATATGTAGTCCATTAAAAGAAAATTTTATATATATGTATTGATTTTTTTCATTATATATATACGATGTTATGTTAAGTTTCACAGATTTTTAATTAAAACAAAAATCACATAAAATTAACTTTTATATGACATGTTATTTACGAAATATACCACCACTACAAAAAAAAAATGATTGAATTGTATCACTTAAAATGTATCAGTTATGTAAATGATCTTATATTAAATTACTTATTTAGAAATGACATAAATATATAAAATTCAAAATCAGTTTGTATAAGTGATATTAATATTAACTAATTTAACATCAGTTCAATAAATTGGTATAATTTTTATTAAATTGTATAATTTTAAAATAAGTGATGTTATTATATAAAGTTACATCATTTAGATAATTGATACATATATTTTATTGGTTAACATCATTTATTACAATGATTCAAGATTTACATCAGTAATAAACTGATACTAACAAAAATTAGGTTACTATATATAATTTTAGATTTTTTTAACAAAATTTGCATCACTTAAAAGATTTATTTTCATATAAAATTTAGTGTTTTTAAATTACGAGATGTGGTTACTATTTTCATGGCTTTAGTTAGTTTTCAACTTTAATTTATTTTCCCCCATGTTCTTCTTAACTGTTTCACCATAAGAACTAAGAAGGCATATTATTTTCGATCTGTCATTCATTTTTTTTTTTTTTTGACTGAGATCTGTCATTCATTCCTCCGTCCTTCTTATCTATCTCTTAAAACTTTTTTTATCATCTTAAACAATAAATTCTAGGTTATTTGATTTATAAAAATCAACAAGAATCAACCATCTTTTTTTAGATGTTTATTATGAGTCATGATTCTATTCGTCTTATGAATGATTTTAAAGAAAAACTGGAGTCTCCTAACCTGACTTTGAAAAGGTAATATTTTTCTTTTGTTCCTCTTCTAGTTCTCGTTTTCTTTTTTCCTTTTGAAAATAACAATTTTTGTATCTTTATGGGATGCATTTTTGTTAGAATTCACTATCATCAGTGGCAAAAATGAAGAATCTCTTGCAAATCCAGAGGAATAGAAGTCTCCGTGAAGAGTTTTTGATGGATAGTTTACTGATTCAATTCAGTGTCACCTTATCAAGGAAGGTTGAAGATCAAAATAAAGAAGATTTTTTTTTTAATTATTCAGTAATCGTTCTTCTTTCTGAATACATCATCTTCTTCTTTTAGCATTTTCATCTATGCTCTGTATATTCTTTTAGTTGATTTCCTTGTTCTTTGTATTATATTGTCAATGAAAAATAAAAATAAAAATAGTTTAACAGAGAGTATTTTAATTAATTTCTCCACCGAAATAAATTTAAAATTAAATATAAAAATGTAAAATAATTTTGGAGTCCTCAGAATTTACATCTATGCTCTGTTATTTACGAAATATACCACTAAAAATATTGGAGTCCTCATAATTTTATTAATGGTAATAATATCAAATCCATTTATAACCTGGTCTTTTTCTATTATAACAACATTTTTATAACAAAACATTTAGCACATTTATAATTAATTACTGAAATTCGGACTTGTTGTTAAATATGATCAGTAAATGAAATAAATTTTTATGATATTCTTTTTTTAAATAAAATTAATTGTCATAAATAATAATGAAATTATTGTGTGCCTAAACAAAATGTCATTTTTCATTTAACAGTTTTTTGATATCAACAATCATTTATTACAATATGCTATAAGAATCCAACAAAATGAACATATTTTAATTTTAAAATCTAATAATTTTAGCTCAAACAAAACTAAACATATTTAGCAGCCAAAGTTTTTAAACCAAACTGATCTATAAATATAAACACAATTGAACAATACATTTATTTTGTTAAACTAAAATTTTTAAAAAATAATCTAAAAATTATTTTATAAAATTATCACATTATTGTGCAACGTTGCAATTGAAATATATTCGAGATAATTTTAAAAATCTTTGATTGGGGAAGAAAATTGTTATATTTTGTTTTTCTTTACAAACATATCACAAACTAGTTTATTTTCTTGGTTGCTCGAGTTCGCAGCTGTGTAAGCCTGTGACGAGCGATGATAATCAACATCGAGGTAGTCGGATTGACCCGCCATCTTAAGTATTGCCAAATTAAGATTTTCTATTTGTATGATAAAATTGAAGGTCTCGTCATCATGGCCCAAAGGCGGCTGGTAGCTTGGTTCAATTATTGTGGTCAAATCACTTACAGTATTTCTATTAATTATGGAATAAAAATATAATGTCAAAATTTCGGATGTTGAAAACTGGGTAGATCATAACAAAGATATCTTTTACCTTTTAACAAAGAAAAATCACGATGCAAAGTTGCATAAGAATTCTTCTAAATAAAACCCAAATCATAAAGTGTGTTTTTCTCATGAAGTTATCATTTTCTTAATGATTACTGTAACCAAAGAAAGGTTGTAAATATGTATTCAAATACTTCCATCGATTTGTTGGTAAGAGATTTTGAGATAGTCAGAGTCGGCCCCGGGGAATGTTTAGCGAAACATTTGCAACCGGTTTTCAAATTATTTTAAAAAATTACATACAAATAGGTCTTTAAATTTTTTTTTTTATATAGACACAACCACAAAACCCCAAAATCTCAAAACCAGCCTAGAGATAATGACAAAGAAAGTGTTAGGTAAATCTAGAGATGGCAATTGAGCTCTCCGGTCCGTCCCGTTCTAAACCGCAGCGGATTCGTCTTCAAGCAGGTCACGGAAAGCCTGTCCTACGCAGACTGCGGTCCTCAGAAAGGCTGACCAAACCCATACCGCAATATTAGTAGGCTTTCGCGGGACGTCTCATCTTAAATTGTGTGCTATTGCTTCCGATCAAACTGCATACAAACACGATCAATGCTGAGTTTCAAAAGAATGAAGTCTATGCCATTGATATTGTGACAAACAAGGTATAATTGTCTTCTCTAAATTGTATTCTACATCTAGTGTGTTTTTGAATTGGCTATAAGTCTATAACCCTCATCTGACTTTGATAAGTGTATTCTACATTTAGTGCATTTTTGAATTATGTGGCTTAGTTTTCACATAGCCAAGGGAGAGGTCAAGGAATTATAGCTCTAAGTTTCTAACTTTTTAAACGATTACAAGTTTTTAAATTATGTGTCCCAAAAGATTACAAGTTTCCCACCTATGTTAGCTTCAATCATAGCTCTAACTCTTACAAGACCATTCACTACATAACTCTTTAAACCCTTGACGAAGCTCCACTTTCTATATATATAGTTCTACTCTCAATGTCAATTCTAGCCGAGAATCCATGTTCTTTCCCTAAGCATTATATCAACAGTAAAAAGCAAAAAAACCCACAAATCTTATTTCTTTTCTTATGTGAGTACACATATGTTTGATCTAAACTCAAAAGACCACTTGTTCATGAATGTAACTCAAGAGATGAGAAAGAAGATGAAGAGGAGAAAAAGACAATACCTTGATCAAATGAGAAGATGAATAAGATGCATGAAGCGAATGGAAAGAAGGAAATGAGTTGTTGTAATGGATCAAAGAAGAAGAGATGTCTGGAGGAGTTATTGGCTCTTGAATCTCCATTTTTTCTGTTTCTTTTGCCTTTCATCAGCTGAACGGATGAAGTGAATAATTGTTTCGGATCCCGTGGGACGTCCCGCAAAATCCGCCTTGGTCCAACCCGCTGAAGTCCAATCCTGCAGTAACCCATCCCGCTAGTCCCACAAATTTGCGGGCGTAAAATACAATGCCCAATCCTGCCCCGATACTTTGCGGGCTAGGCCCGCGGTCCAAGTCCAACATTGCCATCTCTAGGTAAGTCCTATACTATGACTTGCATCGCATCTGTATATATCCGTATTTGATGGTAATATCCAATTTAATCAATAATTTGTGGTCAAACAGAGAAGCCAATGTTTCTCTCTTTCTTTTGTATTGTAAATTACAGTTTTTTTTCTTAATGTAAATATTAAAATCTCTCTCAAAACAAAAATTATAATTTCTCACTACTTCATCTTCTCCGATCTGCTATGGCGGCTGTCAGCCGGGCGCGTGGCCACCGGAAGCTTTTCCCTTTCCCCCTTCCTATTTGTGTTTTGCTTTGTTTGTGTCTCTTTTCTCCGACCCGTCGAGATACTAGGCGTTCTGGAAAGGACTCCGCTGTGGGCTCTCTAATCTGCTCCGGGGAGGTTGGATCCGTAGTTGGTACGCTTTGATTTGGAGCTCCTGTGAGGCGTGAGGGTAGGGGTCAAGCGTAGTCGGATTTTAGGGTTTGGCCTTGGTGGATCTCGATTTTATCTTGTAGATTCTATCGGAATTATCGAGTTAGAGGCGTTTGGAGTTTCAGTGAACTCTCTCCCCGAAGTTATCTTGCTTGCAGTTTCGGAGAGTTGTCTTTGTTTTGGAGAAGAATACAGATCTTCCCTTTCATTTCGGTTTGTGGTCTTGCGATTAGTCAGAGGGTTTGTCTCTTGCTCAAGGAAGGCGGTGGTTGTTCATCGTTGGCGTGTGCATAGAAGTGTGGTAGCTGTGCGGTGGCTTCACTTATGTGGGTTTGTTCATCGTTAGCGTGTGCATATGTTTGGACAAATTTTTTTAATAAAAGTTTGAACAAATATTGACAACTTGATTTTTTAAAATTATAAATTATTAAAACTATTAATTTCACAATGAAATTTTTGTTATCAGTAATTTAAAGTTTTTTTTATAAAAAATACAAATGATAAAAAATATGAGTAGAAAGTATCATTTAATAAATATTAATAATGACATATACTATATATATGTTAATATCATTTAAATTGAATTACATATCATATCAAATGGAAAAAGAACTATTGTTTGGATTAATAAATATTATTTATTTGTTTGCACCTTTTTAATTATATACGTAATAGTTACTGTTTTTTTTTAATTATTTAATTTATATTTATTATTTCATAATTTGTAAAAAAATGTATACATAAGTCCTTGGAAACCCTCTCTTTTGAACTGGGTGAAGTTTAATAGTGATGGTGCATGGCGCAAAGACAGAGATACCAGTGGTTTGGGTTGGATATGCAGGGATGAAGCCGGTGAGGTTCTGTGGGCAGAAGTTCGAGCTGTAACAAAGGTGGGATCAACAATTATAGCATCGGCAGAGGCCTTACAATGGGGAGCTGAGATTTTGGCGACAAAAATATGATCTTTGAAACTGACTCTCTATCCTTGGCCCAGATGATCAATGGAACAGAGGATGTGTGGCCAATTTTGCAGCCAATAGTTGAAGTGATATACCATTATTTGTTACAAATTAGAAGCTTCGAAGTGAGGTTTTATCCTAAAGGTGGAAATAAAGCAGCGAACATAATAGTAAATGAGTCGATCATTTTTGTGTCTACTAGTTGGTGATCGAAAGTATTCGATGAGAAATCAGTGTATCAAAACAATAGTTGGTGAATCAGTGTATCAAAACAATAGTTGGTGATCGAAAGTATTCGATGAGAAAAAAGAAATTTAGCGAGAAAACAAACTCGAAGCTAGAACGTGAAACGATACCGTTTCCGTAAGACCAAAACCGTTCTCATCTCCAAACCAATCACAGATTCCCATCTCCACGACCCCAAAAAAAAAAACATAACAAAGAATACAAACTGATTCGATTTGTCGGAAGAGACTAAAAAGAGGTTCAGCGATTGTAATCGTCGTCATTCGTTTGTCTTTTTGCACGAAAATCGAAGATTGGATGAAGCAAAGAGTGTTATCCAAAACATGACAATCTCTGAAGAAATCCAGAGAGCGACATGCGCCTACTCGCCTTCCCGAGATCACCGCTTCGAGAAGCTTCGCGGCGTCCGATGGCGAATCAACCTCGGAATCTTGCCGTCTTCTCCTTCCTCCACCATCGATGAGCTTCGCAGAGTCACCGCCGATTCCAGAAGAAGGTTTTGACTTTCCCTAACATACATTCTCAACCATCAAAGGTTCTGTCTTTAGGCTAAAGTTTAGATTTTTTTTAATATATGTGTTGGTTTGTTAGATATGCTGCTTTGAGAAGGAGACTGTTGATTGATCCACATTTGCCCAAGAAAGGAATCAATTCTCCAGATCTAACCATTGATAACCCTTTATCTCAAAATCCTGGTAACAACATTCAATAAAACATATACTTCCTCCTTGAGATTACATTCAATTGCGGTTTTATCTCCAATGTAGTAAAGTATCTGTGTGTAGATAGTACATGGGGAAGGTTCTTCCGTAACGCTGAGCTTGAGAAAACACTCGATCAAGATCTTTCACGCTTGTATCCCGAACATGGGAGTTACTTTCAGTCCTCTGGATGTCAAGGGATGCTAAGACGGATACTTCTCCTTTGGTGTTTAAAACATCCAGAGATCGGTTACAGACAAGGTTAGCTTATATACTTCTACCCTATTGGTCAGACTCGGAGGAACGCACTTAGTGTTGTAAAGTAGAGTGTATACAGATCCGAATTTAGAATACCTTCTGCCTAATGTCAGGGATAACCAGATCGTCTGTTATTAGACTAAGCTCAAGCCCAAATTGGCCAAGTAGCAACAACTCTTTAACCACTAGGCTACTACTACTTAGTTAGTTTAGATACTTTTGGTTTCGATGGTTAAGTTGATATGAAGAGAAATGCTTTTGTTTTGGTGTTTGTAGGGATGCATGAACTGTTGGCTCCTTTGCTATATGTTCTTCAAGTGGATGTGCAATATCTAACTGAAGTTAGATCAAACTACGAAGACCAGTTCACCGATTTGTTCGATGAGCTAGCCTTCCAAGAACGCGATTCCGCAGCTTACGATTTCGATATAAAGAAAGTTTTAGATGATTCCATGGAAGAAGAGGAAGAAGAAGAAGGAAATGAAAATGGTCATGCAACCAAGAAGAAAAAACCGAAGCGTTTCGACGAGCTAGACACCGAGACGCAGACCGCTGTTCTGCTGAGCGATGCGTACGGAGCAGAAGGAGAATTAGGAATCGTCCTCTCTGAGAAGTTCTTGGAACACGACGCATACTCTATGTTCGATGCTCTCATGTACGGTGGATCTTCTCTAGGATCAGTCTCTGTAGCGAACTTCTTTGTATACTCAGCTCCGAGCGACTCAGTCACGGGCCTACCTCCAGTGATAGAAGCTTCTTCGGCATTGTATTACTTACTCTCTCTAGTCGACGCTTCTCTCCACAGCCATCTAGTCGAGCTCGGCGTCGAGCCGCAGTACTTTGCGCTGCGTTGGCTGCGTGTTTTGTTCGGGAGAGAGTTTCCTCTGAGCAATCTCTTAACCGTGTGGGATGAGATATTCTCCGCTGACAACTCCGAGGTGGAGAGAGTCTCTTCTCTTGAGGGGGATGATGATGATGTTGTTTCAGGGTTTGAGTTCAGGATCCTTAGCTCTCCACGTGGAGCTCTGGTTGCAGGTATGGCGGTTTCGATGATACTCTATCTGAGATCATCTCTTCTAGCGACTGAGAACGCGACCTCTTCTCTCAAGAGGCTGCTGAACTTTCCGGAGGATATTGATTTGAGGAAAGTCATCGAGAAGGCTAAGTCGTTGCAGAGTTTAGCGTTGGAGATCAATGCTCGTCGTGATTTGCTTCCGAAAGGGTCAAGGAAGCCTATGAGAGGTCACAGCTTGTCTGTTGATTCGATCTCGCTTGGTGGTTCTTCTTCTTCTCCTGTGGGGAGAGTTCCTGAGAGCTACTGGGAAGAGAAGTGGAGAGTTATGAACAGCGCGGAGGAGGAAGAAAAAGCACGGAGGAGGAAAGCGTCGCAGAGACAGAACACGGTGAAGAAGAGCTGGTCGGAGAGAGTGAAGCTAAGGCTTTCGAGGACTGAGTCTGATCCATCAGATAGAAGCGGGAACAAGCCGCCTATTAGACGCAGTTTGCTTGATGATTTGTCCAAGCAGCTAGGGGACACAGATTCAGATATGGAACGGTCTTCTACAGTTTCTGAGTCACCAAGTGGGGAGTGTGAGGAGAATGGTTCAGATAAAGGCAAAAGCGAGGACCAGGTGGAGTTGCCTCTTCCGGTTCCTGAGAACGAGTCTGAGGGGAAGTCAGTGGTGAACATATTCAGGGATAGGAATATTCTCTCGGGTAAGTTCCAGAGGTTATGGAGGTTAGGTAGAGGCTTGTCCGGGGAGGAGACCTCGGAGACGAAAGAAGCTAAACCGGTAGAGCCTGAGGCTAAACCAGTAGAGCCTGAAGCTGAACCACTAGAGCCTGAAGCTAAACCGATAGATCATGAAGAAGAAGAAGAAAAGACCAATTCGGATTCAACTGTAGGTGATGGAGACACGTTAAAGAATACAGGACGTTCCATGCTTGAACATATTAAGGTAAACAGTTTTGAGTATTATAAACCAAGATTAAAACATGACTTGAGACATTGTATTGAATGTTTGTGTATATATTAGGTGTTAGAGTCGGTGTTGGAGCAAAGTTCACCGGAGAATATGGCTGAGAACCATAGAGTAACGGTTGAAGAAGCTCTGAGAGAACTTCGTAGACTTGGAACTATGTTGTTGTCAGAACAAATGTAAAGTTTATTACTACTCGGCTTCGTAATTTAATTTTGTAATCTAAAAATTCGTTTTGTATCTCCGTGTGTGTGTGTGTGTATGTGTCTCTGTGTGTGTGGGAGAGAGAAGACCGAGTAAGTGTATTTGTATATACGAGAATTTTTGAAGAGGGTTTTGTTTTTTTTTTTCTTTTGGCAGTGAGAGAATTAGAGATCTAGGTTTCTTCTAGCACAAGGGACCTGCGTTTCTTTGTACTTTTTTAACCCTAACGGGTTTTCAACGGTTCGTAATGACAAAAGCAGAGTGCATTTAATAACAACTTCCCTCCATTTTTTTTCCTGACCGTTAATCCTTTAGGGTCATTTTTTTTTCCCATCTGAATGTCAATTCCATTAACATTGCCATTACCATCCTTAGAACAAAAACCATCAATAAAGAAGAGGCAAACCAACCACAACAAGAGCACACGCTACTACTACACATTCACATTCAAAAGATCCGTAAGCCACAAAGGAAAGCCAAGAGCTACACAGGATTGACAACGGTCTTCTTTAATCACGCTTTTTGCTATCATGAAAGCTCCAAGGTCTGCTTTTCTGATTTGATGTTCAGTCTCCAATTAGGGTCATTTAGTTTTTGATTTTCTACAGAAATAAATAAATTTTAAAACTCCAAATTCCGATATATATATATAATCGTCTTCTTTGGGGTTTCTATTTTCTGAACATTAAAAAAACACGAATAGAGGGGAAAATACAAATATTACGCTGAAATAAATATTAAAATTAAGGAAGAAAAAGAAGAAAAATTCCAACAATATATAACGTCTTATGCTAGAAAATAGTTAAAGAATAATAATAAGCTCAATTAAATCGAAGTTAAAAGACAAGAGACAAGTTATTGAGATGACCTTTCCTAAAGGAGCATATGATTATTGTGTTGCTGCTGAGTAGAAGATGAAGGAGGAGCTGGGAGAGCAAGGAAAGTATCACCAAAAGGGTTAGCAGAAGCAGAAGAAGAAGGATATGGTGAGAAGTGCTGATGTTGTTGATGATAAGGTGAATAATTGTTGTTGTTGTTATATGGATTTTGATTATTATTCATCATCATCATTTGCTGTTGTTGCATTGCCATTTGAACATTGGTTGGTGGAGCCATGTTACTAGACATTGCAAAAGGATCTTGTTGCATCCCAAATGGGTTCGGGTTAGATGAGTGTGGTTCACCATGTGTAGCCGTGGCTCCAAATCCGTAACCAGCATTGGTTAACTGGATCTGTCTTCTTGCTGTATCGTCTTCGTAGAGACTGTCTAGTAGAAGATTGTCAAATCCTCCTCCCTATAAATAGTGACCATGTGAGTTAAAAATATAAATTTATTTTTGGTTAAGGGACGGTTCTCGACACAACCGGACAAAACATTCGCATTGGCCTCCAAATTTTAACTGTTATTATACATTATCCCCTAATTTGTTAAAGTTCTTTTTTAATTAATAAGATTAACCAAAAATGTTTATGGCCACCTAAATCTCAGATCGATAATAGAAATTTCGAATGAGAGACTTACGAGTTTTGTTGCTACTGTGGGACGAGGATTGTTGTTATTGTTGTTGTTTTGTGGTGTGACTAATGCAAGCTCCCAACCACTTCCTCCAGCTTCTATCAAGCTTAGACTATTAGATGGGCCTGAAGTTTCATGTCCTGCACATAAAATGTTATTATCAATTCTGATCTCTTCCTACAATTAGTAATGTGTTATTTTTTTCTGTCTCTACCAGGTGGATAAATGGCAAGAGCCAATGCGTTTCTTTCTTCAATCTCTGCGGCTTGTGGGTTTATTTCATTTAGACCCTGCACCAATGCAAAGAAAAGGCTCAATGAGTTTTGAGGTTTGGTTTTACAAATGTGTAGAGATATTGAAGAAGACTCACCAGTAAGTCATCAGTGTCTATCAATGGTGAAGGTTTAACTTCTTCCTCTTCTTTCTCCTCTATAGGTTCTTCTTCCTCTTCTTCGATAAGCGGCTGATCAGTTTCTGTGTTTTGGTTTTCATCTTCTGCAGGTTCTTCAGGCTGTTCTTCTTCTTGTGGTTCTGGTTCCTCCTCTTTTTCCTCATACTCCTGTTAATACAAGCAGACCAAAATGTCAAACTATATGGAGATTGTTCAAATGAATTGAGAATATAATGAGATGAAATTCATGTTTTACCAGTTTTTTCTGTACAGAACCACTCTGAGGCGCTTCTTTGATGTACTCTTCCATTGTTGCAAGAAACGATGGAGGAGGCTGTAACCAGTTTTTTTTAGATAAAGTGAGAAGTGAAACACACATCAGGATACAAAAAGCTAAGAACCAACCTGTCTTAAGGTAGGGAACTGAAAGTTCCTAGCGAGCTCTAGCCCTTTGCAGTAATCATAAAACTCAGCCAGATTCTCAGCCTATGCAAAGAAAAAACATCAAGAAGCAAAGCTTAACGCCTATGTAAACAATCTTAATACATTCCAAAAAAGGGTAGTTGCTTCACCTGTTGACCAGCCCGTTTGTATATGTTCAGAGCTTTAACTGCATCATGTCTTGTCATCTCAAAGAACTAAAGTGACACATACAAGTAAACATTCTTTGAATATAAAGCAAACAGAAAACCAAAAATCAGAAAATGAAACTTCTTTTTTTAAAAGAAAAACAAACCATGTCAACAAGGTTAATGATTCCATCATTGATAGCACAATAGATTTTGAAGCTTTCTTTAAGCACCAATGCAAGAGCATACTGGATTAGATAGTTGCTATAAGCTGCTCCTTCAGGCTGCAAAACTGAAAACAAATAAGGAAGAAAATCTTCTCCAGTGCATGAACAAAAGTGTAAAAACATGATGACTTTACTTGACATCCAATAAGCCGGTAAAGAAGCTGTTGCAACGCAGGTAACTGTTCTAACAGATCTTCACCAGACAACATCCTTGTCCTATGCGTCTACACAACAATTAAAACACAATGATTAGTTTCTTTCTGGTAAAAGATCTGTGTTCTTGATGATGAGAAGTAATAGACAGACCTTGGAAGCTGCACCTGCACCTTTTGGCAAACGCTCTGCCTCTATGTCATACTTCAAAACACGGTAACATTCAAGCCGCTCTTCAAGAAAGAGCGCGTATGTTCTAACCCATGCAGAGCAATCCCAAGCTGCATCAAAGAGTATAGGTCAAGTTTCCAAAGTGGTAGAAATACCAAAAAAAAAAAAAAAAAGAATTACCAAGAGGACTTGTATCGTCTTTGAAGTTAGAGATTCTGAGAATATGTCGTCTGTGTGAGTAATTAAGAAGCTCTTCTCTAAATGTAGGATCACCTTCTCTTAATGTTCTGTGAATTACTATTAACACCTTCATTGCTACCTGTACATGTACGTGTGTGTGTTTGTCAAAACCAAACGCTATGTTACGATCTTTGTCGGAGAAATAGAAAACTTACAACCCAGGTTCGAGTTTTGGACAATCTCTTTGACAATGCATGAATGCAGTAAGCAACATCTGCTCGTGGTTGTATTGCAGATGTCGCCGAGAATATTTCTGCATAAATATATAACCACGTACGTCGTTACAATTCTCCGACACAATGTCATGGCTTTTAATAAAAGGCAGAGGAAACTTACTACGAACATGACGTTCTTTCGGAGGAGACTCTACATGATTCGTTGCCTTGACGATCGCAATATCTAGATCCTATACATGTATAACACGATCAAAAAATCAAGAAACATGAATCGATCATATATAATCAAAACATTGCCAAAAGAAGTGGTGGTGCATTCAAATCAGACCTTGAATTCGCTGTTGACCTTAGCGAGACCGACGGTGGTGGAATCCTTGAGCGCTCCATAGGCTTTTCGTAAGCTCGTGAACGTCCCCATCGAGCGAAGACGATTTTCGAGAAACAGAGAGGATGATAAGATATGTTTTGTTTTGGGTTCAATGGCTCTCTCTCTCTGTATGTAACAATAAACGGAAACAAGATAACAGACTTTCTTCTTTGTCTCCCCTCAAAACGTGCGTAACAGAATACTAATGATCTGGATCATTTCCTTTTTTTTTCAATAATCATTTATATATTAATAGATTCTTCTTCTGCGAGTATTTATTTAAATCAATAGCTCGTCTATATTGGTATCAAATCAATGTAGACGTTAAAAAAAAAGAATAGCTCGTCTATATAATCTCTCACCAAATCAAATACTCTTAATCCATTTCATATATGTTTTAAACTTTGCAAACTTTTTTTTTTGACAACAACTAAATGTATATTTAATCATGTTGTATGACTAAGAATTCAATTCATGAATACTTTTCTATTAAGAAATTTAGATTTCGAACTCTAGGAAAAAAAAATATTAATAATTATACGCATTAATATAAAAATTACAATTTCGAATGGTATAATGGTCAAATTTCCTGGATTTTCACAAGATGGTTTATGTGGTGGTGAAAAAAATATAGAATTATTAATTATTATTGATCTAAGTATCACAAGTAAAATAGTTGGTTGTAAAATTGTTAAAATAATAAAATATTAATTGTTTGTCATGTTATCCAGAAGATAAACACCCGTACAAACTAGCGCGCGAACCATCCAAAATATACTAAAATAACATTAGAGCATGTTTATTGGTGAACCCCACTTAAGGGCTCTTAGTGTATTTTTAACTCTTAAAAATGAGTTAAGAGACATTGTTAGAGCATGTTTATAGGGAGCCCTTAAGGGGGGTTGTTAACATAATAGGGTAATAAAATTAAAGAAAAAAGGGGATTAAAAGGAAGGGGCGTGTCTTAAATGGGAGCGCGAAGGCACGGGTTGATGGAGGCACGTGTCGCTTTTTTACTGGGGAGAGGAGCGGTGTCGGGGTGTAAACGGTGAAATAATTTTTCTTTTCTTTTTTCTCTCGTTCTGTTTCTCGTCTCTCCTACGAAAGGCGATTCAATGGCGACTCTTCCCTTTGCGGTGGCTCTACTCGACGGAACGGCGACGGCTCTTTCGATCTCTCCTCGACGGCACGGCGACGGCTCTATCATCTGTGGGTCTCGGCGAGGAAAGAAAACTGCGACCTTTCTATCGGTGCCTCTCCTTGACCAAGCTAAACGACGACATCTCTATCGGTACGTATGTACGTGTGATCAAATCCAAAGGTAAAGTGGCATGCATGTCTTTATATTCTTCATCGTGAATCTTAATAATTCCTCTGGGGGGGGTTGTTTTGATTTGTTGTGTCTTTAGGTGGATTGATCAAGAGCGATGTTTTAGGATGATTTTCTCTCTGTGTAAGATTTTGTCCTTATTCATTGTGAATTTCTAAAACAAATCGTCTGAGTATTTTTTTGATTTGTTTGTGTCTGTTTTGGTTTTAGGTGGATTGATCAAAAGCGAGACAGATTGTGTCTGTGTGGCTTTAGGTGTATTTTACTGCTTGTTCTCCATCAATTTTGAATATGAAAATCCACAATTTCTATTCTGATTTGTCTCGTGTTTTTGTGTTTAGGTGTGATAAAGCATCACACGGGTTCTTCAGATAGAGGACCTTCGATTATTCACACAGGTAAAACGTATATCTTTATTCTGTTTAAGTTTGATAAAGCATTGTACTGGTTGGTGGTTAGCGGTAGGATATGTAATAAATTGCTTTGGTTATTCTTAGATTACGGTTGGCATAGGTAATAAATTGCTTTAGTTTTTGGTAGATAGAAATCAATGGTCTTGGTGTTGATTGTGTTAGATAAAATGTCCAATCGGACAGCTTGGTTGTGATAAATGAAGTAGATAGAAATCAATGGTGTGTTGTGTTCATTGTGTTAGATAGAAATCAATGCAGTGATTGGATTAATTAATCTATAAAAGAACTTGCCTTCACCTCTTTCTTGAAAACATTTCAAACGTGTTCTCATCTTCCCACTTCCTCAGTTTTCTTCTTTTATTGCTTCTTTCTACCTCGCTTCAGCAATGGATTCTATTCCTTCTGGAACTTCAAAGTTTGTTGAACTATTAAATAGTCAACAAACTGTTTCCTTTGGTAACTATGAAGGTAGTCAGGGAACCGGAGCTTCAAACTTTGAAGGAGACAGTGCTCCTGAGCGTAGAGAACGACGGAAGTGGACACCAACAGATGATGTTGTCCTGATCAGTTCGTGGCTCAACACAAGCAAGGATCCTGTGGTTGGCAATGAGCAAAAATCCGCCGGTTTTTGGAAAAGGATTGCTGCGTACTTCGCGGCAAGTCCTCTTGTTGCTGGCTGCGAGGAGAGGGAGCCAAGTCACTGCAAGCAACGATGGCATAGGATCAATGACCTAGTGTCCAAGTTCAGTGGATCATATGGAGCTGCTACTAGACAGAGGACTAGCGGCCAGAATGAGAACGACGTTCTGAAGCTTGCTCATCAAATATACTACAACAACTACAAGAAGAAATTTATGCTTGAACACGCGTGGAAGGAGTTGCGACACGACCAGAAGTGGTGCGACCTTGGTACTGCAAAAACTGAAGGGAGCTTAAAGAAGAGGAAGTGTGAAGTTGGTGCAGATACCTCAAGCTCTCAAGCAACTGAGAACATGCGTCCCCCTGGAGTGAAAGCGGCAAAGTCCTCAGGTAAGAAGCCGGTGTTAAACGAGAAAACTCTTACTGATTTTAAGTGTATGTGGACAATCAAAGAGAAGGAGTTGGCGACAAAAAAGGAGTTGTCTAAGATGAGTCTCCTTGAGAGTCTTATTGAAAGAAAGGAATCTCTAACTGAGTCTGAAGAAACCCTCAAGAACAAGCTCATAACTGACTTGTTGTCAGATTAGTTTCATGTTTAAGTTCTGTCTGTTGTTTTAAAGTTTAAGATCGTCTTTCATGTTTAAGTTTAAGATCGTGTTTCATGTTTAAGTTTAAGATCGTGTTTCAAGTTTATGTTTAAGGTCTAATGTTTGTATGAAATGTAGTTGAAAGTTTGGTTTAAATTGACATGATGTTTCAATCCGTAATGTTTTAAATGTTCAAAGATTGTAGTTCACAGTTCTTGCCATGGTGTTGGTTTAAATTGACATGATGTTTCGAAGTTTGTTTTATCTTGTAATGACAGGTCACGGGAGTGGACAGTTCTTGCCATGACAGGTCACGGGAGTGGACAGGTCAGGGGAGTCGACCATTGGCTTCCTGTTGGAGAGGTCAGAGGAGTTTGTAGTCTTCTGTCTGTATAATTGTACTGGAGAGTCAGAGTTTGTTGTCTTGTGTCATGGGAGTTGTAGTCACGAGAGTGAGTGAGAGAGAGTTTGTATCACGAGAGTGAGAGAGAGTTTGTAGTCTTCTGTCTGTATAGTTGTCTTGTATCACGAGAGTGAGAGAGAGTTTGTATCACGAGACATTCATTTTCTTGTTATATAATTCACTCATTATCATCTCATTTTCTCATCTCATTCTCAACGTCTAGCAATTCTCTCATTCTCAACGTCTAGCAATTCTCTCATTCTCTATTCTCACAATTCTCATCACAAACACATTCTCTATTCTCACAATTCTCATCACAAACACATTTATAAAAAGCTAAAACAAATTCTCATGGCATCTTCTTCTAATAACAATATCGAGGGATCAATGGATGACATTTTTGATCATCATTTCGAGCAAGCATTTGACACGGTGTACAATCATATCGGTGATCAGTTAGAAAACGAAAGGAAGACAAGAAAAAAAAGAGTTTTTATCGAAAGACACCGTGAAGAAGGTCATCTCCGGTTATGGAATGATTATTTCAGTGACGTTCCGACGTATCCTGAAAATCTATTCCGACGACGATTTAGGATGAACAAGTCATTGTTCATGTTTATTGTTGATCGCCTCTCCAATGAAGTCCCTTTCTTTCGTCAAAAGAAAGACGTTACCGGAAGATGTGGTCTCTCTGCACTTCAAAAATGTACAGCAGCTATTCGCGTGTTGGCATATGGTTCTGCGCTTGATGCGGTCGACGAATACCTTAGGCTCGGTGCAACCACTGCTCGGTTATGTGTGGAAAATTTTGTAGAAGCAATCATAAATTTGTTCGCCAATGAGTACCTAAGAAAACCAACACGAGATGATCTTCAACGTCTACTTCATATTGGAGATATTCGTGGATTTCCCGGGATGATAGGAAGCATCGATTGTATGCATTGGGAGTGGAAGAATTGTCCCACCGCTTGGAAAGGGCAATATTCTCGTGGTTCCGGAAAACCGACAATCGTTTTAGAAGCGGTAGCTTCATATGATCTCTGGATTTGGCATGCGTTTTTTGGACCTCCAGGTACCTTAAATGATATCAATGTTCTTGATCGCTCACCTGTTTTTGATGACATAATAAATGGTGTAGCACCGCGAGTGAATTTCTCCGTCAACGGAAGAAACTATCGTTATGCTTACTATCTCACCGATGGTATTTATCCAAAATGGGCAACTTTTATCCAATCTATTTCACTTCCACAAGGGCCGAAAGCAGTCTTATTTGCTACACATCAAGAAGGTGTCCGGAAAGATGTCGAGCGTGCTTTCGGAGTCTTGCAAGCTCGATTTGCCATCGTTAAAAATCCGGCGCTTTGTTGGGATAAAGTCAAGATTGGGAAGATTATGAGAGCATGTATCATACTACATAATATGATAGTAGAAAACGAACGGGATGAAGGCACTCAATACAATCTTTCGGATTTCCAACAGGGAGAAGGCAGCGGAAGTTCACACGTCGATCTCGCTTTCTCATCAACAATTCCTTCAAATATCGCCAATCAAATGGGTGTTCGAACTGACATCCGTGATGGACAAGTACATCAACGACTGAAAGCTGATTTGGTTGAACATGTATGGAATAAATTTGGAGACAACAACTAACCTTCGAAGCTTCTTTGAGATTATTTTTCGTTTATTTTAGTAATCTTTGTTTTTATTATTTTATGTTTTTATTTTAAAATGTTATGTTTAACTTTGTTTTTATTAAATAAATTTTTTCTTTGTTTAAAATTTTATGTTTAAAATAAAATTTAATATTTAAAATTGTTAAGAAATTTTGTTAAGGAACTACCAATAAACCACTAAAATTAGGTGTATTTTTAACTCTTAAAAATGAGTTAAGACACCTAATTTTAGTGGTTTATTGGTAGTTCCTTAACAAAATTTCTTAACAATTTTAAATATTAAATTTTATTTTAAACATAAAATTTTAAACAAAGAAAAAATTTATTTAATAAAAACAAAGTTAAACATAACATTTTAAAATAAAAACATAAAATAATAAAAACAAAGATTACTAAAATAAACGAAAAATAATCTCAAAGAAGCTTCGAAGGTTAGTTGTTGTCTCCAAATTTATTCCATACATGTTCAACCAAATCAGCTTTCAGTCGTTGATGTACTTGTCCATCACGGATGTCAGTTCGAACACCCATTTGATTGGCGATATTTGAAGGAATTGTTGATGAGAAAGCGAGATCGACGTGTGAACTTCCGCTGCCTTCTCCCTGTTGGAAATCCGAAAGATTGTATTGAGTGCCTTCATCCCGTTCGTTTTCTACTATCATATTATGTAGTATGATACATGCTCTCATAATCTTCCCAATCTTGACTTTATCCCAACAAAGCGCCGGATTTTTAACGATGGCAAATCGAGCTTGCAAGACTCCGAAAGCACGCTCGACATCTTTCCGGACACCTTCTTGATGTGTAGCAAATAAGACTGCTTTCGGCCCTTGTGGAAGTGAAATAGATTGGATAAAAGTTGCCCATTTTGGATAAATACCATCGGTGAGATAGTAAGCATAACGATAGTTTCTTCCGTTGACGGAGAAATTCACTCGCGGTGCTACACCATTTATTATGTCATCAAAAACAGGTGAGCGATCAAGAACATTGATATCATTTAAGGTACCTGGAGGTCCAAAAAACGCATGCCAAATCCAGAGATCATATGAAGCTACCGCTTCTAAAACGATTGTCGGTTTTCCGGAACCACGAGAATATTGCCCTTTCCAAGCGGTGGGACAATTCTTCCACTCCCAATGCATACAATCGATGCTTCCTATCATCCCGGGAAATCCACGAATATCTCCAATATGAAGTAGACGTTGAAGATCATCTCGTGTTGGTTTTCTTAGGTACTCATTGGCGAACAAATTTATGATTGCTTCTACAAAATTTTCCACACATAACCGAGCAGTGGTTGCACCGAGCCTAAGGTATTCGTCGACCGCATCAAGCGCAGAACCATATGCCAACACGCGAATAGCTGCTGTACATTTTTGAAGTGCAGAGAGACCACATCTTCCGGTAACGTCTTTCTTTTGACGAAAGAAAGGGACTTCATTGGAGAGGCGATCAACAATAAACATGAACAATGACTTGTTCATCCTAAATCGTCGTCGGAATAGATTTTCAGGATACGTCGGAACGTCACTGAAATAATCATTCCATAACCGGAGATGACCTTCTTCACGGTGTCTTTCGATAAAAACTCTTTTTTTTCTTGTCTTCCTTTCGTTTTCTAACTGATCACCGATATGATTGTACACCGTGTCAAATGCTTGCTCGAAATGATGATCAAAAATGTCATCCATTGATCCCTCGATATTGTTATTAGAAGAAGATGCCATGAGAATTTGTTTTAGCTTTTTATAAATGTGTTTGTGATGAGAATTGTGAGAATAGAGAATGTGTTTGTGATGAGAATTGTGAGAATAGAGAATGAGAGAATTGCTAGACGTTGAGAATGAGAGAATTGCTAGACGTTGAGAATGAGATGAGAAAATGAGATGATAATGAGTGAATTATATAACAAGAAAATGAATGTCTCGTGATACAAACTCTCTCTCACTCTCGTGATACAAGACAACTATACAGACAGAAGACTACAAACTCTCTCTCACTCTCGTGATACAAACTCTCTCTCACTCACTCTCGTGACTACAACTCCCATGACACAAGACAACAAACTCTGACTCTCCAGTACAATTATACAGACAGAAGACTACAAACTCCTCTGACCTCTCCAACAGGAAGCCAATGGTCGACTCCCCTGACCTGTCCACTCCCGTGACCTGTCATGGCAAGAACTGTCCACTCCCGTGACCTGTCATTACAAGATAAAACAAACTTCGAAACATCATGTCAATTTAAACCAACACCATGGCAAGAACTGTGAACTACAATCTTTGAACATTTAAAACATTACGGATTGAAACATCATGTCAATTTAAACCAAACTTTCAACTACATTTCATACAAACATTTGACCTTAAACATAAACTTGAAACACGATCTTAAACTTAAACATGAAACACGATCTTAAACTTAAACATGAAAGACGATCTTAAACTTTAAAACAACAGACAGAACTTAAACATGAAACTAATCTGACAACAAGTCAGTTATGAGCTTGTTCTTGAGGGTTTCTTCAGACTCAGTTAGAGATTCCTTTCTTTCAATAAGACTCTCAAGGAGACTCATCTTAGACAACTCCTTTTTTGTCGCCAACTCCTTCTCTTTGATTGTCCACATACACTTAAAATCAGTAAGAGTTTTCTCGTTTAACACCGGCTTCTTACCTGAGGACTTTGCCGCTTTCACTCCAGGGGGACGCATGTTCTCAGTTGCTTGAGAGCTTGAGGTATCTGCACCAACTTCACACTTCCTCTTCTTTAAGCTCCCTTCAGTTTTTGCAGTACCAAGGTCGCACCACTTCTGGTCGTGTCGCAACTCCTTCCACGCGTGTTCAAGCATAAATTTCTTCTTGTAGTTGTTGTAGTATATTTGATGAGCAAGCTTCAGAACGTCGTTCTCATTCTGGCCGCTAGTCCTCTGTCTAGTAGCAGCTCCATATGATCCACTGAACTTGGACACTAGGTCATTGATCCTATGCCATCGTTGCTTGCAGTGACTTGGCTCCCTCTCCTCGCAGCCAGCAACAAGAGGACTTGCCGCGAAGTACGCAGCAATCCTTTTCCAAAAACCGGCGGATTTTTGCTCATTGCCAACCACAGGATCCTTGCTTGTGTTGAGCCACGAACTGATCAGGACAACATCATCTGTTGGTGTCCACTTCCGTCGTTCTCTACGCTCAGGAGCACTGTCTCCTTCAAAGTTTGAAGCTCCGGTTCCCTGACTACCTTCATAGTTACCAAAGGAAACAGTTTGTTGACTATTTAATAGTTCAACAAACTTTGAAGTTCCAGAAGGAATAGAATCCATTGCTGAAGCGAGGTAGAAAGAAGCAATAAAAGAAGAAAACTGAGGAAGTGGGAAGATGAGAACACGTTTGAAATGTTTTCAAGAAAGAGGTGAAGGCAAGTTCTTTTATAGATTAATTAATCCAATCACTGCATTGATTTCTATCTAACACAATGAACACAACACACCATTGATTTCTATCTACTTCATTTATCACAACCAAGCTGTCCGATTGGACATTTTATCTAACACAATCAACACCAAGACCATTGATTTCTATCTACCAAAAACTAAAGCAATTTATTACCTATGCCAACCGTAATCTAAGAATAACCAAAGCAATTTATTACATATCCTACCGCTAACCACCAACCAGTACAATGCTTTATCAAACTTAAACAGAATAAAGATATACGTTTTACCTGTGTGAATAATCGAAGGTCCTCTATCTGAAGAACCCGTGTGATGCTTTATCACACCTAAACACAAAAACACGAGACAAATCAGAATAGAAATTGTGGATTTTCATATTCAAAATTGATGGAGAACAAGCAGTAAAATACACCTAAAGCCACACAGACACAATCTGTCTCGCTTTTGATCAATCCACCTAAAACCAAAACAGACACAAACAAATCAAAAAAATACTCAGACGATTTGTTTTAGAAATTCACAATGAATAAGGACAAAATCTTACACAGAGAGAAAATCATCCTAAAACATCGCTCTTGATCAATCCACCTAAAGACACAACAAATCAAAACAACCCCCCAGAGGAATTATTAAGATTCACGATGAAGAATATAAAGACATGCATGCCACTTTACCTTTGGATTTGATCACACGTACATACGTACCGATAGAGATGTCGTCGTTTAGCTTGGTCAAGGAGAGGCACCGATAGAAAGGTCGCAGTTTTCTTTCCTCGCCGAGACCCACAGATGATAGAGCCGTCGCCGTGCCGTCGAGGAGAGATCGAAAGAGCCGTCGCCGTTCCGTCGAGTAGAGCCACCGCAAAGGGAAGAGTCGCCATTGAATCGCCTTTCGTAGGAGAGACGAGAAACAGAACGAGAGAAAAAAGAAAAGAAAAATTATTTCACCGTTTACACCCCGACACCGCTCCTCTCCCCAGTAAAAAAGCGACACGTGCCTCCATCAACCCGTGCCTTCGCGCTCCCATTTAAGACACGCCCCTTCCTTTTAATCCCCTTTTTTCTTTAATTTTATTACCCTATTATGTTAACAACCCCCCTTAAGGGCTCCCTATAAACATGCTCTTAGTGATAGAGTAATGGTGTGTGACGTGTGTCTGTGAATTAGTTTTTTTTTTTCTGTCAAGTCCCCTTACAATAATTCATTAACAATTAATTTCTACGTGAATCTTATTAATGAAATGTTCCAGATCATTAGAAAATCAATTACCCTACATTATTTGAGATTCTAAGGGGGCCATCAATATAATAATCTTGGTGGTCTATGGTTAGATGAGTTTACGGTACAATCTTTAAACCAATTGGTTTATCAAATATACTGTAAGGGGACATTCTACAATCTTACTTAAACCAATTGGTTTATAAGAGACACTCGAGGTTATCGGATTCTAAGACCCTCGTTTCCTTGCTTACTTCTCATGGCAAGTGTATCAAGCTCTAAGGTTTACTTCACGATATTTGTATCCTATATATGTAATTCCTTTGAGAATATCTCTTTTAGTTTTGTTCTCCGTTTGGGTAACTCTGAGGTTGATTCCCTAGCTAAAGCAGTTCTCTTTTGTTTGTTAAACTCCCCTTTGTTGGCCATGTGAGACTCAGTGCTCTATTAATGAAGGTTCGATCAAAAAAGAATATCTCGTTCTACAAAAGTTCTCGTGTTATATTATGCTTCGAACTGCTGAAAACAATTTTTTTATCAAACTGTTTGTTCATGCCAAATGTTTCTGCTTTCAGGTTTGATTATATTTTGGATTAGATTGGTTGATTTTGTTCTCTTATCCATCTTGGATTTAATTCTACCGTCTATCAATAGCGTGTAATAATTTTGACATGATATTTTTTTACCTTTTACTTAGAATCGGTTAAGTTAATTAAGGATAGACGTCTCTAATCGAAAGTTCATATTCTTCTCTACAGAAATTGACATCATTTCCATTAATTTTGTGAAAACTTATAGTGACTATTTTTAGTGATGTCTAAATGTAATATTCACTTCTAATACATAATCGTTCGTTTGTTTCAAAATTAAAATTTTGTCATTTGCGTAGATGAAGGGTCACGAAAAACACATGCATATTGTTCTGGATCAACCATAACAAGTAACAATGTGCTCTGCGTTTGTAACCATCGATTGCCTTTACTACAAACACATAAAGCATGTGCTTGAGAATATTTTTGACAAAAACACCAATAGATCTATTGGTATTTATTTTTGTTTCAACCTACTCCATTACAGTATTCAGTTTTAATGCTATCTAACTACTTTTATACTAATATTTTTTTTACGTACCCTCGTGTCGTCTACTAGTTGATAGAATCAATCAACAACGGACAGCTTTGACCACGATTTGAATCGGATTCAAGAGCCTACCTAATCACACGCTTCACAACGACAGAGACACCAAGACTATTTAGACAAAAGTCAAAATAATATTTTCAAACCTTTTCTTCAATTCAAGGTTTTTTATCAACGTACTTATAAAGAGATCTTGTGTGTTTTTCGTCTCATTAGCACTTAGCATATTGACAATGAAAAATATCCGCTCGAATTAATTAAATAATGGGAAAAAAATCGCAGAGGCCATTTACGTTGACTGCAAAGTTGCTAACTCATCATAATTTTATTACTTCTAGGAATTTTTTTATAGTCATTAATGCCTCTTGGTATATAATTTTAAAAATTATCAGCTAATTTTCCTGAAAATGATCGTTAGTTTCTCACAAAATTATTTATGAATGTATTTTCGTTAATTGATAGTTTTATATGTACTAGATATATCCATTTTAAATGAACTTTTTAATGTTGACAAAAAAAAGAACTCTTATAGCTTGATTGGTTTTCCCGCTACTACCCGCAAACGCAGCTTTTGCGATTGGTAGCGGTTGACAGCGTTTCGAAACAATCATACAAACCGCTACAAATCGCTTCAAACCGCTCCGAACCTCTTAAAATCAAAAGCTGGTTCCAGCTAGCGTTTGCGGTTGCGGGCGGTTGCGGGAGGATAAATTTTTTTTTCTTTTTTTTTAAAAACCATATAAATACAAAAATAAAAATAAAAATAAATTTTTTAAAATGGAATTATAAAAATACTAAAATATATCTATTATATTTTAATTAATATTATAAATTTTAAAAATAAAAATATTTTCTATAATTTAAAAAATTTAAAACTATAACTTTGAAAATATAATTTACATATTTATTATAATATTATGATTTTGATATTTTTATAATTATATAAAATGTAAATATTGTTAATTTATTATTTAACCGCTGCTGTATTTGGTAGTTAACCAGTCATAAGTATCCCGCAAACGCACCAATTTCTAACCGCAGAACCAGTCGTACAAATCTTTTAAAACCGCTAGAAACCGCAACCACCCGCATCCGCAAACGCCCGCAGCCGCAACCGCAACCGCTGCGTTTGAACCAGTCAGACCCTTAATGTCGATAAATGAATTACGTGAGTCAACATATAATACATTAATTGAGCAAGACACTAATATATTTGATAGTTTTATTTAAGCCGGTATCAGATACTAGGTGATTGGGAAAATAAAACGATTGCACTAATATATATTTAAACGGCAAAAATAATATTTTAGAATAAAAAGTGATTCCGATATAAATAAATATATATATTAACCGATATTCGAATTTCTTTATATATGCTCATAGAATATAAAATATTGTAAAAAAAAAAAAGAGAGAGCTATATTCCGTAGAAGGTGGGAGAAGAAAAACATTCCCTAGCAATAAGCAAAGGGGCCATAACAGACGATTTTGCAAATTGTTTTGTATGCATATATATAGACGGCCACGTTTTCGGTCAAACGTAGAAGAAATCGTTGGAGAAAAAAATAAAATAAAACTGTGAATCTCTCTGAGATTAAAGAAGACGAAGAGATCGACAAGGAGCAATGGGAAACGGAAGCTCAAGGGAGGGGAAAGAGTCGCGACGGTCAAGGCTAAAGCAGAAGCTACAGAGGTTTCGCACTCACCGTCTTCATTTACGTACTCGTTTCTCCCGTAACGCTGCCGGTGTCGTGAATCAGAGAGCTGTCACCGTCGAGGATTTCTCCGGCATTGCTCTTCTCACTCTCATTGGCGTATGCTTTCTTCTTCTTCTTAATTACAAGTTTTGATTTGTGTGGTTTCGTTAACGGTGCTGCTTAGTCATGACTCTGTTTCTGTCTTATTATCTATCTTTAGGCGGACATGAAGTTTAAGGACAAGTGGCTCGCTTGTGTTTCGTTCGGGGAACAAACATTCAGGACAGAGATCTCAGACACGTATGTCTTGTCTGAATTTCTTTTTTAGAAGATTCTTATAGTTTGATCATAAATTTTTTGTTTGTTTGTTTCTGATGAATTTGCAGTACGGAGAAACCAATTTGGAACTCAGTAAGTAGAGCCACACCATGTCTGAATCTAACCCTTTTTTTAATACTTGTGCTAACTTATGTTAGTATTATAGGAAAAGAAGCTTCTCTTGGAGAAAAATGGACCAAGTCTCGTTAGGGTCTCTGTTTTCGAGGTTTCTTTATTATTCATCTAGATTCTGAGCTCAGCCATGATAATTGCGTCTTTTATTTATTTATTAAAAGGATAATCATTTCATGGTGCAGACCAATAGGCTTTCTAGGAACAAAATCGTCGGTTATTGCGAGCTTGATATATTCGATTTTGTAGTGCAGGTAAATTTTTTTTGTCTTTCTTATGATTTAATTTATAAGTAAGATTATTTTCTGCATCTGCTTATGTTTGGTGTGATACAGGAACCTGAGTCGGCTTGTAAGTCATTTGACTTGTTAGATCCTGCGTCATCCAATGTTGTTGGCACCGTTTTCCTTTCCTGCGCTATTGAGGTAGCGACAGTAAAAAGGAATATTTTATTATGTGAAAAGACAAGAGCAAAGCGATGGTGTTTGACATTTTTTTGCGACTTAACATTTTGCAGGATCCTGTTGAAACAGAGAAGCGGTTTGCAAAGCGTATCTTGTCTGTAGTGGACTACAATGAAGATGGACAACTCTCCTTCTCTGAGTTCTCTGATCTTATACGTGCTTTTGGGAACTTAGTGGCTGCCAACAAGGTTCGGTGGCTTCTAGCATCTTTGCCATCTATGCCATGATGTTTAAATTGAAGGTGGACTTGATGTTTTTAATTGACTTATTTACTAGAAAGAGGAGCTGTTCAAAGCTGCTGATCTGAACGGTGATGGTGTTGTGAGTATTGATGAGTTGGCTGCGCTTCTTGCTCTTCAACAAGAGAAGTAAATGACCTTAGCTCACTTCATTTCTCAGATATTCTTTATACATCGTTGAATGTAACTTGAAGTTTTTAATGCAGGGAGCCAATTATAAATAACTGTCCAGTGTGTGGTGAGGCTCTTCAACTCACTGACAAGCTCAACTCTATGATACATATGACTCTATGTTTTGACGAAGGAACGGGTAATCAAGTCATGACTGGTGGGTTTTTGACTGATAGACAAGCTTCTTATGGGTGAGAGAAATGTCTCTTTCTTATAAACTTAATAACCAGTTAGAGTTTAACAGCTTTCCCTTACCAACACCATGTTTTTTTACAACATGTTGTTCAGATGGATGTTCAAACTAAGTGAATGGACACACTTATCTACTTATGACGTTGGTTTGAATACTGGTTCAAATGCTTCTCATATTGTGGTATGCTTTTTTTTTCTGCTCTCTTACGTCTAGTCTCATGATCTTTTGGTACAAACGTCTAAATCTTTGTTGTTTCTTACTTTAGGTGATTGACCGTAAGACTAAGAGGCTTGTGGAAGAGTTGATAGACTCAAAGATTGTTCTGTCCATGAGAGCTATTTACCAGTCCAAAATTGGACTTAGACTTATGGATCAAGGTAAACTTATTAGCATTTTTTTTTACTTCTCAAATGCAACCTATGTGATAAGTTATATCTTCCTGATCCAGGGGCAAAGGAGATACTGCAGAGACTTTCTGAGAAGCAAGGGAAGAAAATGAACACAGTTGAATCCGCTCAAAAAATTCCTAGCTTTCTTGAGTTCTTTAAGGTACGGAAAGTTACTACTCTCTATTAAGATAAAATGTGTTTGCTTTGTTATTGGGTTTGGGAATGAGGTTTTGTTTGTTGCAGGATCAAATAAACATGGCTGAAGTCAAGTATCCTCTACAGCACTTCAAGGTATGGGATGGGATCTGATTTATAGTCTCAACGTTACATCCAAATGTGTCTAGTTCTTATATTAGTATGAATTTCCTATGAAAGCCATATTAGCAAGTGACTAAGTTTTTTTTCTTTTAAACTTTCAGACATTCAATGAATTTTTCATAAGGGAGTTGAAACCTGGTGCGAGACCAATAGCTTACATGAATCGCGATGATGTTTCTGTATGTGCTGCTGATTGTCGGTTAATGGCATTCCAGTCAGTGGAGGATAGCACCAGATTCTGGATCAAGGTAACACTGTTTACAGAGTAGCTTACTATATGATAATTATTATTGTTATGCAAGATTTAGAAAACTCTTAAAGCAAATGGTATTATTATTATTATTATTATTATTATTATTATTATTATTATTATTATTATTATTATTATTATTATATGTTGAACCACATCCTACAATGATAGGGCCGGAAGTTTTCGATTAGAGGCCTCCTTGGGAAGAATGTGAATCCAAATGCCTTTCTTGATGGATCTTTGGTGATATTCAGACTAGCACCACAGGTACACAACGAGAATGGAAGTTTCCTATTGATATACGAGCCATAGGCTAAAACATCACACAATCACTGACACATGTCTTAACAAACGTTACAGGATTATCATCGGTTTCATGTCCCTGTCTCTGGAGTCATTGAAAAGTTTGTTGATGTGTCTGGGAGCTTATATACGGTATGTGCTCAAGATCTCCTCATCTCTATTATGCTTAGCTATGATAAATCACTTATGTTTCTTATATGTTCGCTGACTTACCATTCCTTCTCAGGTTAATCCGATAGCAGTCAATAGCAAATACTGTAACGTATTCACGGAGAATAAACGGACCGTGGCAATTATATCAACATCAGAGTTTGGAAAGGTTCTTTACTTCTGTCTTAATATGCGGCTTTAGAAATAAGATGAGTAGGATTTGCTAGTGATTGAACATTTGGTATTGTTACAAACGAATCAGAGTAATAAATTTCATACAACATAACTTCAAGGTCAGCTAATAAAGTAGAGTAAATAACAGGTTGCTTTTGTTGCAATCGGTGCAACAATGGTTGGTAGCATCAATTTTGTCAGAAAGGAAGGGGACCATGTTAAGAAAGGAGACGAAGTAAGCAGTTTTTACTTTTATCAATGGAACGACACTTCAAGAAAAATATCTTCTAACACTTTTATCAACTTGCAGCTTGGTTATTTTTCGTTTGGTGGAAGCACCGTTATATGTGTCTTTGAAAAGGTTAGCATATAATAATCGCAAAATCTTTAGGAAAAGTCTTATACATTTCATTTGATTTTGTCTTCAGTCTGTATCAACCTTTCTTTTTTGCAGAACTCGATCCGGATCGATGAGGATCTCTTAGCTAACAGTGGTAGGTCCTTAGAGACATTAGTTAGTGTTGGTATGCAACTAGGTGTCTCCACAAGGACATTTGCTGGTTCTACCTGAACTAGATCATTTGGTTTGATTTGATTTTCCTTTTGTTTCATGTAAAAGTAATTCTGTATATAACACAAACAATATCTCCTCAGCTATTATTTGTAGT
The DNA here is from genome assembly GCF_020379485.1 of Brassica napus. Lineage (NCBI taxonomy): Eukaryota > Viridiplantae > Streptophyta > Magnoliopsida > Brassicales > Brassicaceae > Brassica > Brassica napus. The sequence continues at coordinate 11,089,955 of NC_063443.1, read as the reverse complement.
TTTATACAATGAAAGAGCTCAACACATTTCTTTGTGCAAAAACATAAAAAGAAAAACTTTTATTCGTTTTGATCCCTCAATTTCTCTCATCTAACATCTCCTTCATGATCCTTATTTAAGGGAAAAAAATTACATTATAAACGAAAGGGACCATAAACTAAGGAATAAAATGAGGGTGACAAAATTTCAACTACAACAACCACAAAAGATAATACAAAACTAAAAAAGGAATGGAAAAGATAAAATGAGTGAATCTTGGCTCTGCTTTCCTTGCTATCTTTGTCCACTTGGAGGACTAGCATTGGGCCTTCTCACGAACCGTCCCTGTTTCAATTTAATCACCAACCACAGAAAGTAAGGAAACATTAATATTAGGTTCTTGTCTTAATCAAAATCTAATGTATACCCTATCCTTTGACAAAATCTAAAACGTTATTTATTTCGTAGTTTGTTTCCACTAACTATGTATACAAATTAATCTTTCCATTTTTAGTTGATAAGTAATTCAGTTCAGATGTTGCGTCTGTTGGTTTTACAAGAAAATTAGTAACGAAAAAAATATCAACGAAGTTTGAAATTGTCAAAACTCATGTTAATCTCATAAACCGGTCTAAAATTATTAAAATCAAATTATAATCATGAATGGTAAAAGAACCTACATGTTTTTACCACGGATTAAGGTGGATGTAGATACCTTCATTCGGGGACGTTGATCTGCATTAAGTTTGCGTACTTGGTATCTAATTTTCTTGGAGAAGAGCCGAGTTCGACGTTTCTCTTTGTACCTCAAAACGCTTGCTTCTCGTATTCCACTGTCTCCGAACAAATCTATCTGAGCTAATCTGGCCTGCCCCAAATCCACATTAGTTCATGGATCCATCCATTATCAATTTTTACTTAAAGTCTTCTAGGCTTAAAAATATGCAAACCTCACAAGCGAACAACATATACCTATATTACTTCATAATTTCTCTGACATTATTGTTCTAATAAATTTCTTAAGGCTAAGAAGAATTTCCTGTCAATGTTTGTACTTTGTAGACTTTTATGCTAAAAGGAGTATACGGATAAAACGGATATATACTAAATAAAATTTTGAAACCTCTTTCATTTATCTTGTACGTGAAAACTCACGTGCAAAGTCTAAATTCCTCTTGAAAAAAAAAATAAAAGAAAGTTTCTTTTTGCTAATTTTTATGACGGCTTTCATTTTGCCAATTCATAAAAAGTTGTTGCTAAAACTTAAATGATACTCTAGTTGTTGACAAAGAAAACTGATACTACTAAAGTTTTATAAAAAAGAGCAGACCATGTACGAAAGTCAAATGTTAATTATTCTTTTTTCATAAAAAAAGTTACAAGAAAAGTTATAAAAACTTTACAGTAAACTTAATAAATTCTGTCAGAAATTTCATAGATTCATCATACGTACTGTGACCGCTAATAAATTACTAACTCCTGATTAATTATTTAAAGCGTAAAGACAAAAAAATGAACACACTCCCTTCAAATTCAGACAGAGCTACAAACATCACGTGGCAACATACTACTAGTTCTAACAGAATTACGAATTATCTGTTACGAAAAAATTAATAAAAAATAAATTACCATTAATTTAAAACTAATTTGACGATTAAATTCAATGGCGAGAGAAGAGAAGAGAAGAGAAGGAAGAATACTGTTACATACATTGACATCGGCTCCGGCAGCTTCCGAGCCCAGAATCTCATCGGAGAACGGCAACTCTTTCTCAGACCAAGCTTCTAAAACGCCGTCGTAGTCGAGCTTCAACATCAACTGACCTGATTTCTCCTCACTATCATCTCTACACGTTTCCGTCATTTGCACCGTCTTAACCGCCGCCGCCGCCGCGGGGACTTTCTTCTTTTTCTTCTTCTTGCTCTTCTTACTTTCGATCTTCTCCTCCTTAACGGTGGATTGGATCCGCGGCGAGATCTGTTCGAAATCGACGGTGTGAAACCTGCACCAGCTCGCGTCGTTGTGTTCCCTGAGAGCGCTTCTCAGTCCGAGTCCCAACGGGAATTTGAATCCTTTTCGATTCATCTTCATCATATGCTCTAACCGGCTGATTAGATGGCCACGATTCTCTCCGGAATTGGATTCGACTATTCCCATTATACTATCGATCCCTTCTTCGGTCTCCTCGTCCAGAATCGACTCCGCGTCGAACTCGTCGGAGAATTCAAATAGATTCACGTTCACCTCCTTCTGCTCGGAGAAGTACTCCGATCGCGCTTGAATCGTCGGGAGAAAGAGAAAGTCAGGCTCCTCGATTGATTCGAGAAGAAGCTCGGAAGCGTCGTCGTTGTCACTGAGAAGAGGAGATTTAGCGGCGAATCCGTAGAGGTGAGGATTGGGATGAGTCTTCTTCTTGGAGTACAAGTTGTTTGAGGACGAGGGGAAGAGGTTGGGGTAAGCGGTGGAGAGAAGAGCCGCAGCTTCGTTGTAAGTCTGGTTTGGTCGTTTTCGCGGCCTTCTTGGCTTTCTCGTTGAGATTGCGAGCGGAGAGTTGGATGATTCGGAGATTGTTGATGATGGTGAAGTAGCTCTCGTTGTCGTCGAGCTTGACGGTGGTGGTGGTGGTGATGATTTCTTTTTTTCTAGCTCGAAACTATATGCGGCGGCTCCTCCTCCGCCGCTGCTTAAGCAAGCCGACATTTTTCTTGGCTGAATGAAAAAAAAAAGAGATGCCTTTTTCCCGAGATTTGAAGACAGTATGAGACTATACTCTGTTTAGGTGGAGGACAGAGAGTGATGACATAAAGGTTTCTCTTTTGTTTAGGAGGAAAATGAAAATAATTTTTTTTTAACACTTAAACCCTCTGAAGAACCCTTTTCAATTGTTTAAATACAAAATTGAAGAAATTAAAAAAAAGGGTCAAAACTTTAGGGAAAGAGGATGATGAAATAAAGCTTCTTCTTACAAATGTTCATCATTTAATGAAATAGCAGAGAAGGGGAAAATAAAACCAATTGGAATCTGAGATTTTTATGGAAACCAAAGAAACTGGCCTATGGATGACGTTTTACATAAAGAACACAGTTGGTTAGTTAGTGGAGAAGGAGAGAGATTGGACGGAGAAACAAGAGTCACGAGATATATAAGAAGCCAAGATTAGGGTTTTAGGGAAGGGTTAATAAAAACTAAGAGCTTTGTAAATAAAAGTTGTGAAGATTAATTTCGCTGAGTTGTGGCTAGAGAGAGCGACTGAGAGTGGTGGAAGGAGAAGAAGAAGAAGACGAGAGAGTGAAGGGAGCATATGGTGAAGAAGGACAAGATTAAGATAGCTCGCAATCGGCAGTTCTGGACTGTATGGGGTCTACTGCTGGATTTTTTTCACTTTTGTATTAATTTACATGGTTTTACATAATTATACGATATTTCTTATGGATATGTATCCGCTCAGAATAAGAATTTATATTTTTTACAGGGAAACTTTTAAGAGTTTTAGAAGGAAGTTTTCAATTGAAAATGGTTAGATTATATACATTAGTATGAGTGTATATTTGAATAAACGCTCAATAAATATATGTAAAGTAAGAAACACATAAATTTATACTGCATACCATTATTCCCTCAAAATCTGAAAACAATATAAATAGAACCAACTTTTCAAACCGTACTAAACCAAATTATTTGTATTGATTTGAATTCATCTTATGGTGTGAACCAATCTGTAAAATACTAAAATTTGTTGGGTTTTTAGTTTGGTTCGGTTAGCTACTATGGGACCAAACTGTTCTTGAAATTTTCTGAAATGTTTCTGAACCAATATATTCCAAATCATATAAAGTTATATTGAATTTTGTAAAAACAGTGTACATGAAATCTAAATCAAAAGAATGAATTAACAGAACAAATCAAATTTATTTTATTTAAACTGAATTTTGTCTATTAAATAAGTTTTTTTATTTTGGTAAACTTTTAATCACTCAAATTAACAGATGATCAAACAGAACCATATTTAAATTGTGGTAGAGTTTGTAAACCCAAACTATCAGTATCTAACAAATCAGAAAGGGTCTACAAAAAAAAATCAGAAAGGAAAAACATAAAAAACAAAAATAATGAATTGTTCTTAAAAAATTAAAAAATAAAATTTTAATATGAGCGGATTGTGCATGCAAATGTTTACTTTCCGTGACGCACAAATTTTCAAATAGAATTTATGAATAGTCACCAATTTACTCATATCTGAAGTAAAAATCGGTCGCTCGGTTGACAAGTAAGAACCTTTCAGTTAAAGTTGTTAAATCTTTGACAAAATAGGTGCACGAAAGATGTTAGAAATCAATTATCGAGTTTCATCAATTGCGAAGAACTATTTACAGCAGTTAATAACCTAATACTATTGTAGAGGACAAGTTGAACTATTAAATTACATGCTCACTATTTGAATTTGTAACTACCAGATTAACAACGAGATTAAAGGCATTGGTACAAATGTTATATCTAAAGTTTTGGTGTTTAGTGCATCTTTGGCTTATTTGATTGGTAAACTCTGCCTTGTAACATCTTATATTGCTACATTGTTTAGCTTTTCCATTTCACGAATATTTTGTTTCTTTTTTCATTTTTCTATGTACTCTGTATCAATTAAAGTTAACAAAATGGGTCTAAAAGCAGCTCTAAAAGAGGCTGTTGCTTCTGATTTTATAGCATCTCCAAACCATAACACTATTTTAGTGTCAAAATCACACTAATTTAGTGTAATTTCAACACTAAAAAAAGTTCTTCTCCAACCATAGCACTAAACTTCACACTAAAAGTTATTTTATAATATTATATGTATTTATATATTTATTTAATTATTTATTTTATTAATAAATTAAGTGAATAATGTTTTAATGTGGTGAATAGTGTCATAAATTATAGTGTTGCACTAATATAGTGTGATTTTTTGTATTAGATTGAAAAAAGTTTTTGTGTCAAAATCACACTAAAATAATATTTTGGAGTTGAGTCGGAAATGGTCTTAAGGACCTAGCTTGTCACTCTGACTGCAAGGATCTGATCTCTCTGTTTACAGGTTCATCCTCTGAGACATCTATCAAAAACATCTTCCACAACATCCGGGTGTTGAGTAAATCATATAACTACCTATCCTTTCACTTCATTCCTCGTTTGAGGAATCTTGAATCTGATGTAACAGCCAAAACGCCCTTAGATTGCTCTTGAACTCTTCTTTGTATGAATGACTCTATCTTTATGGTTTAACCAAAAAAAATACTTAGAACGTTAGGATGAATTGTATTTATATGGTTAAAAGAGGTTAAACCAAAATGATAACAAAGATAGTGGTGTATATTTTTAATTTACACACACACATACACACATACATATATATATATATAATATATATATATATATATATTTTTTTTCTTTTTAGAAATACTCACTCTTTTTCAAATAAGATATTGTTTAAGATTATTTCACACATATTAGAAAAAACTTAAATAGCAGTTTTGTCGTTATTTAGTTATCAAAGTTTTCTATTATTATTGTTTTTAATTTAATTTAAGGTAAAATAGATTAATTAATGTAAAACAAGGATAATTTTCATATTTACCACTTTTTGGTACTATTATTCATGTTTACCACTATTAAATATATATTTTTAAAAATACATTCTTCATTAAGAGGCAAAAGACTCTTATACTATTGTTCTTTTTATATATAATAAATAATTATTTTAAAAAATACAAAAGAATTATGTTTTCGAATTACACTTTTTCAAATTCAAAATTTTTATAATTTTTTTTTGTTTTGATTTTTTCGTATTTTTTCAAAATTTCTTTTTGAAAATCGAAAATTATTTTTGAAACTATTTTTTAAAAAATTATATATTTTTAAAGTATTTATTTATATATTTATTGGAATACTAAATTTCATTTTTCAAAAACCATACCCCACCCTTCAACTTTAAACCTTAAGTTTAGATTAGTTAACTCTAAAGTTATAAATATTTTTTTGCTCTTTAAAAGTGAAAGTAAAAGTTGTTAGTGTGAACATGATAGAAAAATAATATTATAAATGTAGTAATTTTGACAATTTCCGGTAAATATTGCATTTAAATCATAAAAAAATAAAATTATTTAATAAAAAGTTTTATTCTAATAGTCCATTTGAAACGGAGTAATTATTAAATAGAGAGTACTCACAGTATTCTCTAAACGCATACAAATATGTATATCTGTATTGATTTATGTATAAATTTAATTCTTTAGACACACAGTAGATCAATGGTTTGTTGAGGAAATATGATTCTGCTTTTAGATTACTTTCAAAAATAATTACAAAACCCCATCATCATCATATCATCCCACCTGCATATCTTTTTGGGATCTTAAAGAGATCGAGCAAAGGGCACCTTATCCATCGACATGGCCTAATATCATTGGCTGTGCTAGATTTCTTCGATGACGTGGCGGCTTGTCCGATAACTGACTATGGTCGCCTGGTCGGAACGTTTTCACGTGTGTTCTCAAGAACCGACTTTACTAATTTGTAATCATTCTTGGTTTAAGGTTTTCGAATTTTCTAATTTGGCATAAAGCCCACAGATTACTACTATATAAACAATGATTATCTAACGTAAGCATCAATTTGTTTTCTTTTTTGGATACATGCTATATTCTTAATTCATTTCTTCGGTTGAATCGTTTTGAATTCAGTAAATTTTATCTTAAAATTGCATATAATAACAGAAGATAACGGACAATATAATATACGCTAGCATAACTTATAAAATATTTGACTTGTGTTATATAGCTATGGATAATTGGCTATGTAACTAGAAGCAACTTACAATATTGTCATATACTTTTCTTAAAAAACAAAAAATATTCATATACGTAAGTTATAATGGTATTTTAATAGTAATTATTTTCCATTAAATTATATTATTCCCAAAGTGTGGAGGGAGACAGTGGCGAGCCAGTGGATTGTGTATGTGAGATGAAAAATGATTGGAACCTTTTTGGTATCATTTGAAGAGTTTGTGGCGAAAGCTAAGCCTACGTTTACCTCATTACGTTCAATGACTTCTGATTAGATATTAGTTTTTTCCTACTTTTTAGATTTAAATATATTCTAACATCATGTTAAGAAATACGTATGAGTCCCAGTACATACAAACAGTCAGACAGTTATGATATCTACGAGTTATCATATCCGTATATTATGAAAAACGTATAACTGTTTTTTTTTCAAATCACTATTGGGAAAATTATGGATGCTGAAGGAAAAGTGTAGTCATTATGTTCGAATACAGTTTTACAGGCATGCACAAAAAATGAAACTACAACTTTTTAACTATATAACGTTATGAATCGCATATGATATTTTTTATTACAATCTAGTATCTGAAAGATAAAACAGGGAAAAACAATTGTCCAGGAAAATCAAAGAAAAGAAACAAAAATTATTACTATTTAAATTAACTTAATAGTGTTTCAGACTTGGTTTCATTTCAACCTTGTTTAGATGCATATATATATATATATACTTGTTAACTAGGAGAAAAATAAACTTCAAAAAATATATTTTCACCAGAAATAGAAACTAACAGGCGGAGCTAAAAATGTTCTAACAAAATTCTTTTGATGATAAAAATTCTTTAAGAAAATTAAAATTAATGTAGAGAAAATTGTTTATCTAAAGAAATGTGCTGGAGGGAATTTGAACCTCAAGGGAAAACAGGATAAACCTTATTATGGCACTACTCCAAAGTAAGTTTTGTTTTTATTTAACATTCTTTTCTTATGACAACACGTGACCTTTCTTCCAATTATTTACTCCATAAAAACTTTGTAGAGGAAAAATATATTAATAGCTCCAATTCTTACAGCATGTGTGGTTGAAATAAATTGTTTATATCTGGATGGAATTCAAGCCCCATTATTACAGGAAATTTAGAGAGAGGCTAGCTGTTCAATCTATATTTTGCGTCGTTAACTTTGTAGAGCTAAGTTTACTATCTTGAACAACTAACCAAAGAGAATTCTATGTGACTCCTATGACTCCACATGTTCGTAAAAGTAAGATGAGACATATTTGAGTTGTGATTTATCATTTACGTAGACTTAAGTAAAAAGGATTACGAAATTAGATAACGTGATTATTACGACGATTGTAAGAAAATTGACTTTGATCTGTTCACATTTCCACTAAAACACACTTTTGAAACTTGTGAGAACTTGTTTACAGTTAATAACTTAATATATAGGTCTTCAAATATATTTTTTTTAATTTTCTTACATTATAGGTTAACATAATAAACCACACGATGTAAGAAAAAGTCAGAAAATATTTATTGTAAAAGAAACATATCTAATCTTATAAACCTTTTTTTTAAAGCATAAATTCATTTGGATATCATAAGCTGGAAAATATCTCACGGGACATACTATCTTTAATATCTCTCAGGTGTATGTTCATTAATTATTCTCGTGGTATTCTGGTTTTAGAATCGAGATATTGTTGACTTAGAGAGGGTAATCTCCAGACATGTATTAAGTTGAAGTTTTACCAAAAAAAAAAATGTATTAAATTGAAGTAACAAAGCTTGTTAACATAGGGAGTTAATTAAGAACTTAAGATCATATGAACATGGACATCTATAAGTTTGTTAAATTAAGTCGATAGTAATTAAAGTGAAAAATTTGTAAATCAAAACGACGCTAAAGCTAAGAAAAATCCAAGTAATTGACCAAAAAAGTGAAAAGAAGAAAAATCCAAGTGAGATGTGTAATAAATGTAAACTTTAGATATGTTTACCAATTGGGTCATAATTTAAGAGTAAGCCGAATAGTTACAAACAACAAGTGAAGAGTATTTCTTCTCTAACATGTCGTAGGGGACCATTACAATTATGCTTTGCCTAACTTTTGAATCGTTTTGTTTTGAACCAGCATGGGTAAATATGATGCAATTGCATAACTCTTTCATCTTTTGCCTTCCATACTTATGATAAAACTTTGTAAACTTTACCTTTTGGAATCCAAAGAAGGAAAAGAAACAAACAAGAGAACTAACGAACAAGATAAATAGAGACATTTCGAAAGATAAATGTTAAGACTGAAACAGCGTAAGGACTCAAGATTTTTTTTTTTTAATGTTTCAATAAATAAATACGAAACCAATATCATAGACTCATAGTTTACACAATTATACTGTTTTATTAACTAAGCTTACATATTTGAATCCAACTCTTCTTTTTTCGTAGCTTAGGTGATGTTGCAATGTTCGATTTTATTTACTCAATGCAAAAATGATTATAATTGTCCTAAAGATGCATGGTATTATTCATTTGTCCGTAACTCGTCCCATGGATCCTAAAAAGGTAAACAAAAATAAAACTTATCATATCATAAGCATAAAAATGCAAAAGGTGAAAGAGTTATGCGTTTGTATGATTCCCCATGCTGATTTTTAAAAAAAACACAAATGAAACTAGGAAAGACAATTCTATTGGTCCCCTCCAAGAGAAGTAAGAGTTAAAACTTAAAAGTTATTTTGTAATGATTGGTTTGAAATTTTACATTTGGGCTGCAATTTACACTTGGGTAGCGTATTTGTGGGCTGACTTGTAGCCCATTGAATCTAATTTTCTGATTGGTTAGTATTAAATTTCAATTCGATTAAAACAAAGAGAAAATAAATAAAAATGGTAGGTAGGTAGACAGACCGTTATCACAACTTCAAACAATCTGAAAGCCACTGGTTTTGCAGCTCTGTTTTGTCTGAAGAAACAAGAAGATGCCCACTTTGAATCTATTCACGAACATACCAGTAGATGCTGTCACATGCTCCGACATCCTCAAGGACGCTACTAAGGCCGTCGCTAAGATCATCGGCAAACCTGAATCCGTAACTAAGACTCCATTCCTCTGTTCCCGCCGTTAATACCTTCAATGTCTCCTTGTGTTTTTGTTTGTGTATATGGTTTTGATTATACGAAAGCAAAGTAGAATGGCATTTTTATTAGTGTGTATGCCTCTTGCTGGTATATGCACACAAACTGTTTGATGAAATTCCTGTGTGAATCGCATGTTTTCGGATTCTTGTGCTGTGGTCTTAAAGTAGATGGCTTATACAATGTCTTCTTCTTCGTTGGTTGGTTTCAGTATGTGATGATACTGCTCAACAGCGGAGTGCCTATTGCATTTGCTGGTACTGAGGAACCTGCTGCTTATGGAGAACTTATATCTATTGGTGGATTAGGAGCAGGCGTGAATGGGAAGCTTAGCGAGACCATAGCTGAGATTCTCCAAATTAAGCTCTCCATAGATAGCTCCCGCTTCTATATCAAATTCTACGATTCCCCAGTAAGTTGATCAAATCACAGTGTTTTCACAAAGTCACTTGAATCCATATTTGCTTTGGATCTTTATTGTTTTCTTCTTTCCAGCGACCCTTCTTTGGATTCAACGGATCAACTTTCTGAAACACACGAGTTCAAACCTTGGCAAAGAGGCAGAGAATTCAACTTCCTAATGAAATTAGGATGAAGATTGTTTGCATCTTTTGAGTTCAGAAGCTGTAGATTCTTGAGCTTGATTAATAATATTATACTTCCCTTAAAAAAGCTAATCTAATCTTTTCATGTTTATAGTTCATACTGTTTTCTGTGACTAGTTACTACTTCTGATGTGATCTTATTACCAGCAAGTTATAGAATCTCGGGTCTTGTCTTTGGTTTAGCAAAGAAACCAAACTTGTTAAAGAAATGTTTGACAAGTTCATGATCTACTCGACCCTGTTCCTTGCCAGTAAAGATACATTTCTATGGATAATATATAAACCATTGATAACTTGTAAGTCAAGCATCCTTGTATGATGATATAAACAAAACTAAAACTGTGCTTGAAAGGAATCAAAGATCAGCTCTTCCAGGATAGCGAGGGAAGGGAATAACGTCTCTGATGTTGTCCATCCCTGTAGCAAAGAGAACCATACGCTCGAACCCAAGTCCGAATCCTGAATGCTTCACTGTTCCAGGACGTCTCAAGTCCAGGTACCACTCGTATGGCTCCACTGGTAGACCCATCTCCTCGAGCCTGTTCATAAGGATGGCATACCGTTCTTCCCTTTGGCTCCCACCAATGAGTTCTCCAACCTAAAAAGATAACAAAAGAAGTCATTAAAAAGGAGGTAAGGTGATGAGATTAGTTGCCTTTGGAACCAGGACATCCATGGCAGCGACTGTCTTTCCATCATCGTTAAGTCTCATGTAGAAAGCTTTGATTCCTTTCGGGTAGTTGTAGACAGTAACAGGCTTTTGAAACACAACCTCTGTCAAGTACCTGTAAAATTACAAGATAGGAAACATAACATTAGTAACCCTTTTTCTTAAAAGCATTTATATATTATATTAAAAAAATAAAAACCTTTCATGCTCAGACGCCAAGCCTATTCCCCACTCCACTTGGTTCTCGAACGTCTCTCCTTGGGCCACAGATTTCTTAAGCAGCTCTATTGCGTCAGTGTATGTTACACGCACAAACGGAGTTGATGCAACCAGTTTGAGCCTATCAATACATCCATCGTCGACGTTCTTGGCCATAACTTCCAAGTCATCATAACAGTTATCAAGCAGTCACGTGCACATGTATCTAACATATGCTTCTGCACAGTCCATATCCTCCTACACAAAGCAACTTTCTAAGGATACTTGCGTGAGAAGAAAGAATAAAAACGATCAAAAGTTAACTTACTAACCTCTAGGTCTGCTAAAGCTAACTCAGGCTCAACCATCCAGAACTCAGCTAGATGCCTTGAGGTGTGAGAGTTTTCTGCTCTAAAAGTCGGACCAAAGGTGTACACACTGCCAAGAGCACAAGCGTAGCTCTCAAGCTGTAACTGACCAGAAACAGACAAGAAAGCTTGACGACCGAAAAAGTCTTGAGAATAATCAACTTCTCCATCTTTTTTAGGTAAGCCAGGCTTGAGCCTTGACCTCTCTACAGTCCTAGCTAAACTCAGCTTCGCATTAGTGAGTTCAGCAAGAGAAGCAGTGATCTCTTGCTCGTTTGCTTTAGCAGATTTGAGCTGCGCTACAGCTTCACCTCTCTCCTTGACAACGTCCCTTGCAGCTTCAACGTAGGAGGAGGGTTCTCAATGAGTTCCCTCTCAAGCTTCTCAGTGGCACTGATCAATGTAGTCACTTGGAACATTTCACCAGCTCCTTCGCAGTCACTCGTGGTGATGATTGGAGTGTTGACGTAAAGGAAACTCTGTGACTGAAAGAAAGAGTGCGTCGCAAAAGGGGGATGAAGATGAAGCTCCATCATCATCAGTTAGCATCTCAACACTAAGCTTGATCTTGTACATGGTACCTTTAACTTGTAGGGGAATCTTCAAGCATCCATTGTCGATAGTCGCAGCCAACATAACCTGGAGATTAGCAGAGGAGGAGGATCCATCGTTCGCTACAATGATAGAGAAAGTCTCTTTTCCTTGTTCTTCTGTTCTACTTCTAACCCACCCGTGGCTTTGGACCTTCTGGTCGGTGAGTTCAGCTTCGTTGCCTCCATCGTTGGCCAAGGAGACGGCGGTTAGTTGAGCTGTCATCTCATGAGTCATGGTTTTGTAAGTTCGATATGCGCTGGAGATTAAGAAAAACCCTAGAGAGTTGCCGGTTTTTGAAGTAAGAATCAAAAATCGTTGGTGCTTTCTTTATATAGGAAACGACCCCGCGGTTAAACCCGACCAAGGAAAAGACAACATATTTCCACACCAGAACTATCGTATAGTAATAAATGTACATAACATTTCAACTTCGTCGTAATTGCACATCACACAAGTATAGCAACCTCCTTCCACACGCAATGAAAGTTCGAAGCTCGTTTCCATACAAACCGAACTAATACCTACAAAAACTGGTTAAACGTTGGTTAGTGTTCTCCCAACCATAAACTTAACCAATGACAAACTTAACTAACCAAAAATGACCCGAGTACGATTCAATTAGAAAATATAAACCAGACAAACCCAAGACCAGACTTAAGGACACTATCAAGGCGTCACCATGTGGCTCATTGTGAACGGTCTTCGATCTCTGGCGCTGGAGGATCCGCATGTAAATCTCCTAGTAGTCGGATTTCGAACTCAGGTGGCGGAACTCACAGCCGTGAGCCCTTTACCACTTTTAGAGATGAATTCAAAATTTTAAAAATAAAAAATAAATATTAAAATTTTCAAAATAAAAAGGGGCTATTTTAGTCATTTTAGTTTTTCCAAATATATTTTTGTGACAAAAACTTAAAAAATCTATTTGAGAGAATTGCCATACATTTTTTCTTTCTATTCTCTTTTTGCAATAATAATATTTAAAATATAAAAATATAAATGAAACTGTTCTCAAAATTTCCTTTATTATAAAACTATGAATGGATATATGTTTGAAATTTTTTAGAAATAATAATAACAGAAAACAAAATAAAATGTGTTTGATAAAACAATTAAGAATTGATTTATTTTATGCTGATATATGTAATCATCTAGTTTAAAAATAAATAAATGAATACTCAATCTCACAAGATAAATAGTTTTTAGTTAATGTATATTTATTAAATAAAATAAAAAAATAAATTATAACATTTGAAATTTTTAAAACATTCTCATTTATTTACATAGATTTTTTTTCCCATAGATTGCTAAAAAAATTTAATTATAATTCAGAAAATTCATTTTGTATGTAATAAAACATAAATTTTTATGTTTATATGCATATTTGAAATTCTTAACCTTACTAAATATAAAGTCTACTTTCATTAATGCATACATATGTTTATGTTTTATATATGCATATTTTTGGGCCAAGTTGTATTCCATATTGGATCAACAGTTTGAATTAATCATATGCATCCTGAAACATACACACATTCATTATCAAAGCTTGAAATGTGAAGATTTACAAACTGGACTAAATAGATCAGTAAACAAAGTTTCAGGGCAAATGTGTAGTTCCCAATAAATGAAAATTTCTCCCTGTGACGAAGAATCGCTGTCGACGAAACTAAAAAGTTCGTTCCTTTGCCGGCCGTGCGACTTTTAAAACACCACTTTCTTCCCCGACAAGCTATCCGCGACGCCCCTTACTGTCTTTCCGACCAAAAACTCATCAAAGGAATCACTAATTCCGTCAAAAAAAGAAGATGACGGAGGAGATCAAACTCAGCGTACTAGTGTCTCTCTTCAACTGGATTCAGAAGAGCAAAACCTCATCCCAGAAACGCTCCAAGTTCCGCAAGTTCCTCGACACCTACTGCAAACCCTCCGATTACTTCTCCGCCGTGCGTCTCATCATCCCGTCGCTCGACCGAGAGCGAGGCAGCTACGGCCTCAAGGAGTCTGTGCTCGCCACGTGTCTCATCGACGCCCTCGGAATCTCTCGCGATGCTCCCGACGCTGTTCGCCTTCTCAATTGGCGTAAAGGAGGAACCGCTAAGGCTGGAGCCAACGCCGGAAACTTCTCTTTGATTGCTGCTGAGGTTAGGGTTTGGTTTTGAGATGTTACAAAGGTTTTGGTTTTTTTAGGGGTTTTAAAGGTTGAGGCTTTGAACAGGTGCTGCAACGTAGGCAAGGGATGGCGTCTGGTGGGTTGAGTGTTAAGGAGTTGAATGATTTGCTTGATCGTTTGGCTTCGAGTGAGAACAGGTGTTTTGTCTTGTCTCTACTCTTGTTTTTTTGGTCTGAACGTATTTGATTCTGTTTTATGTAATGCAGAGGGGGGAAGACTTCTGTTCTTTCTACGCTGATTCAGAAGACGAATGCACAGGAGATGAAGTGGGTCATTAGGATCATTCTTAAAGGTAGTGTAGGGACTTTTCCTGCTTCTTCACGCTTTTTGTCTTGTACTGAGATCAAATGTGTTACACAGACTTGAAGCTGGGGATGAGCGAGAGGAGTATATTTCAGGAGTTCCATCCAGATGCTGAGGACTTGTTTAATGTCACTTGTGACTTGAAACTAGTCTGTGAAAAGCTCAGGGATCGCCACCAACGTCACAAGCGCCAGGTTTTTTTGTTACGAGAAACATTTGGATGATAGCTTAGAGGCAACTATATATCAAAATGAGATACAGTTGCTCTATAGATTTTTCAAACTGATAGACATAGTAATTGGTTGTGAAGATCCATCTTTTTTACAACATTCCTTGAGTTTATAAATATAGTTTGCTACTCTGTAGGATATAGAAGTTGGAAAAGCCGTACGACCCCAGTTAGCTATGCGTATCAGTGACGTAAATGCTGCTTGGAAGAAGGTAAACTCCATGAACTCTATTGCCAGCTTACTCCATTTCCCTATTTTTATCTTCTTAGCAATGTCATTGTATGGGTGTTTTCTCTTTTTAACCAATGCATGAGCACCGTTCTTTTTTACATAGCTCCACGGGAAAGATGTAGTTGCTGAGTGCAAATTTGATGGGGATCGCATACAGATACACAAAAATGGGACTGAAATACATTACTTCTCTAGGTGAGTCCCTTCTCTTCTGGATAAAAAATCGTGTTTGGATATGACCAAGGTTCATTCCTATTTTGTGACTTGGCGTTCTATGTCAAATCTTTCATTTTATAATTGTAAGTTATGCTGCAGGAACTTCCTTGATCATTCTGAATATGCACATGCCATGTCGGATCTTATCGTACAAAATATAATGGCTGACAAGTAAGAATCCAGTTGCTCTTTATTTAGGTTCTGGAAGGTGTTACATATACGGTCGTTTTATTTATTTTATTGCCATTCAGGTGTATCCTTGATGGTGAAATGTTGGTTTGGGATACGTCACTTAATCGGTTTGCTGAATTTGGTTCGAATCAGGAAATAGGTTTGGCATCTACTCGCTATCCTTTATTTAAATAGTTTAGCCTTTCTTGCGGTAGATTTGATCTTTCATGTCTTCTTCTTTTACAGCCAAAGCAGCAAGGGAGGGTCTCGACAGCCATAGACAGGTACGTAGATATGTGAAGTTCCACTTGTCTCTGCTTTTATGTTGCAACTTTTTGAGGATCCTTATAAACTCAAACATTCTTTCAAACAATGCAGTTATGTTGTATCCTTACAAGGAGAAGTTAATAATGCGCAGCCTCCATAATCTCATGACAGAACCATTTTAGAGATATTATTTTCCTTGACCATGTACTAGATGTTGCCTTTGATGTGCTCTATGTTGGCGATACTAGCGTCATCCACCAGAGTTTAAAAGAACGGCATGAACTCCTGAGAAAAGTGGTTAAGCCTTTAAAAGGCCGGCTTGAAGTTCTAGTGCCCGAAGGTGGTCTCAATGTTCATCGCCCTTCTGGTAAGGACTACTAAGATCCCGTTTTTATTATGGATTTAACATCTCTTATTGGATATGTGAACCTTTGCTTTCTGCAGGAGAACCAAGTTGGTCTATTGTGGTTCATTCCGCAGCTGATGTTGAGCGGTTTTTCAAAGAAACAGTTGAAAATAGGTTCATTTTTCTCATCTCTCTCTAATATTCATGAATCGTTCAAAACTTTTGGATAGTGCCTTCTTAGCCTAATGTGAATAGTGATTACTTGGTTGTCAGAATCTACCCTCTTAGTGCAAAGACTTTTCTTTTAATGCGGTTTTCTTCACAGATGTGTGTTTTAGTTCTCAAATCCAGTTATTTCCTTGTTCTCAGAGATGAAGGAGTTGTGCTTAAAGACCTGGGATCGAAATGGGAACCTGGAGATCGTAGTGGAAAGTGGTTGAAGTTGAAGCCTGAATATGTCCGGGCTGGTTCTGATCTAGATGTTCTTATAATAGGTGTGCACTCGATACGTTTGTTATACTTTTCCTTGTTTAAAAGTGGTGTTTTTTTTCCCATTGGATCTTATGGGAGATCTGTTACATCATTAACAGGAGGATACTATGGCTCTGGCCGTCACGGAGGAGAGGTAGCACAGTTTCTCGTTGGGTTGGCTGACCGGGCAGAGGCAAATGTATATCCCAGGCGGTAAGAGTATAATATTGTTTCATATTTTCTCACAGAACATGAAATCAGATTACTAATAAAATTAGAAACTAATAAAAACTTTAGACCTTTTCTTCATCAATAAATAAGATATTCTCTTTTTTTTGTTTGTTGCAGATTTATGTCGTTTTGTAGAGTTGGCACAGGACTTTCTGATGAAGAGCTTAACACTGTTGTAAGCAAACTGAAGCCTTATTTCAGGTGAGAGACTGAATCGTTTACTGGCGCTTACTCATCTCATTTAAAACTATAAGATATGGCTCACAAGTCTCAAAATAGTTATTGGCAAACATCAAAACTAGAAGGCTTCTTGGTGTAGTACTTTGACAATTGAGAAAACTGCCTCTTTCTATTTTATTTGTGTTGCAGAAAAAACGAACACCCAAAGAAGGCTCCACCAAGCTTTTATCAGGTCACAAATCACTCAAAAGAGAGACCTGATGTTTGGATTGAAAGCCCGGAAAAGTTAGTTTTCTCTCTCATTTAGCCAATTTTTGTGGACTGAAGCAGAATAACCATATTTAGCCATTTGAATATTTTTTCCTGTTTGTTGCAGATCAATAATACTCTCCATCACTAGTGACATCAGGACAATAAGGTCTGAGGTATGTCCTTGAGATGTGAGGATGTGAAGATTTGTCAGTAACCTCTAATATTTGTGTCTTTCATTCAGTGTCAGACAATACAGATTTGTCGTTTATGATGTTTATGCCTTATTCCATGTAAAAATCTGCTTCTTTTCAGGTTTTTGTCGCACCTTACAGCCTCAGGTTTCCTCGTATTGATAAAGTAAGATACGACAAACCTTGGCATGAATGTCTCGATGTGCAAGGTGACTAAAAGGACCAAATAAACTGTTTAAAAGTTCCCATTTCAATATTTCATTAAAACTGACATAACCAGTTCGCTTCATCTTTATACGTCTGACTGATGTTGAGTTTGCAGCTTTTGTGGAATTGGTGAACTCAAGTAACGGCACCACACAGAAACAGAAGGAATCCGAAAGCACGCAGGACAATCCGAAAGTCACTAAAACCTCCAAGAGAGGAGGAGAGAAAAAGAATGTGCCTCTTGTCCCATCTCAGTTTATTCAAACTGATGTATCGGATATCAAGGGCAAGACCTCAATCTTCTCCAATATGATATTTTGTATCCTTTGACATGTCTTTATCTACTAATTGCATTTTCTCAGCTGTCTTGTCTTCCTCTGGTATAGTTAAGACACATTTTTTACATGGATAAGTCCTTAAATTGCAAACTTTGGCAACGTTGTCATACTATTCGATTTTTCTTTATTTTCCTTTGACGAATCTATAACAGATTTTGTAAACCTGCCTCGGTCCCATTCTCTTGATAAATTCCACAAAATGGTGGTTGAGAATGGAGGGAAGTTCTCGATGAACTTGAACAATTCAGTGACTCATTGCATTGCAGCGGAAAGCAGTGGTATGTCGTCACTTTCATACTCTCAACCCTTTTGTACTGATGATAATTACTATTTCAATCAAAGAGCATGACAAAGAGACGCTATAATTTCAGGAATAAAGTATCAGGCAGCAAAACGTCAAAGAGATGTCATCCACTTTTCTTGGGTCTTAGATTGTTGTTCACGGAATAATCTTCTTCCGTTGCAGCCAAAGTGAGTCATACCAACGTTTTCTTGTCGTATCAACCCACTTTGGGTTCCTTGTGCTTTAATATCTCTGTCTAATGATAAGGCCACTTTTGAAGGTACTTCCTCCACCTCACTGATGCTTCAAGGACCAAATTACAGGATGAAATTGACGAGTTTTCCGATTCTTATTTCTTTGATTTAGACCTTGAAGGTCTCAAACAGGTATGTATGTTCAGTTATCCAGAATTGTAAATATGGTAATTACTTACTAAAACCATTTCCTGCAATCCCATTTGTTCCTTTTCAGGTCTTAAGCAATGCCAAGCAATCGGAAGACTCAAAATCCATTGAATACTACAAGAAAAAGCTATGTCCGGAGAAAAGATGGTCCTGCTTCATCGGTTGCTGCATTTACTTTCACCTCTATAGTGAAACATTGTAAGTCCTCTCTCGTAGTTATTCATACGTTGTTTTAAAAATGTTACTTACCTAAAGCAATACTCATCATCATCATCGTCATCAATGTGTCGTTTTTTACTTGAAGGAGCAATGAAGAGGAAGCCCTGTTGGGAATCATGGCTAAGAGATTAGCGCTTGAAGTCTTAATGGGTGGTGGTAAAGTCAGCAATAATCTTGCTCATGCGTCTCACCTTGTAGTCCTTTCTACAGCAGAAGACTCTTTGGATTTTACTTCAGTTTCAAAAAGGTATTCCAAATTTTCTGTGTTTCTGCTATTGAGATTAGCACCACGTTCTTATGAGGATTGAGAGACTGTTCTGTTGTCTCTCTTCCAATAGTTTCAGCGAAAAGGAGAAACGTCTTTTGCTGAAGAGAAGGCTACATGTTGTTAGCTCGAACTGGTTAGAAGACAGCTTGCAAAGAGAGCAAAAAGTATGCGAGGAGGTGTACACTCTGAGGCCTAAGAGTATGGAAGAGTCTGATACTGAAGAATCAGAGTGAGTCTACACATTTTTGATGAGTTTCTTCTCTCATCCATATTAATATAAAAGCTTTCCAATAATTTGATCTCTGTTTGCTTCAGTAAATCTGAACATGATACAACGGAAGTAGCTTCTGGTGGTAGGGCTCAAACTGAAGAGCCAGCTTCCTCTAAATTGGCAACTACGAGTTCAAGAGGACGGTCAAGTACTCGAGCTGGTAATAAAAGGGGAAGGTCTTCTGCAAACCCGGTGAAACGAGTACAGAGACGCAGAGGGAAACAGCCTTCTAAGATAGGCGGAAGTGAAACAGAGGAGAGTGATGCGGCTTCGGAAGAAAAGGCTTCAACAAGACTCAGTGATGATATATCAGAAGAGACTGGTGATACTCAAAGAAACTCTAGGAGAGGAAGATCTGCAAAGAGAGGGAAGTCTCGTGTGGCACAACCCCAAAGAGTACAGAGATCAAGAAGAGGCAAGAAGCCTTTGAAGATAGGAGGAGATGACTCTGAGGAAAATGATGACAAGAAAGATGGTTCTGCCGACGAGGAAAACAAGGAAGAAACCCGAGAGCCTGATGTAGCAAAGCACAGAGAGTCACTGCAAAGAGATGACACAGTAGCAGTTGAAGAGGCCTCCTCACAAGATTCTAGAAATGCAAAGACCGAGATGGATAGGGAAGAGAAGATACAAATCCATGAGGATCCATTACAAGCTATGTTGATGAACATGATCCCAAGCCTCAGTCTGAGAAACACAAGCCGAACTACGGGCGAAGCTAGTACGGCTAATGTTTGTGGTGAGGGTGAGTCTTCAGAGAAAAGAAAACTTGGCGCCGAGACTGATAATGCTTGTGTGAAGAACGCAGAGGCAGATGAAGTTCCTCCGCCTGTGAAGAAAAAGAAAGTTAGCTACCGCGATGTTGCAGGAGAACTGCTCAAAGACTGGTGAAACAGCTGCCGTTACAGACCAAGTACACGAAGCTCCTATTTCATGTGTGTTATGTATATACAATATATGTTTTTCTGTGACCATTATTACTCTTTTCGTTTCAATCACATAATTTCAACCATTTTGTTTGTCTTTTAACTCGCTCTGTTTTACTAGAAAATTGATATTCTTTTGCTACTTAATCAAAACTTCTGTTGAAACTTATTTCCATCAAAACTTAGCACCTCAATGGTAGCCATTTTTCTGTCAAATAGCTTGTTCTCTTGGCTTCAACAAAAAGGCATAGTATCAGTTTTTATATTGACAAAAGAGCAAATCAATTATTGGTCAAAATAGTAAGCAAAACTCCTTTTCTTTTGCGTTTTATAAAGGACAAACATACCATTCCCCACTTCCCAAATTAAAAGAAGAAACAATGCGTACGATTATTATTATTATTATAGACACTATATAAATAAACGCACAATAAGAAGTATTCGTGATGGACAAATAAACGAAAGTGGAAAGAGATAACATATTATTTATTTGTAAAAGAGAGAGAAGCCGAGACAAATGAAAACAAAAAAAATGATTAGTAAAGAGAGTCGATGCTCAAAGTGGGGCTTTGAGTTTCATTATAAGCTCCTATTCCTGTTTCTATTTTTAATCTCACCACCTCTTGTTCTTCTTCCTCCGCCTGTTCAAATTAAACCAAAAAAAATATCATTAATAATTAAGATAAAACTTAATTACATTGTCAGACGACATTATACAAATAAAAAACTCAAACGAAGACGGGAGCCAGAAAAGTGACAGATGCCATTAAGGATAAAAGCAACCAAATATATTATTATAGTATACTAGAGATTTTTTCCGCGCTTCGCGCGGATTGTGTCTTATAAATTTATTTTATTTATAATATTATTTGTCGGTTTGTTTCTTTTACATGTAAATGCTTTCTAAAGTTAAATACTTGTTCTGAGTTTACATAACTTATCGAAAGTTTTATCTTTTTTAAATTTAAATCACAGAAAAAAATCAAAAAGTCAGTATAGATGGGTTTTCTTGGGCTTTTAAATCAACACTGAAAATTTACATGAATCATATAACAACAGTTTTATAAACAACTCGATAAAATTTGACCGAGCCAAAGATTTTCACACAATATGTTCTTTCTTCTTCAAATTGCGAAGAGCCTATAGGCACAAGAAAAAAATCATAATTTTTGTTTTCACTTATATAACATTTTTTTTCCTTTACACACGGAATTTATTACACTGCTATAAGCAATTGAGAACTCTATTCATATAAGATTCACATCTATGCATTTTGACAAAGAAGAATTTTAGCCATCTTTAGTTTCGGAATGAATCAACTTCAGTCATATACACTATATTTTCTCTATGATTCAAATCTTACAATTTTAATATATGTGCAGATTTCCATGTGAAAAAACACGCACGCCATCTATCGTTCAACCTATTACTTTTTCCAAAGTAAACACTATAATCCTCGTTTGGTTAGCTCCACAAACTAATCTCTTTGGATCAGTGTAACCTTTCAGAAAATGATAATCTTAACATCTTACAAAAAAAACAACAAATATTGACTTATTTATATGAATATATATTATTTTAAATCATTATAGTGGACGAAGAAAGCACCATAATTTGTACAACAAATTTTCTTAGATTCACTTCATCATATTCACCATTTTACCATTTTAATTACATAATTTTATATGAGTTTCTTCACCTTTCCCGGTTATTTTCTCTTTATTTATAACTACAATATAAAGTTATAAACTATATATATATTATAAATTAATAATTTATTTACTCTTAAAGTAACGATTAAAAATAGAACATAATTCAATATAGATATATGATTCTATTAATAAATTAGCAGTTACAAATTTGAAATTTTTAGAAATATCAAAAGTTTTATATTAGTTAATTATCTTCTAAATGACATTTATTTTTAATTCTTTTTGGATGAGAATATTTTGGCTGAGGTGGATAGTCTCAAAAGCCTTGAATTTAGTCCCTTTTATATAGTAGGATTTTTTTGTTTTTCCAATGTTAGTTTTTCTTAATTTAAATTTATATGTTTATAGTTTTTCTTTTTTCTGGTTGTAGATGGAGAATTATATTTTTTATTGATGGTTTTTGTATGTGACATAAACTTTTTGAAATTTTAAAATAATGTTATATATAGTACAATTAACACATTAAAGAAGAGAAACATATTTAAGCACATTTTATACAGGTTTTATATACATAATTTTAAACATTATATATGTATATATTATAAGTTTGAAACATGTAAATGCTTTCTAAAGTTAAATACTTGTTCTGAGTTTACATAACTTATCGAAAGTTTTATCTTTTTTAAATTTAAATCACAGAAAAAAATCAAAAAGTCAGTATAGATGGGTTTTCTTGGGCTTTTAAATCAACACTGAAAATTTACATGAATCATATAACAACAGTTTTATAAACAACTCGATAAAATTTGACCGAGCCAAAGATTTTCACACAATATGTTCTTTCTTCTTCAAATTGCGAAGAGCCTATAGGCACAAGAAAAAAATCATAATTTTTGTTTTCACTTATATAACATTTTTTTTCCTTTACACACGGAATTTATTACACTGCTATAAGCAATTGAGAACTCTATTCATATAAGATTCACATCTATGCATTTTGACAAAGAAGAATTTTAGCCATCTTTAGTTTCGGAATGAATCAACTTCAGTCATATACACTATATTTTCTCTATGATTCAAATCTTACAATTTTAATATATGTGCAGATTTCCATGTGAAAAAACACGCACGCCATCTATCGTTCAACCTATTACTTTTTCCAAAGTAAACACTATAATCCTCGTTTGGTTAGCTCCACAAACTAATCTCTTTGGATCAGTGTAACCTTTCAGAAAATGATAATCTTAACATCTTACAAAAAAAACAACAAATATTGACTTATTTATATGAATATATATTATTTTAAATCATTATAGTGGACGAAGAAAGCACCATAATTTGTACAACAAATTTTCTTAGATTCACTTCATCATATTCACCATTTTACCATTTTAATTACATAATTTTATATGAGTTTCTTCACCTTTCCCGGTTATTTTCTCTTTATTTATAACTACAATATAAAGTTATAAACTATATATATATTATAAATTAATAATTTATTTACTCTTAAAGTAACGATTAAAAATAGAACATAATTCAATATAGATATATGATTCTATTAATAAATTAGCAGTTACAAATTTGAAATTTTTAGAAATATCAAAAGTTTTATATTAGTTAATTATCTTCTAAATGACATTTATTTTTAATTCTTTTTGGATGAGAATATTTTGGCTGAGGTGGATAGTCTCAAAAGCCTTGAATTTAGTCCCTTTTATATAGTAGGATATCAGCAATTGCAATCATAATCTTATCTCTAATATCCAATTATTTATTGACACTTTATTCTTTATTTCTCTCTCAGGCATTTGAAAGTATCAGCTATAATCCTTTATTAACTCCAGACAATATATATATATATATATATGACGTATCTGGCAGAATTAGCTAATATTTTAGTATTCCCTCCGTTCATGAAATTAAAATTTTCTAAAGTTTTCATGTTTATTAAAAATATAATAAATATTTATAATTTAGTTTATAATTTATTTTCTAATAACTATCCACCAATATAATTTAATCAATTCAAATATTTACAATTACTATTTTTTTAAAGTATATAAAAGTATTTTAATGTAGAATAAAAATAAACTCTAAAAAATTTTATTTTTGGGAGGTAATATCATTTTATAACCCATTGTTATTTAATTCGAGCGGTTGAGCAACATTGATTACAAAGCAATCAGAGTAAGCAGAGATAATATTTTTTTTCTTTTCTTAATGGCCAAATGGACCAATTCCAATAATTGTGGGACCAAAAACTAATTTTATTAAAATACTAAAACAAAACCAATAAATGCTTGGTCGAGGCTCTCCCCGCGTTCCGATATAAGCTAGGAACCCATTTACGTAACTATTTACCACGCCGATTTGAGAAGAAATAAATGAAACTGGAACCATTCACCACCGGTAAAGGAAAAAACCATAAACCCCTTTTTTTGTTGAAAACATTTTTTCCTAGCCATACCGCCTAATTTCCCTATTTTTTACTATCTAGTTATTTATAAATAAATTGACAAACTTCGCTAAAAGACATAATAAATGATAAATTGACAAACGAAAATGGAAAGTCTTGAATTTTTTTTATATAGTCATTACAGTTGATGATAACAGTGGAACTAGAATTAGTATTTTTAAAAGTCATGCAATTTACTTGATTAAAATTACAGAATAAGCCACAGCCAAGTGGCCAACAAAAATATAGACCAAACCCAGAATATTTTCTATTAATTTAATGATTAGTTTACTCTAATAAAATCTTGCTTTAAATCAACCAGAAAGGTCCATGTCGTCTAAACAAAATATACAATGATTCAAATCAAGAAACCTTGCATTTTGAGAAAGGTATATATATTTTTTTAAAGGTAACGAAATAACACAATGGCTCATTAGTAAAACATTTAGCGTTAAAATAATTTGGCACGAGCATAGAACCACAGAAAATCCTTCAAAAACAAATCAGACGAGATTGCAAAATCTAGTAAAAGCTCGACGAAAACCCTTTAAAAAGTAAAAAAAAAAAATTTGACTCACATTTAAGCCACAATAGGCATTTAATCTAACAAAAAGAACTATTTTCACTTTGGTTAATTTTCAATTTTAAGAAAAATATTATCGTGCGATTTGCATTAGATTTTAAGAAAAGTTAACTAAATCAATAGTAATATATATATATGAATGCTTCCTGTTACTTTTTTCCTTGAAAAGTTTACTGTCCACGTCTTGACTAATTGTAATCATTACTACTTGAGAGTAATTAACTAATTACAAATTGGAGAGAGAGAGGGAGATGCTGACCTCAACAAAGACAGTGTTGAAGATCATGCCAGAGAAAGAGTTGAGATTGGAAGTGATGATTTTGAGATTCAATGACTCAAAGACTTCACACAGTTTCACCATTGTGTCTGTCCTCTTATTACATGTTACATTCACTACCACTGTCCTCTCTCCCATGAATGTTACCTTCAGCTTCAATCACCCAACAAAAACCCCACAATTTTTAATGATTTTTTTTAGTTTAAATGATTCAAGGTGTGTTAAAGTAGGAAAGCACAGAAATTTACTTCGAGAACTTCAATGAGAGAACGGGAAGGACCAGAATCAAGCTGCTTCATCTTCTTGGATGTGACAGGAACCAGCAAATCACGATCAAAATCTTTACTGAAGCTCAGGCTACTCTTTGGAGTAGATTCAAGTTCTCTGATCTCCGCTTCGAGCTTCGACTCTTCATATTGCAACCCTTGTATGTAACTAATTGCATCTTTGATTATTGATGCTTTATCCATCTACCAAAGAAAAAGTAAAACAGATACCATAATAAGCTTGGATCTTGGAACTAGAAGACAACGAGTTTAGATGGGAACTTTTTAAAAAACAAACCTTAGTGATATTGGGGACAACTGATCGAAGAGCGAAGAGTCTCTGGTTAAGCTTCTGTCTTCTGTTTCTCTCCGACACAATATTCTTAGAAGCCGGAGACGAAGCCGCCCCATCAGGCGAACTCGAATCATACGACCCAGAAATCGCTTCCTCCAAAGGCCAGCTTTTAGAGAAAGAAAACGAATATCAGAATCTCAAGTGTTTCCGGGAAAGTGGGGATATAGAAAGAGAGAGACAAAAATGAAAAAACAAGAAAGAACCTGTCATATTCGAAGTCTTCGTTTTGGAGGAAGGAGTTTGTTTCCCAGTAATTGTTGAACTCTTGGTCGACGTTATCCATTTTCCGACAGAGTTCTCTCTAATCAACTGTCTCTTGTCTCTCTCGACCTGTGAGCTTTATATAGAAAAGGGCAGTGATAAAACTAAAATGAGACAGACCAAGCTCTCGGGAGACAACAACGTAGGTTTCCAGTTAATAATATACACACCAGCGTTGTATCCTTACTGAAACAAAAGAAGGTTTGACAATGTCAATTATTAGTAAACAGTAATTGGTCAATAAAAAAATAAAGGTATTTTCTAACTAAAATAAAAACAACAAAAGACTAGCATAATATTAAAATAATACAGAGTAATTAGGTTGATAATTATTCGACACGAGGTCTTTATTCATCAGTCTTAACTATTCTGTACCTGTTTGTCAATATCTACAGTGTGAGCACTAAAGAAATGTTCCAACTTAATAATATTAAAATAAATAATTTTTTATATAAAAGTCATGACCAAAAAGGAAAAGGATAGGAGAAGACGGAAACATAACCTATTTATAAGACAAGGTAGCAAAAAAAATGACAAAGATAGTGAAACAAGCATATAGCAAAAAGAAAAATAAGAAATGATTTGACAATCAAAATACTGTATGTGTACCCAACAAAGTCAACCATGCGATGTTAATTAGCTAATAAATAAATAAAAGAAAAAAAAAATATATATATATATATGTTTTTAAATCCAATAATTTAAGTACTCATAATTAACGAGATGATTATAGTAGTCAAAGAGGGATGACAAAAAAAAAAAAAAAGCAGTCAAAGAGATCACACAGGAAAAACAACGAAAGTGACATTTTGAAAGAATCTAAAAAACGAAATTCGGTGTTTCAGTTCACATATGTTTCAGCACGAGTGGTCCTAACAGACGATGATGTCAATACTGAATAGGATCTCACATTATGATCATCTGAAAAACGTTTTAACAACGAACAGACACATGTGTATCATGTTGCAATGCATGACATTAAGTATGACAAGAAGCCTAAAAGCATTAGACTCGGAAATTTCTTACACAAAACTACAAAACATCGAAAAGATGGGCAATCATGAAAAAAAGAAATCAATATACCTTATTTGCCTTGTCCCTAGGTCACTTCAGAAACGAGTAGGAAGCTTCCCATAGGACTTGTTCGTCTATCTTGCTCAAGTCTCCATCGTCTAGACGTTTCCACGTCTTGATACGTTGAACTCCTGTCCACGTGTCTTTTCCTTTCCCGAGCTTAGCCTCAATCAGTCTCGCTCTTCTGTGCCAATTTCGTCTTCCATATGCATGGTATCCAAATCCTCCACCGTAACAAAACCATACCCCTTTTAGATTTCCGCAGAAATCATTGACATGGTCGTGTCCTATGAACGCGGCTTTTACATTTCCCATGGACAAAAAGGTATTTAAGACTCCTGATTGCACGATGGAGCACGCCACACCCTCCTGAAACTGGCCAAAAAAGGGTGTGTACCACAGATCACGGACTTCCGGGATTGGAATGTGGAAGAAGGCTAGCGCTGGATCAGGATTAAGACCCTGTTTAGAGGTTAATGAATCTTGCTTCACCAATGTGTAATCATGATAAAAGATCTGAATATGTGAATATTTCACCAGATGTAACAAGAAATGATTAGTCTCTTTTACCTGTTTAGAAGCATCTTGAAGCCAACTAAGTTGAGAGTCCTTGATCCATCCATATGTTCGTCTACCTTGGACAGTTTCTCTATCTCCACTGTCAAGAAAGAAGAGGTCAAAGACGGTGCTATTTGACAGAACAGAACCAGGTGCACCGTGTACTCTGAGGCGGTAATTCCCAAAGCCATCAATTGACCTCAATGCGCCTCTTTCCGCGCCATCTTCGAGAGGTGGATTGATTTGAGAGAGAGAAAAATCCATAAGCGAGAGGAAAGTCATCAGCTCTGCACGGTTCATAGTGGACTCCTGGTCATGATTTCCTAAAATGGCAGCCCATGGGATTCCATATTCAATAGCCGGACCAATGGCTTGAAGAAGAGACTCCGCTGCATCAGTAGTGCTTGATCCAAATATATTATCCCCTAATAATCACCAACAACAAAAGTTAGCGAATCAGCTCTAATCCTTCCTTTAACACTGTCACACCGATCAAATAGATATTATAACTAAAATTGTGGATCAAATGTGTTTGCTCACTCAAGTTTCATCATCACTAAATCTTATATCCAAGCTAATTGTGGATGACATGTGTTTGCTCATTCAAGTTTCATCATCACTTGGAGGAGCTCTTACAAGCAATCAGTTTCACTAACAGCTTTCACTAGCAATCAAGAAACACTAACACAGGTCTACAAAAGGATATAACCAAAGTTCTGTGCAACAGTTTCCACATTTGTATACCTCCTCCTTACTATATTTGGAAAATTTTAAGAAAAGTAAACATGTACATCTCTCAAATCAACACCAGTACTTCTCCCTCGCGGTTTCACAGATCATAAGAGAATCAATTACGCATGGTTTACCAGTAAATGCGATGAGATCGGGTCTCTCAGCTTCAATCATCCTCCGAAGGAACCGAGTGGTATTGAGATCAGAGCAGTAACCGTATTCTGCATCCGCCACATCTCTGCATCGAGTAATGCTCCCCATTCCGAAATGCATATCCGCGACCTGAAGACATCATCAGATATTCCAGCAATCGTCAATCATTCAAAACCAAATCAAATCAAACACTAGCGATAATGCACGAATTTAGAAAGGGAATAACGTAATGGACCTGGAGGATTTTGAAGGTGCCGTCGTCGCGGAACCGTAGAGGGAGATTCGGAGACCTTTTGAGGCGGATTTGGTTGTGGTTGACGTGTAGTTTGTGCGAGATGAGGGTTTCGATCGAGTAGAGAAGAGATATGATTAGGGTTAGGTAGAGGATAGTGTGTTTCCAGTTCACAGTTACGGTTGCACAGCTCATTCTCACTTCCTTCTTCTTCGCCACTGTTTTCTAGACGGAGAGAGATCGAGAATCCTACGACTTTCTAAAATAGTTTGATTTGAAGTCCGTAATCGCGGCCGCAAATAACGCGCGTTTGGCGGATTACAAATCGCGATAAAAAGCGGTTTGACGCCCATTGGGCTTTTTTCGCTTCACATACTGCAACATTAATGTAAGCCCATGCAGTCTACTATGGAGGACTCTGCCATATTCCGTTATTGTCTTTGTCCATGAATCAAACAAAAACTCGTCGTTGGTTTTATATTGGAAACCAGCTTATACAATTTTGATCATTTTGCTTCCAAAGAGTTGCCACGCTCATGTAGAATCTGTCTTGCATCCTATTCACAATTACATCACCAACCAATGAGTGTTTGTGAATACCCAAATCAGTGCAGCCTCGCATCTCCATCAAGTCCGTAAGTCTTTGGAAGGATGACCATGTAGCGTAGTACCATAATGGAGTTTGATTGCCATTCTTAACATCCACCATGGTAAATGAAGCAGCAATCCCTCTGTACTTCAGTATTTTTATTTCACATTTATTAGTCTAGCGTTGTTTTATCGCGCAGATACATTTGATTTGATTGGCAAATTTAAAACGCATTTATATTACATTCGACGGAAAAAGAAAACGAGTTACACCAGTCAAACCCCCACATTAGTAATGGAAATTTTACATTGAAAACGAAAAAAAAAAAACAAAAGGAATTTTAAACCGAAGGATCTACTCGAACTTGGAAACTTGGACTTTGTTCGGAAGACATGTACCCATGTACCCACCAACCCCACCACCATATTGTTTGTTGTCGTTGTTGTTGTTGTCAACTATACCCCCAAACACCATCCTAATTACACCCGTATCCTTTTCCCCGCCTTTTTTAACCGTTAGTAACCCCGTTTTGAAAACCTCCTTTAACCAACTCTCGAACGCACCGCTCTGAACGTAACTGCCGCCGCTAATCTCCTCCACTAGTTTCTCCTCCACGCTAAACCTAACTCCACCGCCGTTTCCTTCTTCCGGAAAAACCTCCCTGAAAGCCGCCATCATCATTGCCTTTTCGATTCCCGGTTGATATGACCGGTTAAGAACAAACCGGTTCTGAATCATGTTTAAAAAAGTGCTGGAGGAGATATCTGTCTCTTCCTCTCCGGTTAAGTCGCTTGAGATCGGACTAATCTCTCCTTCTTCATCTTCTTCAGCTTTTAAGTTCAGGTCGAGATAAGAGCTACTGAAACTTGATTGCCTCGAGAACGCTTCCTTCTTGATCTTGCCCTCCTTAACCGGTAAATCTGATCCCGGTTTTCTCTTTCTCCCAGGACTCTGTGCCGTGACCTCCAAGCTTATCTGCAAAACAGACTCTCTGTTTCTTGCATTGTCCTCCTTCGTCAAGATAAAGACGGCGGTTTTATTCTTCTGCTTCTCTTCGAACCGATCAGCAAGGAGTTTCAAGAAACGTGAATCCGCCAAGTCGATGTCTTCGATCAAGAACACAACCTTCTCGCCATGCTCTACTCCTCTTGCCTTCAGCTCGCTGTCTTTCTTCTTAAGGTCAATGTGAACGAGAGACTCCAGAGAGCCGAAAACAGATTCAGATACAATGCGAGCTATGCTCCTCTTCGCGGCTGTGTCGCTGCCCTCTATCATAATCCAGCCATCTTTCTTGTTCAGCACGGAATCCATTAAACTCTCAGCAATCAAACGCATTGTCACAGTTTGCCATGGAACACTCTCCTCCAAAGCTTTCACCAAAGCACCGATCTTCTTTCTCGTCTCTATTACGGAATCTGATGGAAACAGAGAACGCCCTAAGTCAAGAGTGGTCTTCACGTTCTCGTTGCCATCATCTTCAGCTTCATTGATTGATTCACCCTTCTCATAGTCGTTTCCACCCAAATCAAACTCAATAGCGCAAGAAGTCTGACGTCTGAACTTGGCAATAGAGTTTGTGGCTCGCTGATGATTCGGCTTTAACCCCAACGAATCAATCAAAGATAGAGATCTTGACCCCATCAGAGGAGAGTGTCTTGTCTGATTGTGTATATGTTCGCAAACCCTGTTCCATTTCCTCCTAAGTCCCATTAACTCTTCCTACACAGCACCAAAAAAAAACAAGAGTTGTTAGCACTTTGATTTATCGTTTTGATCATATAATGGTACATTTAAATATAAATACTAGTTCTACCTTGTGTGGAGAGTTGTCACCATCATGGGATTGGAGCCAAGAAGGCAAGAGCTTCTCTTTGTTAGCTTTAAGCGCTTTTGCTTCTCTTTCAAAGCTAGTAACACACTCAGGACAACAACTTAGCACAGAGCTTATTGTCTCTTCTTCCTCAGCTTTATTGTAACCAGAAAAGGACTTTGTCGCATTAACGCTACTGCTCATGTTCCATGCCTCATGTCCACTGCAAATAAACAAAACGGTCAAGAAAAAGAGAGATCAGTGGCATTCTCGCTAACGTCTGAAAACAAAGCATAAAAAAAAAAGTGAAAAAGAGATTTTGGATTGTTGTAAAAAGTGTCTTGTAGACAAGAAGACAAAATGTTTCCCTAATATAGGACGGGTCTCTTAGCTATCAGACATGGAAAGAGAACTTGAGACTAATCAACCAAAGTAGTAAAAGGGGTAAAACCGTCCATACATTGCTACAAAACAAAAACATTAACTTAAAAATCAAAAGTTTCAAGCTTTTTATCTTTATTGTCGCAGGAATATTCTCCGCTGCGTTGTTTTGAAATTAATTTGTCTACAAGCAAATGCCCCATTGGATAAATATATGAATCCAATATATTCCAAAATGTTACTTACTACCTACCTCCATTTTTTGAAATTCTAGTATCCACAATTTAGTAACGGATACAAAGTTGTTGCACTATAATCTACCTTTAGCTACACTTAGGTGGACTCCTACTATACTATGAGGGGTCCAAGTATATAAAACACAATAAAGACTGTATAGTGTGAAAGGACAAGCATGGAGTCATAGACACACAGGGTTTTGGCTTCCGTGAGACATTGATCTGAGTAAGTCAGAGAACAAAGACAGACTCTAAAGGGACCAGTTTCAAGTTAAAACTTCTGCAAAAAAACACAACATTTTCAAAAGAAATTATCTAACTATTATTTTTGAACTACGACATAAAGATTCGTTTCTTTTTTGGTTAAGTATTAACATAGGTATACTAGCTAGTGTCACTATCTACCCAAAACCTTTTTTGACCAAACTCACTTTTGTGAAAAAATGACTGGAACAGTGTTTAACTTTTTTAGAGTAAATTAATGGTAAAAAGTAAGAAAAAGAGTTTACCTTGTCGCATGAAGGCTTAAGCCGAGATTAGCTGAAGATGGGACAGAGACAGGATGAAGAGCCCACAACGTTTCTAACGAAGGTTGTCTCATTTGACATCTCATGTATGTCTGAAACGAAGCCGTTCCCATTACCCAAACCCTCCTCTTAGAACCACGGATTTGTTCATCAACGTCGTCGTATTCGGCGATTAGTTTCCCCATTTCTTCAACTAGATGATCCAAAGGACTGTAGGACGATGATATCTCACCGTTGATTGTCCACGTTAAGTCACCAGTGAAGATAATTACATCTTTGCCACTCGTCGTGAGAGAAACCACTTTCTTCCTTAACTCGATTATGTTCATCTCCACGTCTTCTCTCCTCATGAACTTCGAGGCCATTGGCGAAAACTGAAACTTGACGAAATGGGTCTGCTTTAAATCCCCGAGCTCTCCTCTCTCCAGCCTCCCCATCAGCTCGGAGACGAACACTTCCGTGAACGAGACGGAATCTCCGACAATCACAGGGTTCTTCTTCTTCGTCTTCTTCCTCAGAAGAATATCAACCACGAGTTTCATATCGTTTTCTCTCAGGCGCTGTTGATGATGGTGATGAGGGGAAGAGGAGATCAAAAGTGGGTTTTGGTTAGGAGACTGGTTTAAGAACTGGGTTTGCCATAAAGGGATGTTAGGGTTTAGAAAGTTGAAGTCTTTAGGGTTTTGGTAGTGGTGAAACCGACTCATGTTGATGCTTGGCTGTTGATCCGGAGAGTTTGGAGATGAGAAGACTCCGACGACGGAGCCGCCGTAGAACACCGAGGAGACGGAGCATTCCTCGACGCAGTTCTTCACGGCGGTGCTGTTGAACCCAGCTTCTCTCATGACCCGGCTCACACTCGGGTCGTCGAGGATGGATATAACCAGCTGTTCTAGCTCCACTTTAACGGCAAGCAGCTGCGTTTGAGGCTGTTGCGTTTGCGCTTGCTGCTGTTGTTGCTGCTGCTCGATGCAGTCTCGTCTCTGGTGAGCTTGAGCTCTTTTGAGCGCGGCGACGAGGGCGTTCGCGAGAGAAGGCTGGCCGTGGAACATGGGACCGGGGATAGTGGGAAGCCTGTTGAGTGCGACGTTGAAACAAAGCTCGAGGGCTCTGCATTGAAGAGGATGGTTTTGGTTTTGGTTTTGGTGATGGTGAAGAGAAGGGGCAAACTGGTAATTTGGTGAAAAACCAGGGTGGGATTTGATGCACGCCCTTCTCAAAAGACTTGTCCTTGATGACAATAATGTAGCTGCTACATGGAGAGGAGTGACCTGAACCGAACCCATAAAAAAAAACAAAAAACTTTTCCCTTTAGTAAATAAAACATGAAAAGATCCAAACTTTAAAAAACAAAAGATCCAAACTTTGAATGAAACCTGAGCATGGCCTCTTCTCCGAGCTAGCGTGAGAGATTGCTTCAAGACAGAAGCAGCCTCTGTAGTGAGTGTCTGTTGAATCGTATAACCACCTGTTCGCATAACTTGTTAAACCTAAACCCTAACCCCCACCCCCACCTTTTTGAAACTGAAAACAACCACTATCGAAAGCTGTCTGGTGTTAACTTGAAAACTTCTGCCTCCTCCTCCTTTAACCACACCCCAAATAAGTATAGCCCACAAGTGGAAGAAACAGAGTAAAAGAAAAGGAGCTTCCTTTCTTATGTTTGGAGACTGTAAAGAAGAGTGAGAGAAATTTGGGAGAGAGAGAGAGAGAAGGTTTAAGAGAGTTTTAGTCAGATGTGGAACTTAGACCAAGCTGGTTCCTTTATACTTATTTCATGCTGGCTTTTCTGTTCCTCATCTTGTATTATTTTTTGAAATTTTTTAAAAAGTTTTATTTAGTTTATTTTAAAGGGGTTTTTGATCTCATAATGCTTTTACTTTATGATGGGTTTCTTTTTGGACAAACGAGCAGCTTTTGTATGCTTTTGATTTTTGCATTTCACTCAACTTTTGTCTTCTTTTATTTACAGTGCAGCTTCAGTGTACCATTTTTGCTCATCATTTCCTTTAATATATGGTAATTATTAGGGAATAAGAGCATAAAAAGCTGCATTTTTCAATATAATTTTCACTATAATATATGCCCACCCGCTGAAATTAGTCGACATAGAGAAGTATAATTGTTTTTGATTAAAGAAATAATAATACTAATAATATTTGTTTTTGGTTAATATAACTTTCGATGGATTAATCACAAGAAAAGTATTGCTATAAAACTTGTCACTCCTATTTCTTTTTGTTAAATCAAGTTGTTCACTTGTAGATATGGAGACCTCATGGTGCACACAAAAAAGAAGACGAAGACCTCATTGAAAACTTATTAAAATTCTATAATGCATGGTAATTAAACTGCCAACAATAAATTTAGTTAATAGATTAAAATGTTGATTTTTCTTCCATGTTTTTTTATAAACTTTTTGTTGTGAAACAAGTTTAAAAGTTTTATAGTTTGTTAATCACATCTTGTAAACCTCAAAGTAATTTCTAAAATGCTATTTACATTTTTAGCAATAATAATTAAATTAGTAGATTAAATTAACATTGTAAAAGAAATTATATTTATTATATGGTTATAACCGACGTTAGTCTCTTTTTGCATTGATGTGCGTAGGAGTGACCAACAAAGATCTTCTTGCTCTTTTTATGTATATCTTAGGTTGGTCCTAAAAAGGTTATTTAGAGTCTCATTTGTTTAATCTCCGATAAAGATATATTACAATGATAAATTTTTATTAAAAATATTTTATTGTAACAGTGAAAATCAATTAATTACAAGAAGGACAAAAGAGAGGAATGGGCTCTCTCTCTTTCTCTCACGCCAATCCTAGGAGAGAGACAGCATTTCATTCCCGGAATACTGCAAAAGCAACCTTCTGTCTCATCTCTCTCTCTTTTTTTGTTTACATCATAAAATCACTCATTTTTTTATTTGTCATAAGAGTTGGTGTTAACTCTAAAGTGAAAGGTGTTTTGTATTTTTAGTGTGTTCTGATACATCAACCGCATTTTCTTTGGCAACAGAAATTTATTAGTACAAATAATTAACTTTCATTTTAGTTGGTGAAATGCGGTTAGTACTTTTGTGAATTCGAATGTCATAATCTCAAGGCATCTTCATCTCCGCACAATTTTTCACTCTAAAATAAAGTTTAGAGTAAAAATATTTTAATAGTACTCTATTTTTCAATCTATAACAAAGTAAAACATAGGTTTACTCTATATATAGAGTAACTTTTTTTGTTCATCACTCTATTTTTCACTCTAAAATAAAATATCATTGGAATATATCACAACTCTATTATAAAGTTACTTTATTATAGACTTACTCTATTTTAAAGTGAAAAATAGAACGAACCATTAAAAATGGTCATATGGCATCTCCAACCATAACACCAAACTTGATGTCTAAATTACACCAAATTTGGTGTATTGGTGTCATTGTTTTTGTCATCTCCAACCATGATACCAAATATTACACCAAAAATAATATTATATATTATTTAATGTTTTCAGTTTTAATAATTTTATTTTTATTTTTATTTATAATTGATAAATAATTATTATCACACTTAGATATTATATTTCTTAAAATTTGTAATTTTACGTTTATATAATTTATTTATATTTATATTTTTGCTTTAAAAATATTATACTTTTATGTATTTAATGTATATAGATATTAAAAATTACAAACTATTATTTATGGAAAGTACATAACAGAATAATATATTTATTTTATGTTTTCAGTTTTTATTTCAAATATAATATGCATTTAATCTTATCAAGCCTATGTTATTAATTTTTATATTTTATAAAATACTAATTAATAATTTATAGTATTAAAAATAAAGTATAAAGTTCGATGATATTTATTTTTAATAATATAAAATATTACCAATTAGTGATTTTTACTTGAAAATAAGATAAAAATATTTTATTTGTAAAAATAATTAAAAATACAAATAATATAATATATTTATGTTTAGTTACAAATTCGAACCAATTAAAAAATAAAAATTGAGCTATATTATTAAATGTAAATAATAAAATATGTATAATAAATATTTGGTGTAATCACTCTACACCAAATTTGGTGAGATAATGTAATTTTTAGTGTTCTATTGGAGATAAACTTACACCAAATCAGGTGTTTTGGTGTTTCATTGGAGTAAAAAATATACAATTACTGGAGGGGGCTGGTGGAGATTACTCTCCCAGGAACGAGTCTCTAGGAGCTGAAAAAAATGTTGCAGCACGAAGAACAAGGATGTTGACAACACCTCTAGCTTTCCCTTTTTATAAAGGTTTTTCAAATTTATTTCTTCACGCAACATTCTCAACACTAATAATTTTCCCGAAGTAGCGTCATCCACGCAACCTTTGAGCTTTGCAAAACCAGATCCAGGTTCCCTTCGTGTTGATCTCTCAACTTTTAGCTTGCCTGCAAACGTTTTCAAGAACAACAAAGCATCAACCAGTTTCTGTACACTAAATTCACCGGATCTGTTTCTAATGACCGAGAGCTCACTCGGAGTCGATGCATAACTCCTCCAGTTAAACATTGGTTTAATCCTACCCCTCTATAAGCTTTGGAGTAGGACGGGTTTACATCTTACTATGGCTAGACGTCTCACCACCGAAAGAAAAAAGGAAAAGGCTTAGCCACATGAGCGAGTAGAGCCGCATATTAAGAGGATTCGATCTCCACCGCTGGATACATCAGCGTTGATTGAAGAAAATTCTCATACTATGATTGGGAGACAGACAAATCCGAGAGGACAACAGCTTTGTGCTCTCATTCCATCTCTACCTAGAAAACGGAACTCACAAGGAAGAGTGATAGGGTCAGACTTGAGTAACAACTATTTCTAGTTTAGATTTAAGAAGGAAAAAGATCTATAGCGAGTTCTAGAGAACATGTCTTACCATTTTAGGTACTGGATGGTAATACTGGAGAGATGAAAGCGTATCATAGCTGACATGTTCCCTTCCTCCATCCCTTTTTGGATCAAGATTAAAGGTCTACCGCTACAATTCTGGCATGGAAATATGATCTGCAGGATTGGAAAGGAACTATGAACACTAGAAAAGCATGAACTGACGAAAACATCTGCGAGACTAAGGGTCTCGGTCAACAGCCTAAAACTACTGGTTAAAGAAACTATAATAGAGTTTGATTCTGGTGAAGAGTGAAAAGTTACCTTGGTGTATAAACGCCTGGAGAACCATTGTTTAAACTTTTTGCTCCTCTCCCATAATCGTGAACATTGCCCTTCACGCGTTTCTGAACAAAGTCCGATGGTTTATCCACATGTGGAGAAAGAAACAGAGCAAGTGATTCAAGCGACAAAGGATAACAACTACCATCAGTCAAGCAAGTATTCACCTCTACGTGGACCTGACCACATGGAGAAAGTAAGGAGCAGTAAAAACTTTAAGCAGAGGGTTGATAGACATAGTAGATTCTTTGGGGAAAGATTAAGTACAATATACACATGTAATCCTCGACTGGTCTAGGAGCGACCCTTAACAATTTCTACACAGAGAAGAAGGGGTGCAGAGAAGAAGGGTCGGTGAGGAAAATGAGAAACAACCATAGTATATATCTCCCCCATATACGAAAAGTAGAAGACATCACCCTTATGAATCTTTACATAGGAGACATCTGTTCTCTCATAGAAATATGCGAGAATGGAGGATGAAGATAAACTATGGCACAAACCCATAGGTCAACTCGTCAAACCTCATCCCGCAGCAGAACCGATCTGTGTCAAATCTAGCACTAGCACTAGCACAACATGAATCGACGGTAACTGAGAGGCATCACCAAACGAAGGAACAAATTCTGGAAGATATAAATAAAGCCACGCAGCAATACCTTAGCTGTGACGATCTCACATAAGCTGTAGCAAGGAGACTCAGAGTGCTTGCTAGTGAAACGCGAGGTCAAGTAGAGGAGTATGTGGAGTCTATGCTTGCAATTACCAATCCTACAGGACTGGTCACCCACCAAATAACTCAGCATAATCAGACCCCACAACATCAGACAAGGGACCAAGTTATGGAAGATCTAAGTGATGTTACCCTACAATATTTGAGCTGTGCTGATCCTACTGAGGCAAAAGCTAGACAATGCAGAGTACTTGAAGGGGATGCCCAAGGTCAAATGGAGGAAGTCGCAGCAGGAATCCTAGCAGCAAACACATTTGCCCCACTGGCCCCAGACACATCTTTAGGTGTTGAAACGGTTGACCAAAGGATCACGAGCCCTCTCCTCTCAAATGGTTTCAAGCCCTCAGGAGAGCCTCCAGCAAACCAGAACGAGGACGAGATGGAACAACGAGGGGTGTCTGATAGTGATGTTCCACCACGAAGAAGAAGATGACTTCTTAGCTCTCGAACAATAAATGTAAGCCCAAATCTGTTGTTAGGTGCAAGCTCAAGGAAGAGGAATATCTCTAATAAAAAATTTCACCTGCTAGAAAGAACTCCACGGAGTAGGCAACTTCATAAAACCAAGCTGCCATCGCAGGACCCTCTCAGAAAAGGAGAAACCCGCTTATCCAACTGATTCCTGCAACCACGAGGATGAAAGAAGATTTTCGGGTTGCTCCACCCCAGGCTCATTAGTCATAGCAAGTTGAAATTATTGCGGGTTGGAGAATCCCACAACAGTCCAGCGGCTGAAGGAGATCAATAGAAGGAACAAACTTGATATTATCTTCTTAATGGAAATAAAGAATCCAGATGAGAAAACGCTAAAAGACCTACAATTGATAAATCTAGATAACTATCATACGATGCCACCTAAAACACCAAGAGGAGACGGTCTTTTCTTATTCTGGATGAAGCAAATAGATCTCACTGTGGTCTCATCAAATAAGAGCTATATAGATAGACACATATCAAACAAAAGAATTTCATTTCACACCACCTTTGTTTATGGAAAGCCTGAACAACCAAGAAGTAATGAGATGGTGCCCATATAGTTCAGGAAGCGCTAGTCCTCTGTATCACCAACAAACATAATGAGATGTTGATATAAAATCCGACCAGTAAGGAGATAAAGTAAACAACCTTCGCCATTCATCCGGACAAAGCTCCTGGTCCAGAAGATTTTTCAGCTGCTTTCTTCTCGTCGAATTGGGATGTGACCGGCCCGGCCATCATCCAAGAGATTCATCAGTTATTCTACGGGATCCCTGTTAGTTTTCGTAAATCATACTTATGTTAGAATTATTCCCATGAACTTGGACGCAAAAAGAGTAGAGGACCACCGCCCGACAGCCTTATGCAACATATATTATAAGATCATTTCAAAGTTGTTCTCACTACGACTGAAAAAGGTTCTCAACTATCTTATCTTAGAAAATCAGTCAGCATTCATTCTGGGGAGATCTATCGGACAACGTCTTGATTACACATTAAGTTCTGCAGTACTTAAAGACATCTAAAGCTACAAAATATTGTTATATGGCTGTGAAGACAGACATGTCTAAGGCCTATAATAGGATCGAGTGGAGCTTCGTGGAAGAAATACTCGAGAGGTTTGCTTTTCACAGCAAATGGATTTGATGGACTATGGAATGTTTAACTACAGTCTCCTACTCCTATTTGATCAATGATCATGTCTATGGGCTCGTACATCCTAGCAGAGAAATCAGACAGGGTGACCCCTTGTCCCCACATCTATTTATATTAAAGTTCTATCCGGCTTATGCAAGAACGCAGCAAAGGAGTGTACCTTACAGAGAATTAGAGTTGCATGAAGATATCCAAGAGTAAACCACTTCTTGTTCACCGATGACACGATGTTCTTCTGCTCTGCATCATCAGAATCCAGCCGGGTGTTGTTGAAAATCCTCACACAATATGAAGCTGCCTCTGGTCAACAGATAAGCAAGAGGAAATCAGCTATCACTTTTTCGAAAAGAACTCCCACGACGATGAAAAAAGAAATTAAATTAATTCTTGGAATTACTAAGGAAGGAGGAGAAGGCAAATACCTTGGAGCCCCTGAGCACTTTGGTCGTCGAAAGTGTGATCTGTTTACATCCATTGTAGACATAATCCACCAACGAGCTGTTAGCTGGTCCACCTGAAGCCTATCCAAATCTGGTAAGATGACGATGCTAAAGGCAGTGCTCTCTGCTATCCCAACCTACACAATGTCATATTTTGAATTCCCGATTAGTATATATAAAAGAATACAATCTGCCCTCATAAGAATCTGGTGGGATGGTCCAAACATCAAAAAGAAGATGAGTTGGGTGGCATGGGACAGACTAACCAAGTCAAAAGCTGAGGGAGGGCTTGGTTTCAGAGATATACAACTTTTTAATCAATCTTTGTTGGCAAAAATTGCTTGGAAAATTATTACGGTACCAGATTGTTTCCTAGCTAGAATTCTAAAAGATAAATACTGCCACAAATAGAGCTTTCTAGAAGTGGAACTATCCTCGGTGTGCTCCCACGGATGGAGGGGGTTACTACATGGAAGAAACCTCCTAAAGGAAACTTAGGCAAGGGTATTGGGAATGGTCTGTCTACGTGAGTGTGGAAGGACTCATGGATCTCTCTAGATGCACATAAAAAACCGTATGGACCTCTATAGAAAGAAGCTTTAGACCTACGTATGTCTGATCTGCTTACTGATGATCTTAAGTGGAACAAGCAGAGAATAGAAAAAATTCTACCTGAGTTTGCTGACCAAATTCAGTCTGAAACCAAGCTTAAGAGGAGCAGAAGACAATTATGTATGGCAGCCTCTTCCTTCGGGGACCTATTCAACTCGATCGGGTTATAACTCGATGGCAACCAACAACCAAGAACGTAATGGAAACATACCTGATGGGGAGTTCGATTGTATCAGGAACGTCTGGAAAATCTCATGCTCTCTCAAGATGAAAGTCTTTATCTGGTCGATCATCTAAAATGCGTTGCCTTTGGGGGGAGAACCTACTGAGAAGAGGAATCCACACAGAGGTTAATTGTCCAAGATGTAACGAGACTGAATCACCTATGCATACTTTCTTTTCTTTTTTTTGTATGTTTGCAAAGAAGGTCTGGGAGTGCATCCCTCTAAAAGAAACAATTCACATAGTTGTCACAGATACTTTTAAAGCAGTGACGAATCAACTTCGCACAGCGACCTCTCTACCATCAACTGGAGTCCCAAATACTATTCTCCCGTGGGTATGTTGGTTGATTTGGAAGGACCGTAATCTCCTGATCTTTGAGGGTAAAAGCGCACACCATGTAGATCTCGCATCAGAGGGTTTAGCGTTAGCAAGAGAATGGAGTGAAGCCAAGGTTTGTACACCTCAAGGACAGATACATCACACAATTTCACAGTTGAACATGGTTATGAGAGTACCTCAACCAGGTCTCCAGATCTTTGTTTGCAAGACATATGCTGCATGGGATCGTCTCGCTACAAAGTACGTCTCGCTTGGGTTCTAAGCGGAATCTTCGATCCGACATGGCGATATGGAGCATCAATCCAGACCTTTGTAAACTATCCACTGATCGTCGAGGCTCTAGCAATAAGGGAGAGACTTTTTATGGCTGCAAATCAAGGGATCTCGAATCTCTGGATGTGCTCCGACAATCTAACACTCATCAGAGCTATTAACAACAAAACATATAGGAAGGATTTGCTGGGAATCATCAAGGATATTCACGATCTATCTTCTGTATTTGTTTCTATCGCGTTTTTTCATATCGCTAGAGAGGAAAACAAAAAGGCAGATGCTTTAGCAAAAACCGTTCTCAGAAACTCTATTCTGTAGTGGACTCTTTTTGGGTTGAACCGCGTTTGGACATTTTTTTAATCAAGTATTTCAGTGACAAAAAAAAAAAAGTGTTTCATTAGAGTTGGCCTTAGCAAGAGAAACTTTGAATAATAAAGGTTTTTCTTGTAAATGCACGTTTCATGTTTTTTTAGCATAATATGAAAATATGATTAGCTCAATTAGTTTCATCTAAAAGCTAATTTTCATTACTATCAAAAAGTTAATTGTAATTTTTTATATTTTTAATTATTAAACTGTTCGATCAGCTGTACGCATCTTAGCAATTCTACATCAACTAGTTAATCGAATTATCAATGAAATACATTGAATATAAATCTTAATCACATTAATAAATTTAATATAGTAATATACTGAGGTTGGACTGGGTAGTCAACTAATTACATAAAACGTGTTTAAATCACAAAGATACTGTCTTTTGTAAATGAGGTATATATATTTTGAGCTTTTAATATAAAAATTACGTACAACATTATATATATTTTACCTTAAAAATCCCAACAACCCACTTTAATTCTTCTTTTTCCCACTAACTAAAAGAACCATAAAAAGAAGTAAACACAAGTATTCCTCCCAAATTGCATTAGACAAATGTTGTGTTAATTACATGCATGTTTTGAACTTTGCATATTGGTATTCACGAACTATTTATACTACAATTATTATGAATATTTTGAAGTTTTCAAAAAATACTTTCTCAAGGGGCTATAAGGGGACCAATATTAAATCCAAATTGTTGCCCGCATATCGCTCGAGGATTGGTCTATTTCAAGCAATATCTTGCTTGCCCACATTAGATATGTTTGCATGTGAAAATCTATCATCAAACATTCTTAAAAGAATGTTTAGGCACTCATAGACATCAAGGTTAATAATTTTCACGAGTAAACTATTTAGATAATTCTATACGGTTTTAGACAGTTTTAGACGACTTTAAACGGTCATACAAAACTGTTAACCAATTTTCAGTGTAGGTCTTTAAATTTCTAACTATATATATAATTACATTTATTATTTTTAGTTGCATAGCATATGGTTATAATTTTTATATATTGTTTAATTTTTTTTTTTGCAACTGGTTTTGTTTAATATTAACTGAATGAATGTTTTCTCTAATTCTTATTGTGGTTTAGCATTCTTGATTTTCCAGATGTATGTTCTTTGTTTTTTTTTCGCATATATATATTTTGTCTTTAGGTTTGACATTTCTAAATTTCTTTTGATTTTTTTTTGTGTAGCTTTAGTTATAAAATATTATATTTTATTACTGTGAACAACAGTAACATGGGCTATAATATAAAATATATTTAGTACATATTTAGTTTAGAGAAATTTTTTTTAGATTGTCATTTTTAGTTTATTTTCACAAAAATAGACTTTGAAGTAAGAAAATGACAAAAATAAATTTTATTGAAGAGTAAATATACATTTATGCCTTTGAGGTTAACTAATCTAAGATTTAGGGTTTAGAGTTAAGGGTTGGGTTTTGGGGATGAATTCAAATATTTAAAAATTAAAAATTAAAATTAAAATTAAAATTTTCAAAATAAATACGTGATATTTTGGT
This sequence comes from Brassica napus, assembly GCF_020379485.1. Classification (NCBI taxonomy): domain Eukaryota; kingdom Viridiplantae; phylum Streptophyta; class Magnoliopsida; order Brassicales; family Brassicaceae; genus Brassica; species Brassica napus. Next base: position 11,045,879 of record NC_063443.1, on the reverse strand, counting down.
CATTTTATTTTTTTAAACTATTTTTGTGACAAAAAACTTAAAAATGATTACTCTTTAATTTTTTGCTATCTAGATTTTGACTAAGCTTTCTAAACACTAAACCGCTGCGCCTAACCCTTTTTCAACACCGATTATAACTTGGAAAAGTATGTTCTCATTACAACTCGATTGAAGTTTTGTAATGAACAAATACCTGTAGTCGGCTTAATTCCACTGGTAAAACTAGAAATCGTTTTCCAAAGCCATTAATCTAGTATAACAACAAAACTATTTAGTTAGCAATTCCAGGCTTGTCACTGGTAAGTTTTAATGCAATGTGATTACTATATAAGCTAACCAATTAGTGATCGGTCTTAACTTGAATGATTATCGTAAAAATGATTAGTAAGTGATGTTTTAGTATTTGGTTCGATCACGGTGTTAATAGACTCCTAAAATCAAAATAATGTGTTTCTCTCTCGACTATTGTGAAAGCACACTATCTTCCACTAGCTAGTCTTGCTTTATTTCATAATATACATGTCTCAACTATATAACGGATCTTATTGAATCTCTTTTTGGTCAAAATTCGAAAAGAAACCTCATGGCAAAAAGGACTTTATTTTATTCTCTACCTCAATATATATATACACATCTTTGTTACTTCGTATATGAGTATTAATTAGTAATTTAGTTTAAACCACGTGGTAAACGAAATTTGTTCTTAACCCCACCATGCATATCTTGTTTGGCCGATAAAAGAATTCACAAAAATAACCAACGAGGATAACAAGAGTGATTATTTATGTTTAATTTAGGTTACGTCTCAAACTCTTCATTACAAACTAGCTAGGGCTTTGCTTGACCAAGTCCTCCGTTCGATTCCTACCAAAAGCAGAGAGGAAACTATAGGTCAAATGTCCAACTTGTTCCTCGATTACTAGGAAGAAGATAACCAGGATTTGCTGCATCTTCCATCTTTGAATGGATCTTCTCTAGCATTTTATATTGTTAGCTGTACGACATCTATAAATAAGTATATACGTAACCTAAAATCACAGCAATCATCCAACGAGTAGAAAACACACCAAAGTATACTTAAAAGCCTCGGTCAATAGCAACACTATAACATACTTTAGTTTGCCACCGACCGATCTCATGTCTAACACAAAATCCCAAAAACTCACTCTTAATCGTGTAGCATTAAGAATATTGAACACTCGTCTTTCGTTTTCTAAGCACAATTACAAAGAAGACCTTAGTTAGAAGCTTTGCAATAGTCGCCGTACCACCACTATCTTCACACTTGTTTTATAAATGAGCCCCCTAGAATTTCTTTGATCTAATATTCACTTAGATTTGTTTTCCCTATATACGCTTAGACCTTTTACCATTATCCAATGTATAATGCTATCTTTCTCTAAACTAGAGTATCTCTATGAGAGAGATTATAGATGAAATTTATTCCAATATATTCTCCTATAGCAGCAATATTCTAAATATACAGTAAAAATAAAAATTGTTATTTCTTCTTTTAAATATAGAGAAAATACCAATTTCTATTTTTTTAAGAAATAGCAATATATTAAAAGAAATTGCCATTATATACTATTATAAAGCAAAATAATAATGAGTTGGAGTTGCTCTTACCTCTAATTTTTGGCTTATATGAGCCGTAATTTAAAAGACACGTAGTCAGATGTGAAAATTATAATGTGCATTCAATGAAAATTGTTGTATAGTTTGAGATTTTGACAGGTGTGGTAAAAAAATTAGATAGCAGTGATATCTGGTTCTTTTAGAAATTTGGGGATATACATGAGTTTTGACGGCACGATTCTGAAAAGAAAACACAGCAAAATAAAAAGCTTATCATGCACGGGAAAAAAAATTAATTTATCACAAGTTCGAAACAAATGCAGATAATCAAGACATGTTTTGTTATATGATACTCGCACTCATTTTCTACAATTCGAAGTCAAAAGTGTCGTCTAGAGTTAAAACTATTTCATGCCAACGAATGACTGGTTAAGGGTTGCTTTATGCTAAAAAAAATAAATATGTAGGTTATTCACGTCATGATTAATATCAACGAAAAAATTAAGAAAAAGGCAAAGATAAAGCTTAAGAATTTGGGTGTACATGATATAGCTAATGAATATTGGAGCACTACTTTCTCTTTGTTTAGTGTAATGATCATAGCTTCTAACATCGTGTAATCAATGAAGCGAAGAAGGGTATACTTAAGGTGGTGAGAGTCCAAATCATTGGGGAATAATATTCTCATAGGACCCATGAAGCGAAACAAACCCCCAAATATAAACATAAATTAATTGAGGCTACTCCATTTGCAAGGAAAGTATATACTTTTAGAGAAAGATTGATGAAGGAATAATGCAAATGAAGTTTTCTTTAATACTGATATGGAGCTAAAGTGGCAAGGTTTTAGAGTTCTAATGATGTGGTTTGCATTTTGCCTTACATATATCCAACAATAGTTGGAATATAAAGATGACCATATCATTGCAAATGCATCTTAACGTACTGTGTGTTTATAATATTAGCTATACTAGAAACTTCATCAAAAAACTGCAATGTATACTAACTCTAGCTAAGATCAATCACTATATATACACTCGTTAGAATAAGAAACAATGGGTTGTCATAATCGATTTCTATTTACTGTGATTTTGACTATTGTTGTTAATATTTGGTATTTGGACGGAGTTAATTTTGATATTTTCATGATACCACAAATAAGATACATATTTCTTCAAAACACGGTGTTTCAAGGAAAAACCAACATTTAACCAAATTTGAAAATTAAGATTGAAACATCGAACACTGCAACGATATTTTAGATAACAGACGATTAAAATTATAATCAGGAAAAAAGAGTTTGAAAGTATGGAACACATTTAAGTTAGCTAGCATAATGATTAGACCGATAATACCAAATTAAAACACGGATTATTTATTGTTTTTAGTTGGATTGGGCGAAGAAATTGACAACAAGAAAGAGATTTCTTCTTTTCATTTTTTTCTTATTTGAAATTGGTGAAAATGAAAGCACATAGGTTTACATTCCATTTATACGGTTCTAGTAAGAAATTGTATCGCATGACCGAATAAAATGCGCACCTTTCATGCAATATTATTACTCTTTTTTTAATACTGGTTAATTATGCTATTATAAACTATGAGAAATATTACATACTTATTTCTGTATATATTTAAACCCAAAATAAAATAAAAATATATATATATATATACTTTAGAAAAAAATCTAGAACGTGAATGTACTGTATATGTTTTGGAAACTAGAAAATAAAATGTAACTTGTCTTTTTTGGGTAAAGTAACTTGTGTTTTTCGTCAAAGAATTGTAATTTGTCTTAAGTACTCAGTTAGCTAGATAATGATAAGCTTCCCTCTCCTCGGAATGTAAATGAATGATGAATCGTGAGGATTTCCTACTTAATGGTTGCAGGCAAGACAATCCATCTTCAAGATTAAAATAAAATGAGAAACCATCGTTAATACTCACAAATTCGTTTATGCGAGACAAGAATGTAAAACTAAATCAGCATGGAAAGATGTATCTTTACACTACGTGAAATAATCTGCTTTTCTAAAAAAATATGTTGACAATGTTACTCCTTTGAAACTACAGTATACTGCCATGGCTCATATTAATTCTTCCAATTTGGAATAGAATGCATAAATCACTGTCTCGCAAGCAGTAAGGGTGCTTAAAGTCGCTGGTTTAGTAGCCGGAACATCGTGAAAAAATACTATATGTATAAATTTGGAGATTAATATGTCTTGTTCAAAATAATAAAGTTATTCAGAAAGAGATTAGGTATATGAGATTGCATAAATATGAAATGAGACGAAAAAAACGCCTGTTAATTTTATATGAAAAGGGCATTTTGGTGTTGATCGGATCTAAAGCCTAAAGGAGAGAGGAGTTATCATTAAAGTATTAAAGGAGAAGGGGAAAAAAGTAAAGAAAAAAGGTTAAATCGAAGGGATAAACAAAAGGCAAAAATAAAGTGTGTGAATTATTTTCTTTGCCTTTTTCTTTCAAATGTTAATGCTTTTCTTCTTTTGCATGGAAAGAAATTATTCATCATTACTCTCTCTTTCTTCTCTAATCCCGATGAAGCATGAATCTTTGATCGATTAACCTTTTCTTTGAATTGAGTCTACAACTGAACCCACCGGATCGAAAAGAAGGTTTGGATGAGAAACTCCAAAGCATAGAAAATATTTAAATGGAGCATTTAAAAGTAAAACTATACGAGCAAGAAAGAACATATTCTTCATGACCTTTTAAGTTTGATAAATAAACGATTTTCCAGTGTTAATGTACAAACAATATCATGTTAATATGAAATTCTTTGGATAAAATCAAAATAACATGTTCTTCATGCCCTTTTAAGTTTGATAAACAAACGGTATTTGCCAACCCCATAACGAATGATATTCTACTTTCCTCTATTAACCAAAAACTATTACTTGCCTATAAGGCAAAAGAGGAGTTCTGGCGACAGCATAGTAGACAGATGTGGCTAGCGGTTGGAGACAAGAATACGAGCTACTTCTATGCATCTACAAAGAGCAGACGAGCAAAGAATCGAGTGTCAGTAATTGAGAACTCAGAGGGTAATCCAGTATACGAGAAAGGGAAGATAGTTAAGGTTATCTCAGATTATTTTCTTAACATCTTTACCTCTACGTCTCCACAGAGCTTAGATGTGGTGGAAAAGACACTTGCTCTCTGCATATCCAGTGAGCTTAATGATAGACTTACGGCCACTCCGAGCGACGAAGAAGTGAAAGACGCAATGTTTTCAATACACTCCGACAAAGCCCCAAGCCTTGATGGCTTTTCGGCGAGCTTCTTCCAGACCAACTGGGACACTTTAGGCCCTGCAATATCCAGAGAAATCAGGTCTTTCTTCTCTACGGAAACTCTGCCTAATACGATAAAAAGATCCATGTCAGACTCATTCCGAAGATAGGGAGTCCTATGAAGGTTTCAGATTATAGGCCGATTGCCCTATGTAATGTTTACTACAAAACGATCTCAAGACTCCTATCTCTAAGGCTTAAACCAATGCTATAGGAGATCATTTCGGAATTTCAATCAGCTTTTGTTCCTCAGAGGGCAATTGCGGACAACATACTTATTACATACAAAGTTCTACATTACCTCAAAAACTCAGAGGCAGAGAAACACTGCTTCATGGCTGTCAAGCGGTCATAAGCCTTGGTCCTTCATTCGGCGAGTTTTTGAGAGACTGAGCTTTGATGATCGCTGGACCAACTGGGTGATTGAGTGTATCTCGACAGTCTCCTATTCCTTTATGTAGGACAACGAGGTGGTGGGGAGTGTGATTCCGGAAAGGGGTATCAGACAAGGGGACCCCCTCTAGCCCAAGACTAAATCACCTACTCTTCGCTGATGATACTATGTTCTTTACCAAGACTAATGATCAATGTTGCTCTATACTCTTACAAATCCTAAGTTAGTATGAACTAGCTTCGGGACAAAAGATAAATACAGAGAAATCCTCTATATCTTTCTCAGCTAGAACTCTTCCTATGGTGCGAGCTAGAGTCAAACTACAGTTAGGTATTGAGAAAAAGGGGGGGGGGGTTGGGAAGTACATGGGCATGCCTGAGCATTTCATTAGGAAGAAGAAAGATCTTTTCGCTTCTATAGTGGATCGCATTAGACAAAAGGCTCTGAGTTGGTCGTCTAAATAACTCTTTACTGCTGGGAAAATAACTATGCTACAATCCGTTCTCTCCCCTATCTCTCATGTGCTATGTCCTGCTTCCAACTGCCAGTGGGCCTCTGCAATCAAATTCAATTAGTTTGACTAGATGTTGGTGGGATAATAGTAATGGAGACAGAAAGATCTGCTGGGTAGCATGGGATAAATTAACTACTCCAAAGAACTTGGGAGGCTTAGAATTTAGAGATGTCCTGGCTAAGATTGCTTGGAGAATCCTAACAAAACCTCACTGTCTTCTCGCTCGCATACTACTAGGAAAACATTGCCACAGCCAATCATTTCTAATGATAACATCTACTACTGACTCTTCACACGGGTGGAAGGATATCATATGGGGAAGAGACTTATTGCTTAACCATCTGAGAAAATTTATTGGTGATGGAAATTCTACTAGTGTTTGGAGAGATACTTGGATCAGTCCAAGAGACAATCTGCGCCCTTTTGGACCCTCTACACTACAAGATCAGGATATACTGGTAGCAGATTTACTATCACCGGAAACTAAGGAGTGGAACCTGACAAAACTCAACATGTTGTTCCCTGATCTAACACACATTATCCGACAAATTATACCAAGCAAGTTAGGGGCAGGAGATGCTTACATATGGCCTCTGCAAAAGTCGGGAATCTACTCCACAAAGGCAGATTATGCCTCGCAGGTCTTGGCTGCTGCTAGTTTTTCCCCAGTCACAAATGTAGCCACGTCAATTGAGTGGAAGAAACTTGTCTGGACCCCTCGATCTTCACCAAAGTTAAAGTTTTTCCTCTGGATAATTCTTCACAGCGCTCTACCAACAGGAGAGAACCTCCAACGTAGAGGTATGAGGGCAAACACGGTTTGTTGTCGTTGTGGAGCAGTGGAAACAACAACACATCTATTCTTCCATTGACAAACCTCCGAAGAGGTATGGGAGAGTATCCCGTGGAGCTCTAGCTTCGACTCCTCCCTCGCTACGTCTTTGGCTGATGAACTCTCCCTCTCACTTCGAAGGATCAATCTCCCTCCTATCAGAATCACGATCAATATCTTGCCCTGGGTGTGTTGGGCTATCTGGGTAAGCCAAAATCGTCTTCTAATTGAGAATAGGGTCTCGACACCTTCTGACATCATCTGCAAGGCACTACAGGTGGCACAAGAATGGGAGCTGGCTCAACCAATTGCTACCAATCAACAGGATCCTTTTGCGACAAGGCCCCCAACTACAGATCCATCCATCAACTTAGCCTCCGATCTGGTCCTCTGCAACACAGAAGGGGCTTGGAAAGCCGATTCCTTACAGGCAGGGATGTGATGGGTTTTCTTTGACGCTTCTTCAAACGAAATCAATAAAGGAAGGGGCTCTCGAGCCTTCGTCACATCGGCGTGCATGGTGGAGGCGATCGCGATCCGTGATGCCCTCTTCCACGCCTCTTTCACCTCAATCTGGCTTCGATCAGATGCTCAAGCGCTAATCAAAGCGATCTTAATGAAACGGGACCGACATAACTCTATGGCATCTTGTCGGACATCGATTCACTTTCTTCATCTTTCGCCCTTTACCGTTTTGGTTTCCTTCCTAGGTCCCAAAACGAGCTTGCTGACTCTATTGCAAAAATCCACTTTGTATTGGGCTGAGCCCTTGTTTAAGACTCCTCTAAATTAATGAATTTTAGTTGCGCAAAAAAAAAAAAACGATATTCTTAGTTTCAAAAAAACAAACAAACGATATTTCAATGTTAATCAGTGAAAAGTATACAAAACTATCATGTTAATATGAAATTTTTATAGGATAAAATCAAAATAAATTTAAAATGGTACAATCATAATGCGAACAATGAATTTGACACCCAAGACAAGCTGACTCAACTGGAAAGGATCCAAAGCATTTGTGCCAGAAGTACCTAGTTCGAGTATATTTGATGACACGGGGAAGGGATTAAACAAATGGATTTTGTCCTTGGATTCAGGAAGATTAGTTGGGTCTAAAGTCCAGACAACTTGGTATACAAAAATAAAACCTATGAATTTGACTAAAATGTTTTTTTTTTTAGATTTAAGTTTTGATGCAGAACTATGTAGTTCTTACAAACATCAATCGGCATATAACCATGCACACCAACAAACTACAAGAATATAGTGTTGATCGATCAATACATTTTTAATAATTCTTCCAAACATCAATCGACATAAGCATGCACACCAAACAAATTACAAGAATATAATTAAAAATTCCTGAGCTTTGTCAGAATTCATGCAGTGGCTTTTACAGTTGATTTGATGTGCGAAAGCTTACCTAGAGACAGTTGAATTAAACATGCTCATGTATAGATAGATACATGACGCTTCTAATCGCAAACAGTGATAGATTCGAGGGATGGAGAAATCACCGTTTGTTTGTGTCTTTGCTCTTAGATTCTTGTTTGTCTAAATGAATGAAATTGTATAGATAATTTTAACCAAACTAAGACAAAAGTGTATTAGTGTAGCTGAAATCTACTCAAAGTCTCAACTTCAGTTAAGATAATGAATACTGGTGTTTAATTAGTATTTAAACAAAAGTGTTTAAGAAATTGATCTGCTCATTAATTAATTGCGTACATAAATTGTTTTTATGGCATACTACTGTAAATAAAACATTGACATATTATTCCTTTTAAACTAAACTGCAGGGTGTAATTTAATTTGATTGAAAAAAATTATTTGATTGAGATTATTTTCACTAATATTCATGATGCTTCCAATTTATTCAAATATCTTAGAAGCTCTGATTCATATGTTCAGGTAACTTTATCCATCCCAAAAATAATCGTATGAGTATTCAGATGCTAGCTAAAGTGTGTAAATGATTGACGTGACTCAGAAAAGCATGCCCTACGTAAATAGTGAATGTATAGATAGAAACATTCCAAAGACCACATACAATATATATATATATACAAGCAGGCATTATGTACGGGTTTTTTGTTCAAAAAATATATGTACGTTTTTATTTGAAAGTTGTATTTATATGTTTGTTGGTGAATAGACAAGATATATCCGACATGATCAAATAAATAAAGCATACGAAAAACAAAATAAAAGTATTCAAAAAATGAAATTTCGAGCACAACAGAGTTGATCTATTTCTTCTATGTTCCCCGCGTAATTAAATGTTTAAAAGTATTATTTTCAGTTTGATGCTTAAATTATTTGTACGAACATGTATTTTCTCTGTAGTGACACTAATCTCCATCAAAAGAAAACACTAGATATATTTTACTCAGAAAAAAAAGAAGAAAACACTAGATATATATCTTCAAAATTAATACTGTACCTGTTTTGATCACTTCGACCTTTTTAGCTCAACCTATTTTATTTCTTGGAACCTAATAATTTTGCTAATCCTGAACAAAGAAAAACGTTTTGTCCCAAACGCGAGGGTTTAAAAGAACAATTTGAGGTATTTTTTCAGTTAAAGACTGATACATAAATATCTTTAAAAGAACAATTTGAGGTAAACAAATTGAAGTGTAAAGACAAGATAACGGCTAAATAGGCATGAATCTAATTTGGTTACTAGGTTCTGGTAGAAAAAAACATCTGGCTGTAACTTTGAGGCAAGAAGAAAAAAAGACTTTACATGCCATTTTATTAAGTGTAAAAAGTGACCATTGTATTGTGTACATTCCACTGTTGCGGTCAAAAAAGTTTCTACTCATCATCTTTTGCTTCATTGGTTTTATAAAGGAATAAAAATAACGTTTATCCTTTTATTTCTTTATAAATAATTGTATTTTGCATCGTATGAAGAAAAGTCTTGATACGTATCTTCGCTTTTGGTTTCTTTTGAAGTGTAGAAGCCAACGAGCACAATCGTAGACTATAGGCACTAGCACTAATTAACATATGTAGTCTTAATATGTCTGTGAGCTCAAATTCACACGAGAAGGAGATTGTATGATTGTCTCAAAATTAAGAAAAGATTGTATGAGTTTATTGGATTATTAAAGCGTAAATTGCATATATGTGTTTCTCTTAAGCATGTTTTTATATTTTTTCTTCTCAGAGCAAATCAAAATAGTTATGAAAACTTCAAACGCACATTAGTTAATGATTATGTATATTTTGGCTATTAAAAAGCAAAATCTATTTTTAGTAGCAGTAAAATTATAAGTATTTTTTGTTATCCACGAATTCAGATTTTTTTATGTGTACAGACGTAAATTTGGACAGAGCTACTAATTCTTCTAGGATGAATTTAAATTTAATATAAGATCGATACCACTTTTCAAATTTACAAGATAATTATTTTTACAAATACTTTAAATTTATTATAAAATTAAATTAACTCAACTAAACTATTTAAAAATGTTTAAGAACAATTTATAAGACATATATAGAAGTTCATAAACCCAACTTCATCTCTTAAATACTAAACCGTAAACATGTAGGTTTAGAGTTCAGTCATTATTGTTTAGGGTTTAGTATTTAGAAATGTAGTTGAGTTTATAAAATTATATAAATAATTCTTAAACATTTATAAATTATATAGGAGGGTCAATTTTTTTTCCATAATAAACTTAAGATCATTATAAAAATAGTTATCATTTAAAGGTAAATTTGAAAATTAGTATAAAATTTGAGGTAAATTTAGAATTCTCCCCAAGAAAAGTCATAACCAATATTAGTACATAATAGCTCCAAATAATAATTTAGGTAAATCATATAATATAATTAAATAATAATATATTTAAAATAATTATTTTTATAAAAATATAGGGAAGAAAAATGTATTTACGATACTATTTTCCGTTTTTATAAAACTCAGTTAAACGAAATATAAAATAGTGAATTTTATGGAATTTCTCTTTTTGATCATTAAACTCAAAATTCGAAAAATTAAAAAATTGATGGAAAACCACAATATAATCAAAGATTTATACATAGTGAAAAAGGAATGAAAATATATTTATAATATTATTTTCCAGATTTCAATTACTCATGTGAATATGATATATAAAAAATAGTGAATTTAGTTGAAAGTTTATTTTTTTGTCATCAACTCAAAAAATTTGAAAATATAAAAAACATTGATGTAAAAAACACAGTAGAAAATAATACATAGACAAATATAGATTTTAAAATTGTTATAAAAAAGATAACAATATGAACCAAAAAAACCAATAAAGTTTCGTAAAAATATATGATACAACCCAAATACATAATATAACAAAATTCATAAATTTTCAGATATGTACGGAAATTCATATGAATAAAAAATAAGATAATTCATTTACGATATTATTTTATACTACCTCCGTTTCAGAAGATAGATTCTCAGTGTTTTCACACATATTACGAAAACACATTAAATTACTATAATAAAGAAATCACATAAAAACTCTTAAAATGTCACTTACTCACACTTTAAACTTTGAAGTTTTTTTTACAAATACTTATAACCTTCAAAGTGATATTTGTATCACAAAAAATCTCCAAAGTAAAAAAGTTGACCGGTGTACAAGTTAAAAATGATGTGTCAAATTTTTTAAAAAAATTATGAAAATTAAATAAAAAATGGAAAATTTAATAAAAACTCATAAAATTAAATAAACATTCAAATGTTTTAAAACAATCTTCAGAAAATTAAATCAATATTTAGAAAATTAAAAACTAAAACTAAAAATTTAAAAAATAAATAAAATTAAACTAAAATACAGAAAAACTAAATAAAAATTCATATATTTAAATTTTTTAAAAAATTCAAAAATCAAAATATTTTTATTATAAATTACAAGATTTATTAAAAAATATCATATCATCGTTTACAATAATAATTTCAAATATATCACTTTTGACAATGATGATTTTTCACTTAACCATTTACAATGACGGTTTTTGGCATATTTCCAAAGATATTTTCCGACATCATTGTTAAAAATGGCAAAAAACTATTTTTTAACTTTTGAATTTTCAAATTTTTGAATGAAATTTATGATTTTTTAGTTTTTCTGTATTTTAATTTGGTCTTACTTATTTTTTGAATTCTTAGTTTTTTTTTAATTTTCTAAATATTTCTTTAGTTTTCTGAACTTTTTTTTTCAAAAAAAAAACTGGATATTTATTTTTTATTTTTTAAATTTCTGAATTTTATTTAATATTTTGCTTATTTTATTAATTTTTATATAAAAAGACTGAGACAACATCTTTTTACCTGTACTACTGGTCATATTTTTACTTTAGAGGTTTTTTGTGATACAAATATTACTTTGAAAGTTAAAAGTGTTAGTGAAAAAATTTCAAGGTTTAAAGTGCTAGTATGTGATACTTTGAAGGTTTTTATGCGATTTTCCCTATAATAAATGTATAGCTTTCTGTAATTCTCAATTTCTTATAATTTTTAGCCAATAGTAATTCAGTAAAATTAATAAATTTTCTTGAAGATCAAATTTTTTTCTTAAAAATACAAAAAGTCTATCTTTGTGAAACAAATTTTCTTTTCTAAAATATCTAACTTAATAAAACAGAGGAAGTACATTTTATCAAAAAGGATCAAAGAAAAAAACAGTAAACTGACTTTTTTCCTTTAAAACGTATACCCAAGCTATCTGAAATTAACAAGATATTGATGCAAAATCACAAACAAAAACTAATATAAAATCGAAACCAAATTATTAAAAATATAGTTAGGAAAAGAAATATAATAAGATATAAAATAAAAATAAACGTAAGAATAAAAATAGAAAAGTTTACTTAGGATATAAACAAAATATCTTTTATATCCACAAAATCTTGAACATTTTTAAAAAAAATCATAAATTCGTAAAATAAATTTAATACTGATACAAAAATAAAAAAGTATATAGTTTCACTGTCTGAATGAAAGACACAATATAAAATAACTTGACAAGGAACACAAAAATATAAATGAATTTAAATGACAAAAAAACAAAACAAAAAGTCAAAAGATCTACCAAAACAAAAAGTGAACATAGTTTCATTAAAACAATCTCAGCTGAATAAAAGCATCAATTGCAGGAATAATGATTCACATATAATATACTCCCTCCGTTTCAAAATGATACATGTTTTAACTTTTTCACACAGATTAATAAAACACATTAAATTTCAATATTAAATGCATAATTTTCTGTGATTATTTATTTCCTATAATTTTAAACCAATAAGAATTCAGAAAATGCAATTAATTTTCTTAAAGTTTACAATTAGTCATTATTAGTTGGTAAAAAAATGCATTGGAAATACAAAAAATTGTATCATTTTGAAACAAACAATTTCTCTAGAATATGCATCTTTTTAAAACAGAGGGAGTATAACATACTCCTTCCGTTCCTTTATACATGAAGTTATGGAATTCTCACACAAACTAAGGTAACAAATGCTAAAGTCTATTTTGTCCTTTGTTGTTATTGTGTGTGTGCTCTTATCAACATTATTCGGTCAAACTTACCAGAATATATAAGGGTAAATAAAGTCTTTGTCATTATATTATGCATAGATTTTAGGAAAGCGTCAAGTAATTTGACATACAAAAAAAAAATTAAAGCGTCATATATAGATGAACGGATGGAGTATCATTTATAATAAATTTAAATAAATTAATGTTAAACAAAATATTTAATTGAGATAAATTTCTGCTTAAAATGCTGCCCAACCACTAATTTAAGATAAAATAATTATTAATCATAACTTTAAGGGAAAAACTGTGGGGCTAAAACATGAAATTAACTTCTCATAAATTGAGTAGACTACCTGAATTGATGAATACAATCCTACTTACGAAAGAGAGTCAACGTCTCAATCCCAATTGAATATATTTAGAACACATATAGTATATTTTGGATAATGACACTTGAATGATTGAGCTTAATATATATATATTGAAGGAACGAGGGAAAAAACCTAGGAAGAGACCAAGAGGAAATGTGAGAATCAATCTTTCTGCTCAAGTAGAAGGATCCAATCACATGTGAAATCAAAACCTCTGTCTTACGCAGAGGGTTTCAGCTCTCGTGATCAGTGTGTAATATGGAGAGTAATAGAGAGCAATGTGACAAATGTCGTCTTCTTCTTTTTCTTTAGCATTTCTTGGGAGTTTGAACAAACGCGTGCCCTATCAAGCTGACACAACAATTTACCAAAAAAAACAGAAAGATACTTCGCATACACCAAAGCCTACACTTAGTGAAATATTCTCTCTCTCTCTCTCTCTCTCTCTCTCTCTCTCTCTCTCTCTCTCTCTCTCTCTCTCTCTCTCTATCTACATTATTTCTCTTCTCTCTTTTTGTTGGCTCGGCTTTTGAAGCACCCAACATGGATTCTCTTTGCTAGTCTAAAACCCATCACTTTGTATCACACCTAAACAAAATTCAACACAAAAAAAAAGTAAAAGATAGTAGATTCTGTTTTCATATTATCTTCAACATGGTTTTTTATTTTTCTAACTACTTCGAGTGGTGTATTAGATTGTTAGTATATAAATATATCAAGCATAGAGTTATTATCCTCGCTTATGATATAACAAAAGTATATCATTTTCATAGTTCGGTCGTCATGACTCATAACTAGGCTGATGATGAGCAAATGAAAGTATTATATCCATGCCGGCAGATTTTACATATCAGAATTAGATATGCAGATTAAAAAATGGTTATGTTGTGAAGATTTATTTCAAGATGTTGAGAATATAATTCGAATATGACTGGTTAAGACGACAGTGGATACCAAAAGAAAATCAAGAAGACAGTCGACAATGGAGAGAAAGCCAATTAAAAGCATAGTCAGTTTTGTAAATGATTTGTATTTTGGGTGGAAATTCGATAAGTGGGCCGTTAATGAGAATATGAGATGATATGCAAGACCATATAATAATAACTTTAATGTACATTGATGTGTCTTTATGTATTGGTAATAATTTTTTTGTTGGGGGTACGAACGATCAGTCTATCTATCGAGTCTTTTGGAGTGTATTGCATGGGGGAAGAGAGAATAATCTCACTTTTGGTGATTATTAATTAGCGAAAATACTGAAGAATTAAAAAAAGGTAACTTTTTGAGCTTCCCACTCTGTTTCGTCATCATTGCAGATGAGGTGTGAATGGGCCACTCAGTCAACTTTTGTTTCATTCCCTTATTATTGTGTAGGGTTTCTAGTAGGAATGTCTCTTTGCTTTTGTTCCTATGAGTATTTTAATTCAATATAAATATGTATATGTATTATCACTATATCCATTAATTTGTTCTACATTGACTGGGCGGATCAAATGCAAATTCGTATACTTTTGTTACAAATGAAAATCATGATCAGTCTTTTGAACTTATTCTCGTCGATCCTGCAAGTTTGACTTAATCTAATAAGGAACATATTATGATAATAACACATATGACAACATAACACTAATAAGTAAGCATGTTAACTAACCCAGTAGTGGACAAATAGTCTCGTCTTAATAAAGGATTGGCCATGTCAGACTTTGAATGTATATTCATCGTTTTCCTTCATTGTTGATAGACGTCTTAAGCGATGGTAATATTATTAAAAAATATACGTATTAGATTTTAGACATCAGTTTAAGTCTTGGTTATAAGAAAAAAAATTATAATTTCCGTATTTACAAACTAAAATTTAGGCTGGGTTAAAAGGCCCATTTGGAAGGCCTGTGTTAATATACGGTGGAGTTGGGAGACATCGGAAACAATTTTGCTACTATCCTATTTGGATTGCTTTTATTCGTTTTGGGATTTTGGGTATGTATGTAAGGAGAAATAGTGTTTCATGATTTATTCTTCCTAGACTATAATACAACCAAGAACCGGCAAAATCTCAATCAATATAGACGCGTTGGACAGTCAAATAGCTAAATCACTTACTTGGGCATGTAAAGTGGATGAAACGAGTGTTGGACAATCAAATAGCTAAATCTACTTCCCAAGAGTTTGATTATATGCTGTGAAAGTCAAATTTTATGGAGAAGAATCCAGACAAGATGATAGTAATATAGTTTTTCTGTTTTATAATATAAGAGCATCCGCATTGGAAATCTTTTCATATAAATTTCTCACCAAGAAGTAATAATATGTAATTATAAAGTATCTTAAAAGTCTGAAAAATTCAAATTCAATTTTTTTCTGGGTATGAGACTCATGGTAAAATACTCTAGATGTAGATGGCCTAAATTGTTTTATAAGTATTTTTGTTTCAAAACATAAATTAATTTATATTTATTGAATAGTGTGTGATCAGTTTTATAATTGGCTGTACTGAATTTAATATATTTATTAATTAATTTTTCGGAAAGTAATAATTTTTGTAAAAAAACAAGGAATTTTAACTAAACAACTTAATATGAAACACATGAAAGGGAGAGAATACATCAAACCCATATTTTTCTCTCACTTCACTCAGGTTCTGGTTGATTCTACTTGAATATAATACCATTATTATCTTACGGAAACATAAATGGAGAAAGACCATGAAATGATATGCTATGGCTACTACTACACTAAGGAAATCAAATACTAATTTATGTATTTTTACAATTCTGAGTATGCAGGAAATACTTAAGAAAATACAAAGAGCTAAGCATAAGCTTTCAGCATTTCTAAAGAGTATAAAACCAAAAAATAAAATAAAAACATATCTGAGATTCAGATCAACTCTGAGATTCCAACTTCAATCAAATATAAGATGACAGGTACTTGACAACACTCATTGACTATCACAAGTTTCTCGTCAGCGTATTATGAATTAGAGGTGATAGTTAACTTTACTAAACTGTTTGCGCTTTTAAGATGAATGCCACAAATTTCTTAAGGTGATATTCGATCTGTCCTTCAAAAGATCTAAGAACTCGATAATATACATTCAGGAACGGACTTGGGCGGGCACATTAGGAAATGAATTATACATGTGGTTCCAGGCCTGCTCCGAAGTTTCTAAAATATTTTGATACTAGGTGTTTGCTTATATTATACGAAGAAAAATATATTATGTTGACATTGTTATAATTTTTGAAAAATAATTTAAATTTTAAATTTTAAATTTCAAATAGTTGGATAATCAAAAATTTCAGTATATATTTTTAAAAGATCTGTGAGATTTAAAATAGTTCAACAACGTAAACCTTAGTCATTACAAATATTTTTCTTACATTAAAGCAATATTATGATTAATTCAGATAATTGATTGTAAAATTACTTTATATTTTATTTTAACACTTGAAAAAACCGAAAATTCTCTAACTTTCAAAAAATAAAAAAGAGAGTTTTTTTTGTGTAGAACCAAATGCTTTTATCATAAAGATATTTTGCAAATGTTTTTGTGTAGATTTTAGAAAACATAAAAAAATTCTAATAATTCTTTACCTACAAATCTAATTCTTTTATATAAGAATATATAACCATTAAATTTATTTCAATAAAAAAAGTTGAAGTATTTTATTTAATTATATATAAATAATTGATAAAGAAAAAAAAATTGATAAAACATATATATTATTTCTCCAGTTCTACAATTAGTTATCATAAATTATTATTTGTAATATTACTTGTGTTATTTAGTAATTTATATTGATTAGTTATATAATTACCTTTAATTTTTAGATCTTATTAAAATAAATAACTAATAAACGTCAACAACCAATCAAATTATAACTATTTTTTAAAACTTAACCTATCAACTATACATAAGAAAAAAATCTAAGAACTCGATAACATACATTCAGGAACGGACTTGGCCCTTGAGCGGGCACATTAGGAAATGAATTATATAGTGTATGCCGTGTTCGAAAACGCGCCGGATTGCCCGCGTAATCGGCCGGGTTTTTGCTGCTCGTGTGCTCACCGTGGCGAAATGGAGCAGATTGGCGTGCTTAGGCGGTGGAGCGAGTTTTTCCTAGTTAATGACGAAATCCAAAAAAATCGGCGCATAATAACTTAAATCTGTGTAGTTTCAGTCCGAAAACATGTTAAGTACTCACCTGAATCTTTGAAATCGATAGTTAGTCTGGTTTTTCTGGCTATAGAAAACATGAAAAATGAAAGACATCGTGAAAAATGGTGTGCCGGCGGCAGTTAGGGTTGCAGAAACTGATTAAAGAGACGGGGGCAAAATCGTAATTTTTGTTTAATGAAAAAAATGCGAAAAACATAAGTTTCAGGAATTGAACCCGGGTCTAACGCATAAGTGGTGAAGATCTTAACCACTATACTACAAGAACAATTTGATTTACCTACCAAAACAAAGATATATTAGTAAAATACTTTAAAATTACTCTCCGAATAATTCCCGTTTAATCTTTAATTTTTTAGTAAATCGCTAGGCTTAGACCAACCGCCCAACTCACGGCTAGCGTATTCTCGAACATGTATGTGGTTGCAGGCCTGTTCAGAAGTTTCTAAAATATTTTGATATTGGATTGGGTATCGGTTGAAAACACAGTGAACAAGCCCATTACTTTTTATTGGCATACCCGAAACTTAAATTGAGTCCTGGAATAAGCTATACTCGTACATCGTCCGTTATGGCCGTATGATACGCGAGTATGCTTCGTTACTGCCTTATTGGTCACAAATTCAATTTGGAGTAATAATTTTCGATGCTCTGTCGTCTAGCGAAGACTTTATATGTACAAAACCCTAGAAGAAAAACATGTATATACATGTATATATACTAGGCTTTACTAGCCATGTGTTATTTTGTCCTTTACCATTGTCCATTATTTGATCTTTACTTGTCGACATTATGAGTTCGTACTTCGTCAATAAGTCCAAGTTGTAAACAACATATGGGGTCACAAAACAATGAGATGGTAAAATTTTATACTTCATAAATTATGAGATATGATGAGAACAAAAAAAGGGTAGACAATTAGAAAATTCATTATAAATTTTAATCTTAGAACAACTAAACTAAACGTATATATGTGTTCTTTTATGATCTCGTCGCTTCCATACATACTCGCAAAACTCGAGCATCTCTTAGCTCATACTTCGGATGATACAGTATAGAAAAATGAAATTCATAATACACTTGTAGGTTTGCTGGTCTACAGAAAAAATTAAAGAAGCAAAAGTTTTCGACTTTCATAAATATATATTAGTTTTGGATATCAATATACAAAGTATTCTTTAGTTTAGTGGTATAAATGTTGGTGTTTATATCTCAATAACTTGGGTTCGAGCCTCAAGCTTGACACTTTTTAACACTTTTTAAGAATGGGACCCACCAAAATGCGGACGTGTTGTCTCAAGAAAGAGTGAACTGTACTATTATATTAATCAATGTATAAAGTATCATTTAGTTTAGTGGCATAAATGTTGGTATTTATATCTCAATAACCTGGGTTCAAGCCACAGTGTCACCTCAGAAAAGAGGGAACTGTACTATTATATTATATAGATTACACTAGGGGCATTGCCTCCACGATTACGCGGAGTTGTAGACAGAGTTCTTGTTTCATCTCAATATTTGTTAGGGTTATTGTAACTGTGAATTTTGCATTTTGGGTTGATCATTGTTTCTCAAGTTTTTTTTTTTTTTACAGTAAGAAATTTACATACTAATGTTAACTCTGTAAACCATATTGGTAACTCCGCATCCATGTGAACGACAAAGGACAGTTTTTTTATTGTTATAGAATTAGAGTTGTGATGATGAACTGTGTATGCACTGTTCTCCACTCATGAAGGACTAGATTGTGTTAGTAATGTGATTGATATAGTTTGTGATGTTGATTTCTGTGTCACTGAGACATTGTTTGTTTGTCTTTTTAATTTGTTACTTGTACTGTGGAGATTACATAAATTATATTAAGGTTGTTGAGAGTACCTTTTGTTTCTGGATTTTTTTTCTCCAGTTTAATTGTGTAAGTTGTGTGTCTTAAGTAATAATTTTTTTATTCTTATTATATTGGTTATATTTTTTTTTAAACTTGTTGTTTTTACTGAACCTTCAAAACAAATACATAAAGATTTGTAGAAATAACTATAAAATGAGTGAAAATTAGTATTTGGACCTTAAACGAATATATGTATTTCTCATAAGAAGACAATAGTATTGACCTGTTGACATTAAGCATGTAAGCTATTTTCATAAGACAAGAGCAGTAAGAAGGTGGAGATGTTGTTGCCGCCTTTGTATCTGTAGGGATTGTCTCTTGTATCTCCTGGTGTGGTTGTAGTTGTTTCTTTTTTTATTTGATGAGTGATATATAAACAAAAATAATTGTTAGTTGTATTTATCAGAGTTTGTAACTTACTATGCTTTTTTGTTTAGGTAATTTCATTGATCTTGGTTGTCGTCTTCGTCTTCCTCGTAAGCATCTGCGAAAGTAAGTTTGTAAATTGTTAAATAGCTGGTCGTGTAGATATTGTGGGTTTTTTTAAGCTGTAAAATAAAGATATGTGTAAAATTAGATTGATAAGTAAGAGAGATAAATAGATGATCACAAATCTTGGGTAGAAAATATTTTTGATTATTGATATTAGCACAATATAGACAGTAATATAAAGAGAACTATGTGTTGATTGTTTTTTACGGATCAATGAGGAGACAGATAACGACTCGAATTGTTTCTTTGGTGAAGTAAGAGCCCTGGACAAAACGGATTTTCCCAACCACATCTGCGAGTTTAAATATCAGTTATGGTATCGAAACATAATATAAACCCAGATGCAATATGATAATATACCTGGGAGTTCTAGGTTTGTGTTCGCAATCACTTGGAGATTTCGAACGGTCTAATCTTGACTGGAGATTGATCTTAGGAGCACCTGTGATGACTTTATCAATAATGGTTAGTGAGATGAAATGAACGAGGAATGAATGATCAGTTATCTTGTACATGCTTGAGCATATAGCAAACTTAAAACAATCGACTTTCACAATGGAATCTGTTTTCAAAGATGGCATGTAATGATTAGCACGTCCGACGGGAGTAAACCCATGAATCATGGAATCTGCAAATGATATTACTCAACAAAGAATTAGGAAATCAATTAAAACAATTATGTTAAATAAGTGTGATAGATCGAAGATTAACTTACATTTCCATCAAGGAGGAGAACTGTGATTCCCACAAACTCCATGTCTTTTTTGAAGTTCAGGGAATCCCAGAAGTGGAGGAAGCCAGAGGCTATGCTCTGACTACTACGACTAAGACGGTGAGACTCGAATGTTGAGTGACGGACGCTGGGACGTCGGTTTGAGGAACTGGAGAGGCAGAGAGAAACATTTTCTTGAAGATGGTTAAAGCTAAGATGAATCAATGAGTTTTGTAGAGATGCATATTGGGTTCATCAAAGATGAGAATCATATATATATATATAGGGTTTACAGAGGGGTTACAAATCAGGAACATTTATGAAGAGTTCACCGGTGAAAAAATAGATTACGAACAGACACACGGTGCAACTCTGTAACTCAGACTTGTTTGAGACAATGATGAAAAGAACCCAAACTCATGTCAAACGATAATAATTTACAATATGAAAAAACTATAATTGTTGCAAACTTAGGCTATTTTCATATAATGTGATGAATCTCATTCAAAAATGAAAACCCATAGTACACTTGTAGGCCCGATCTTCAGAGGAAACCGAAGAAGCAAGGACTTCCGACCTTCATAAATATATATTAGGTTTGGTCATCAATGTACAAAGTATCATTTAGCTTAGTAGTATAAATATTGGTATTTAAATCTCAATAACCCGGATTCGTACCATGAGCTTAAAACTTTCTCACACTTTTTAAAAGTAGAATCCACAAAACGTTGACGTGTCGTGCTGAGTAGTGAGAAAAACTCAACTATTATAATATAAATTTCAGATTTTGGTTCGTAGTTTATTGTTAGTCTAAAACCAGTTCTAAAACCGGAACAGCAAAATGATGAGGTGATATTAATGTGAAAGAAAATTGATGATGTGTGAATCTTTCTGAAGTTTTCAACTAAAGGCAGCCACTCTCGTAACATAGGCGATGAAATCAAAGTAAAAGCTAACTGAGAGTCCGAGAACATTGTTGTCTTGTAAGCTGGTGGGGTTGTACGTTAGACTAAATATGCATTACTACATTAAAACCCTATTTAATGTAATTGTCTTAGCATTACGAACACAGGAGCCCCGCCATTAACGTAATCATTTTTGCTTCTACCTTTTGTTTGCTCCTTAATGTACACTTTTAGCTTACATTTTTTTCCTTTTGATTTCACTTGTACTCTGTTTATCCAGCACGCACGGGTGGTTTCCACATTTAAATCGTTGCAGTATGTAGTAATTTTGACTCAACAAAGAAAAATTGTATTATTGTTGACTTGTTTAACAAAAAAAAGTCAAGTTAGCTCTCTTATATTTATAGCTGCTATAGAAAAAAACATGTGAACATGTCTCGTATTATCAAAACTGGTTTTAGACTAACAATAAACTACGAACCAAAATCTGAAATGTAATATAGTTAATTCAAATATTATATATAATATACATTATGACTGTTTAATTATCTGATTTATCTGTAAATTTATGTTTTTTTTGCTGGCCAACTTTCGAAACTTTAGGTTTGGAAACTGATCTGTGACAAGAAAAAGGGTTTGGAAACTGACTAAGAAAAAGAACAGAGTTTTGGTGAAAACGCTATTGTACATGTAGCCATGGGCATTTGGTTCGGTTTTGGGTAGAAACCATTCGGTTATGGGTATATCGGATAAATCATCCTTATACATAATAGATATTTATGATATTTGGGTTCGGTTTCAGTCCGGTCTTGGTTCGATTTCAAATACCCGTTTAATGTATGAATCAATATATATATACAAAATATATTAGTTAACATATTAATATAAGCGGTCTAATGGTTACACACTTGTATATTCATCGATCTAATCAGAATTCCAATCACTAAATTACTACTTTTATAAGTATTTACTGTACTCTAATATAAAAATATTATATCTATATGTATAATATAAGAGTGAATGTAAAAGATAACGTGGACTGATGTAACAATGTTTTCACTCTTCTTGTCCAATTCGGATTTGTGTGGAGCTATGACATTTTATCTTATATTAAAAAACTGAAATTTATTTTTTTGGATATTTGGATATCCATTCGGTTTTCGGTTAAGTTCCAGTTTTTTTGCCCAGAGCTATGTACATGCATTCGAGTAAATCAAAATTACTCAAAGAAAGGATTAATTAAATGTCAAGAATAAAGTATATCCTTTTCTTAGCTAATTTTTACTCAATTTGTCAATTACTTTTCTTCAGAAATAAATTACCACAATCTGACACATAACTGAGTCAGCAAATGTATCATTGTAGTAAAACAGTAAATATATAGACTAACGCAGTAACAACTAAAATAGAGTAAAGTAATTAAACGGCTACAAAAGCAAAGCCGGTTTTTCCTCCTCTTTTCTTTATAAAGTCCTGTTCATGCACTAACCAGAAACCCCATCGATCTTTGAGACATTGAAAGTATACTTCAAATTTACTTCAAAAGAAAAACTCAAGAAGTTTTTGAGAAACAGAGCACAGATATTTCTCAGATCAACCAAACAAAAATCTACAAAGACTAGAAGCTCCCTAAGAAAGAAGAAAGAGAGAAGAATCAGATCTGAGGATAAACACAATGTGTCTGCTGTGTTTATGCGATGAAGAAGAGACAGAGTTAGGGAGACAACAAGCACCTGGATCATGTCCGTATTGTGGAGGTAAAGTGCAGATGCTTGATGTCGAAAGAAAATGGATGTTTTGTTTCGTTCCTCTTTGTTTCAAGATCAAGAGGAAGTATCTTTGTTCTTCTTGCGATCGTCGTCTCGTTTTGTATCATTAAAATAAAATATATTATTGATTGTTTTAATGATAATTAAAGTCCATTAATTAGCGTTTTAATCAAGAAAACTAGATTTTGATCCGCGCTTAGAAAGCGCGGATTTATTTTTATAATTAAATCCCTTTTATTTTGTATAAATTTTTATATAAGATAGTGTATAAAAATGAAAAAAAACAAACCGAACCATACGGAATCAAAAAACCATAACAAAAACTGAACCAAATCTCATAAATAACCAAGTGAAACCCATATATGTGAAACCAAAAAAATGATACTGAACCAAAAATCGAATGGATGTCCAACAATAAGTACAAATTATCTACCTACAAATATTAATTATATTTAATTTCTAAATAACCAAATATCGCAAAATACTATTTATAAACCGAATAACCAAAAATTAATTACCCAGATTTTTAATATGAAATAATAATAAAAATTAAATTATTTAATATTTTTATTCGAACAATCCGAATTACTCATATTTAAGCTGAAAACCTAGAATTATCTGAATTTTTCCTATAAATCTGAAATAACCCAAAAACAATGATCAAACCGGAACCAAATGTATTGGACTCGTATTTCTTTGAATATTAGTTGGTCTCAAACTTTGCTACTCAAACTGAACAAAATAGTGATTATTGTTTTATATTTAACATATGTATATTAGTTGTGTCATAGCTGACGATGCATATTCATATAAAATGATGATTATGATTTCTTTAGGATGTTAGTTCAAACCGATGTATAAATTATTATAATATGGGGCTAGTCTAAATGATATAATTGATACATAAATCACGAGAAAAAAAAACATTTCAGTTAATAGAATTTATCAGCTAAGAAAATGGTCTATGAATGTGTAGTCGATTAACTTATCCTACGGGATACGACATCAAAATAAAAATAAATATGATTACTAAAAGTTGGAAGTCATTTATTGTCTTATCACATTTTCGATTTTGTTCACGTAAGTTTCCGGAATATTAGTAACTAACTTTGGTTGATCTATAGTAATAGGGTTAAGTTATTAATATTGGTCGCATCTAATAGGTCAAATCTAATTAATAGGTGCAACAACTTTTTTAAGTAGATTTCTCAAGACTGATTCCTTTTAATAGAATAGATATTCTTAGTATTATCGATGTCATGCAAGACACTGGTCTTTTATAAGTTAGAACTCTTTTGATATAATGTACTTTTTTCGAGTGTCTTCTTACGCCGGTCCAAAGTTAATATTTATGTGATGGTTATTTTAAAATCTAATGACGAATCTCAAGTTTGGTGGGGTGTAAGTGTAACTAGTTGTGGCAAATTCTTTCTTTATATCTATCATCAAGGATCAAATGTTCGGACCGTCACTGTATATTATATATGGTCTCTAGTCTCTACGATCTTTGCAATTCCATTTTTATTTTCAGCAGTGTAATTCATAGAAATAACAAATAATTTTGCATGCAAGTACGAGTGTCAAACCGGCCTGATCTCAATTCGATAAAGTTTTTGGATCGGTCCAGTTAGTTTTTATCGCCTGAAAAGTACAAATCAAGATAAGATAAAACAAGATCGATCAGCAAACACAGACTTAAATTTGAATTTGACTTAAGTTTATATTATGGTGTTCTGGTAGTGGTAGGCTGGTAGCTATATTCGTTATGTTAACAGGTTATTATCTCAAACAATTCATCATTTGCACATCAATTTGTTCAATGATCATTTATAGCATCAGCTAATTTGAACAAATATACTTAGCATTAAACATTTGTAATATAAACGTCAGAATGTAAATTTGTAATGATGGTAAATGTTTGACATTACTCGAACGTACCAGCAATGTTTTACTGTAAAATATGCTAATGAAACCTTTAATTTAAAGTGATATCATTCAATCAAAGCTTTAATTTAAAGCTAAACCAAATTTTAGCCAAAAAAAAAACCTTTAATTTAAAGTGATATCATTCAATCAAAGCTAAATATTCCAGCCCAGGCAAAGTCGGGCATAACTAAATGTCTAGTCGAATGGATTCCTTGTTCTCTTTTTTTTTTGGAATCCTTGTTCTTAAGTGAATGGTTGGAATGCCTAGTTTTTCTTCAAAAAAAAGGCCTAGTTTTAAATACTAAATATTTAAACCAATTAAACAGTATACAATACCGATCATGGACAAAGTTTTGAACTTCTAAGATCATCTCCAAAAAGAATTTTTATTTTGAAGGTCTTAAAATTCTATATTTAAAATTTCAAGGTATTTTTCTAAAAACAAAACTTAAATTTTAATTTCAAAGTTACTTGTATTTACACTATGATTTTTATATTTATCATAATTAATGTAAGTCTACACAACTTTTATAAATAGCTAGCACATATATAAAAATATTATAGAAATATTAATTAATAAGATGTTATACCAAAATATAAAATTAGAAATCAAAATACATAATTAAATATTAAACTACAAACAAAATACCACATTATTCCATAAAATTAATTTTAAAATGTTCTTTCTTCGATTACACAAAATTTGTTTGGACAATATTTTGGAACAATAATTTGGAGATTTTGGATGTTCCAGAGCCAATTTACCAGACTATTAATGTTGTTGTAATATTTAATTTTGTATAATAATTATTTTTTCATGTATCTTTTAAAAAAGTTTTCTTATTCAGTTTCTTTTGTAATATTTTTATTGTCTAATTTTAGTTTTAAAATATTCTAAATTTTATGTATTTTTTATTTAGTTTTATGTGTAAAAATTGAATTTATAAAAAAATTGAAATTTATGTGATATAAAAATTTTAAGGATTAAAATGATAAACGAAAAATACTTAAGAATAATAAATGTAATGTGTAATTAATTGTAAGGACCACATTGCAAATAAAAAGATGAAATTTCAAATTTGAAACTTTGAGTAGTGAAACTTCGAATATAAAGTTTCATTTCTCGAAACACTAAATTTAAAATTTAATTTTTGGAGAGCAAAAAATTATATATTTAAAATTATATAGTTTCTTTTAGAGATGTTCTAAAATGAGTTTTAGTCCTATTAGATTACAGGTGGTACTGCTGTCAGACAGTGCCGTGCCTCAAGTGTTACCAAAAGGGCTTTTGCCCCTGACCCCCAAAATAAATAATTTTTTTAGGGCCCCCAGATTTCTAAAAATATTTAGTAACATATTGGTTTTATTTAATTGTTTACCCATTCAATCCATGTTCGATCTTCTTAAATTTCTGGTAGATATTTTCCAAAAAAGAAATTTTACTTTATTGTCACTTTTCCAAATTTCAAACAAGAAAATATCGTTGTATATGTCAAATTTCTAATAAAAAAAAGGAAAAAGTGTAAATCCTTTAACCTTTATAGATTCCTAAATATTTTACATAGAATCTCATATCAATCTATTTTTCAAGCCAACACACGTCTTTTCTCTTTCTTCTGTATACCAACAATTGTCTCCTATTATGTCTTAGTACTTTCAAGTTATATATGAAGAAAAATTATGTCTTAGTATTTTCAAGTTATTGTTTTAGTTTTTTTTTTATGTTTTCAAATATATATTATACTTTTGACAGGAAACTTTTTTTATAAGAAGCCCCATTTTTATACTCGCCTCAAGCTCCATTAAACCTTCCCACGGCACTGCTGTCAGAACATTAGTTTGTTCGACTAACTAGTAACTAATGTCGACTGTTCACAATATATCTCTGATGATTAAATATATGTAACTGGAAATGAGATTTCTAAAACAAAATAAGATTCACTTGTTGCGATGCTTATGTAATATCTGCTCGTGACTTTTTTTCTGAGACGCACGCAGAGAGAAAAAAGTGATCACAACTGATTCGGTCACATGCAATATGACATCAGTGGTCAGTGGTATACGTTGTTTTCTAGTCAGAAGTGAAACTGTATTTTCTGAACATTTCAAAGGAAAATAACTACAGTGAAAAGGAAAGAACAGCTCTTATTTTTGGGGTTATAAAACAGCCCTTATCTTCTTCTTCTTCTTTTTTTATTTTTTTATTTTTGCTATATAAACAGCTCTTATCTAGTGAAAAACAAAATGAAACAGCTCGTATCTTTAGATTATGTAAACGATAGCTTATATCAATTCTTTTATATTCTACCCAAGTATAAAACTATAGGTTTCTACTCAACGTACCAAGTTCTATAGCAGTTCCAAGTGTTAAAAAAGTCATGTAACAGCAAGAGTATTTTCAACCCTATTTCTTAATTTATTTTAAAATAGAGTTTAAATTAAAAAATGCTTCAACTTCATTCTATTTTTTATTTAGAGTAAACATAAATTTACTAGTAAATTAAATAGTCATTTTATTTTTATTCATTATTCTATTGTTCACTCCAAAAATATAATAGGGTTAGAGCAAATATAAAGTTACAGATTAACACTTATGCTATCTAAAGTGGATATTTTCCTTTTCGTTTAGATTTTGATTTCATTTGTATTGTATTGTTATATAATGAATATCATAATTAAGAAAATTACCCTGAAATATTAAACATAAAAACGAAGCATGCATATCAAGAAAATCAGATGGAAGAATTTACGTATGTGGGGGCGGAGTCGTAGTTGTGTACAATTTATATTACTTCGTACTGTCGTAGCCGCAACAAGAAAATACAGTTTCCGGGCAGTCAGGTTCTGTAGTTTTGACAGCATGTAAAAAAGGCTCCATGTTCACACAGCCACTTTACCAGTTACCACTGATGTAGTAATTTAGCGTGACTTAATCATTAAGCAGAAAACGAAACAGAGAAAGCTAATTAAAACAATGATAACAAAAAGATTTGGCTGTTTCACAATATACATGCTTGTGCGTTTTGTTATCTCTTGATTTTAGTTTTGTTACTGTTGTATAAATTCCTGGTTTATACGTAATTAGGTGGACCGCCGCACGCATGTGCGGGAATTAACATTAATATTAAATTGATAATTACATGTTTACAACTATATAATACTTATGTTACATGTATATGGTTAATATGAAAGATTTGATGTTACATATTGATATTTATACTATGTTCATATGAACAAATAATACATTAGAACGTTTAGAAAACGATCACATTTAACAATAATCTTAAAACATCAGAAAAATATAATTGAGAAAAAAAATATTTCACGTATAACTCCAATAAAAAAATCAGCCATGAAATATAAAAGAGAGATTTGAATTACCTGAGATTTATTATCATTGATTTCATTGTAACAACAGAGATGATTTACAGTTTTCTTCTCTAAACCTTTAGTCAGAAAAGAGGTAACTCTAACAAAAATATTTAAAGATGTAAACAATCCCCAAAAGATAACAAATTATATAATTGATAGGACAACGTCAATGAGTTTCAAAGTTTTTAAAGAGCTTTGAGATTACCTTTGGCTTTCAGACGTACCGAAGAGGATCACACACAATAAATAAATTGCATTTGATTAGCATTACACATCTTATATTATATTCTTGATAAGTGAATTAACTTTATAACAAAAAGAATTACCTTTTTCAAAAGAGATGATTAGTTCCTGGATAAACAGAGTCGTCTCTTTTTGTTAGTTGAATCACTGCTGATGCAAAAATATAGATAGAGATACAACATGGAGAGGAAGAGAACAAAAATAAACAGAGAAGAAGAATCCCCCATAAAATTACCAGTAATGGTGTTCTCGTCTATGAGTTACTTATTGATTATCATACACTTGCGCAAGATCACAAAAGTATAATTTAAATTAGAACGATCAAAAACATATGAAAACTTAAAAGATAGATGCGTGAAACTAATGGGGTGGCGTGATATTTATATAGCCAATTAGTTTAAGTTTCTAAATGACCTAGTTTTCAAGAGAAGTTATGAGATAGAATATCCTCTAATAAATTTAAATTCAGCTATGAGATAGAATATCATCTAATAAAATTTTAAAGATATTCATGTTATAATATATATATAATTTTGGTAACTCAAATCTTGTATATATATATTTAAATATTAAATGCATGATATTAAATGCATGATATTAGGAAAGAAGAATATCATCTAAAAAACCCCCTCAACTAAGTTTGTTTTGGGTAAAAACCCCAAAACTAAGTATTTAACGAAAAACTCCCTAAACTAATTTTATTTAATGAATTAAACTCTAACATGTCATTATTACTATTAGTACCAGTAAATCTTTAGTTTAGGGGTTTCTACACTAAGTAAACATAGTTGGGAAATTTTACCATTAAAAATGAAAAAAATTCAAAATATTGTTATAAGAGGATAAATTTTCAAAATACATTTTATAAATTAATGTATAAGCTTCTTTAAATGACTTAGAACCTCTTATAATAATTTAAAACGTCTGATTTTTATAAATGTATTTATAATTTTATAAATGATTTATAAAGCATGCATTGAATTATTAGACATTAATAGTTATTATGATACTTTATATACAAATATAACTCTTTCTATACGAATATAAAATCATTATATCAATTAAAATAAATATTTTTGTTTATTATTTTATGTAATTCATAAATATATAAAAAATTGATCGCATTATTACTCTTTCATAGTTTCCACAATTAGTTACCATAAATAATTATTTCTAATATTATGTAAATTATTTGGAAAGTGGTAATTGAATTATCCTTTCCTTTTAGATATAATTATAATAAATAAAATTAAAAATCATCGGTCAATCAAATTATAACAATTTGAAGAGTTCATTTATGATCAACACGTAATAAAAAATCACTTATGTGACTTCTTAATCAATATATAGTAGGATTTATATTTTATAAATAATTTATAACACTATATAAATAATTTTAAAATTCTGATAAATTTATTCTGTAAACAACGATAAATAATTTAAAAATCATATTAATAAACATGTTTGGGTTTTGTAATATTTAAAATAGTTATTATATAATTATATTCAAATACAATTCATCAAGTAGAGTATAAAACTATTATAATTTTTTTTTTTTTTTATCAACTTGAATTTATTAATTAGAATGTAACATGAAACAAATACATATACAATACATAAGATAATAAAACACAACTAATAGCATAATCAAGATGAAGAGTAAACAACACTAGATCAAAAGAATTAACTTGTAAATATGCTTTTCCTCCACGGTCTTCTTTTTTGATAGAGTATCAACTCTATCAGTTCTTCTGCGAGCTTTAAATTTGCATCGCATCATAAACACCACTTTCTTTTGTTGTATTATGTTGATCTTATCCCAGTTTAGAACTATAGATATTTTCCAGTTTTGAATCCAATATATTGATTCAACTGCAAAAACTAAAAACTGGGATAACCAACTTTCAACGACTATAAGAACGTCGCCGTACAACAAAAAGGCTTCATCTTCTATTTTGGAAGATCGTTTTTTCCATGGTGGTTTACATGGCTTCAACGATAATGCAGATTTATCCATATTTCGATACCAAATATATTGTATCGAAATATAGATTTTAAAAGATTCTCCATTTGTTTCTCCTAAAGTTGATCTTCTCATCTTGATCTTGTGATGTAGTTGCTTCATAAAAGCTTGTAACTTTCCTGGATCCCAAATTCTTCGGCCAAGGCACCATCTATAGCGATGAATAAGCAAGATTTCATCGCAGTGGACCTTTTCCACCACGGAGATAGAAGATGTCATAGTGAACTTGCCGTAAGACTGTCCTGTACCGACACCGTGAATGTATTCAAATAACATGTTACGTACCGAATGTTGTTGCGTTAGACCTCTTGTTGACGATGGATGAACTGATCTCAAACCCTGAAAATCCAGATTCTGATTAATGATCATCATCATCAAGACGAATCCCTCCACAACCACCATGGTTACGAGAAAGAGAAATGACAAAATTATAATTATCTTATATAAAAAAATTCGTTCATTATATTTCATAGTTTATAAATATTAAAAGTAATAAATATAACATTATTAATCTTTCTATAATTTCGAGAATTAGTTTTCATAAATTGTTATTTGTAATATTTTTTAAATTATATGGCAAGTAATGTTAAATGTTTTTAGACTTACCTTAAATTTTTTGATCTAATTAAATAAATAAAAATTAAAAACAATTGACCAATCAAATTATAACAATTTTTTTAAACTTCACCTATGAATGACATGTCACCAGACCTCAATAAAATGACTTCTCTTTTAATATATAGGGAGATCTATACTAATTTCCCAAACACAACTAGTAGATCATTTTTAATATATTATTTCTGCAGTATTTATATTTAATTATATTTGCATCGTTTTTATTTTTTTAGCCAGCACAGTTTCAATTTTCATATGCTTCCAGAGAATACTTGTAGAAGAGAATTTCTTGATATAGGGTGTTGGGAAAATTTTGAAGAATCTCTGATAAAAAGGTATTCAGATACTTGTCTACTTTTTGAATGCATAAATTATCAAATTTACATGTGAAAGAAGGCGTAACAAAATTCATACAAAATAGAAGTGGATGATGTCGAAAGATTAGAAACTGGCGATGATAGGAATTGTCCATTTTTTAATATCATCAACAATCGACGTACTTTATAATGCTGGGATGATAGAGTTATTAAGAAAATCAACATTTAAAAAAAAAATCAACATTTTTAAAAAATCAACATTTAAAAAAAAATCAACATCTAAAAAACAAAAATCAAGAGGCAATGCAATTTCAATTACAAGAATATAAAGTCTAGAAATTACCTTTTTTGGTGCAAAGGTTAAAATGCATACCACTTTTCTGAATTTTTACATTGTTGCAAAGCAACTTATTAGACCACCCGGGGGCTTATGAGAGAGTCATGAACTCGGTATCATAGGCCTTTTCGATTAAAAGAAATGAATAAATGGGTTTCAACCCGTGAACCGGGTCTTCCAAGTGAGCCCGTATGATACGGGGTCATGCCACGCGCCGCAGAGGGAGTGGCTACGCGATCTCGCGTGTTGAGTGAGAAAAAAGGGTATCGCGTGAAAGATCCCATTTTCTCTTCTCTCTTCGAAATCTAGGGTTTCTCCGTCTCTGAGGCGATTTCGTGTCGGAGTCCAGAGCCGGAGATTTTCTCGATCAATTCGTCGTCGGAGTCACTCGTAAACGCTCTCAGGTGAGTCTCAATCACTCCGGAACGAGATAGCTTCGATTTGATCTCGAGAGGTTTCTAGGTTAAGGATGTCGATTTGGGGGTTTCGTCTTAGGGTTGTAAATCGAGAAGGGGGTTTCGATTTCTTGGTTAAAATCGACATACGGTTTCCTTTTAGGGTTCGTTTATCGTGGATTTCATTTCGATTTGGGGGTTTCGTGTAAGGGTTTGAAATCTAAAAGGGGGTTTTAATTTCTTCGTTTAAATCAACATACGGATTTCTTTTATTGTTTGTTCATCGTGGATTTGAATTGGATTTGGGGGTTTTTAGTTAGTCTTTCAATTTTTTTTTTTGTTTCTCGGTTGCTTCTGTTCTAATTATTTGTTTTCCTGATACAGATGGATCCTGAAGCAGAGATAAGAGACACAAAGAGAAGAAATGAGCACATCGATATGCTTTCATACGTGTGTGATTCAGAACACGGGATTCCGACGAGGTGTCCCTGTGGTGGGAGTATAATTCACGAGGTTCGTGGGAAGGAGGAATACGACACTCTCCCCGGCAAGCGTTTCTTCACCTGCATAAACTACGAGGTAAAAAACGGGTTCTTGTCTTTTAAATTATGTCTTCTGTTTTTGTCTGTTAATTAACAATCTGATATAGTTTATGTGTTGTTACCAAGGCTGATGGTTTTCATTATCGTCAGCCTTGGGTCATTGGTGTGCAGGAGCATATCGAACGGCTCACAAGTCGTGTGGAGGAGGTGGAGGCGGTGATCAAGTGGCTGCCGGAAGTGAATAATAAGATTAAGAGTCTGGAGGTAATCTGACTTCCCACTTTTGAATTTTGTTTTGTAATTTTTTTCTTATATTTTATACAGTGACTAACACCATCTCATTGTCATTTCCTTGTACAGGCAGAGGTAAAAGCCCTCACTGTGGAGGTTGATAGGCTCACTGGGAAGGTTTATAACCTGACCGTGCAGGTGGATCACTTGGAGAAATGCTGCTTCGACTGAAAACACAAAGGTAACCACACTATCCCTAGAGTTGTTGCCTAATGAATTTGAACTTGAACTAGAGTAGGTTAGAGTAGTAGTAGAATTTAAACTTGAACTGAACCAGAACTGAAGTAGTTGTGTAGTTAAGTTAAGTGTAATAAATTTTTGAATGGTCTGTGTGAACTTGGATTTAAACTTCAACTGAACCAGAACTAAATTTAAACTTGAAATAATTAATTTGAAAACCTGATTTGATGTTTATTGAATGGTCTGTGTGAAGTAGTTGTGTAGTTAAGTTAAGCGTCATCAATATTTAGTGGTTAGAAGGTGTTTACTTCCTTGTACTTTCAAACCCAAAAGTAGTTTAAAAACCTAGCTAATCGACATCTTAAAACAGAAACGAAAACTTAAAAACTTCAATACTCAACCAAAATGGATCCTTTTCCCCTAAACTCTCCCGGCTTTGTTAACCTGCTTACTTCCCAGACCACTCAGCCAATAGAAATAGGATCTTCTGAGGTTCCTAAACCTCCGGAAAGGAGGAAGTGGACAACCAAAGAAGATTTGGTGTTGATCAGTGCTTGGTTGAACACCAGCAAGGATCCAATAACCAGTAATGAGCAGAAGCTAGGAGCATTTTGGAAGAGAATAGAGGAGTACCTGAATGCTAGCCCTCTGCTCGTTGGCTCTATTCCTAGGGAGTGGAGTCAATGTAAGCAGAGGTGGGGAAGGATTAATGAGCAGGTGTGTAAGTTCGTGGGATGTCATGAAGCTGCTCTGAAGGAGCAGGCGAGTGGACATAATGAGAATGATGTCATGAAGGTGGCTCATGACATCTTCTTTAATGACTACAAATCCAAGTTCATTCTTGAACATTGTTGGAGGGAGCTTCGGTTTGATCAAAAATGGAGATCACACAGTCTGACATCAAATGGTGCAAAGGAGAAAAGGAAGGAAACTGCGGATGAGGTGGGTCGCGAGGAAGATGTTAGACCTCCCGGAGTCAAGGCTAGCAAAGCAGCAAAACGCAAGAAGCATGGCAATGAAGCAGCGTTTGATCAGATCGAAACCATTCTAGCAGCCAAGAATATGTTATCCAAACAGAAAATACTTGATAGGTTGCTAGGAAAAAACGCTGATACACTTACAGATCAAGAGCTTGCTCTAAAAAACAAACTCATATCTGAATTGCTTTAAGTTGGTGAGTGGTTATTTTTTTTTTGAAATTTATAGTAGGTTGCTAGGAAATGCAGTGTATGATGTTTGTGTTTAAATCTTTTCCTTGATGTATATTGATATTGTAACTGTTGTGCTTTGTAGGTCACGGGTTCAAGGAGGAGGATGCGTGGATGGTTGCAGGTCTCTGTTTCTTTATGTATCAAATCAAGTCACGGGTGGTAATGTAGTAGTAGGTGGTTGTAGTGGTAGGTTATGTAAGATGGAATCACGGGAGAGTGTAGTGTTTTTCAACTTTCTACACTCGTTTTATGTATCAAATCAAGGGTATGTCCCCACGGCTTTGCTTTTGTACTCACGGGTGTATGTACCCACATGCTACTTGCTTCAATGTTTTTCTATATAAATGACTATGTGTTTCATTCTATTTATCTCATTCATGCATTTTATCAAAACTATCTTACCATCAGCCATACTTTTATCTAAACTATCTCACCATCTCGTAATCTCACCTACCAACACCACTACGAGAATCACCAACCAACACCACGAGAATCACAACAACAATCAAACAAGAATCACCAATCAACACAAGGAATCAACTCTACTACTCCTCAACCCCACGGATCATCTCTACCATTCAACAGAGGTAAGTTGAAAACCCAAAATTCTAAGTAATGAACACATCCTTAAATAATGAAATTCTAAATTCTATATTATCAGATTTAAAACCAAAAAAAGGTTTATAATTTACTAAAGTTAAAACCCAAAAAAAAAGATTCAAGAGAAATAAACAGATTTATAATTTTCATGAAAATATTTACTAAGTTTAAGACCAAAATAATAAAAAAAAAACTAAGGTTAAAACCGAAATAAAATTGAAGAGAAATAGAGAAATATACTGATTTATAATTTTAATGAAAAACTTTACTAAGGTTAAAACCAAAATAATATTAAAAAAAAAACTAAGGTTAAAACCCAAAATAAAATTGAAGAGAAATAGAGAAATATACTGATTTATAATTTTAATGAAAAACTTTACTAAGGTTAAAACCAAAATAATATTAAACAAAAAACTAAGGTTAAAACCCAAAACAAAAGTTTATTAAAAAATTCCTCCCTATTGCCTTTTGTAGGAAAAATATTACAATAAATATCATCAACAATGTCTTCCTCATCAAGTGATGAAGCGGATGAAGTTTTTGATGAATTGGTCGATGAAGTAGTTGATAATTTCATCGATACAATAATTGATGGTCAAACCAACAAACCAAAGAGGCGAGCTTATATTGAAAGAGATCGAGAACTAGGACACATTCGACTATGCAACGACTATTTCAGTAATAATCCAACGTACACACAAGATATGTTTAGGCGGCGGTTTCGAATGAACAAGCCATTGTTCCTTCGCATTGTCGACCGTCTAAGTACTGAAGTTCCGTACTTTCAGCAAAGAAGAGATGCTACCGGAAGGAACGGGCTATCTCCACTTCAAAAGTGTACGGCAGCGATACGTATGCTCGCATATGGTCAGTCAGGAGATACGTATGACGAATATCTCCGGATGGCTGACAGTACATCACGTTTATGTTTGGCAAAATTCACTGATGCAATAATACAATTGTTTGGGGATGAGTATCTACGAACACCTACAGCCGAGGATCTTCAGCGATTACTCGATATTGGAGAGGTACGGGGATTTCCGGGGATGATAGGCTCCATCGACTGTATGCACTGGGAGTGGAAAAACTGCCCAACAGCTTGGAAAGGTCAGTTCACACGTGGTTCGGAAAAGCCGACAATTGTCTTAGAAGCCGTGGCATCACAAGATCTTTGGATTTGGCACGCTTTTTTCGGCTTACCAGGTACCCTAAACGATATCAATGTTCTTGATCGGTCTCCAGTTTTTGATGACATCTTACATGGTCGAGCCCCTAAAGTGAAGTTCAAGGTCAACAACCACACTTATCGTATGGCCTACTATCTTACCGACGGCATTTATCCTCCATGGATAACATTTATCCAATCCATCCCACTTCCTCAAGGTCGTAAAGCACAGAAATTTGCAGAAATGCAAGAATCCGCCAGAAAAGATGTCGAACGGGCTTTTGGAGTATTGCAATCGAGGTTTGCAATTGTTAGGAACCCAACTCTACAATGGGACAAGGAAAGGATATGAAAAGTAATGATAGCTTGTGTCATATTGCACAATATGATAGTAGAGGATGAACGAGACGGATACGCTCCAATTGATACATCTGAGTTTGAGACAGGACAGTCTAGCAGAAGTTCGCAGGCGAGAAGCAGATATAGTGTTAATGTCACCCCTGATATGTTAGCCATGCGGAGAGAAGTTCGAGATGGCGACAAGCATCATCGTTTGAAAGCTGATTTAGTGGAAAATATTTGGCAAATGTTTGGTGATGAAGATGAATAAATAAGTTATGTATGTTAGAAAAATTTCTCAATTTATGTAATGTACTTTTAATGTATTGAATAAATTTTTTTTCATAATTTTAATAATATGTTTTAATATTTTATTCATCTTTTCTGAATATTTTACATTTTTTTTTAAAAAAATTAATATTATTATTTTATTCATATGAACTCTTTCTTCGGGTTCACTAATGCAGAAAACAGCATATCCGAGTTCATAACTGTTTATGGATCGATAAACAGAAAAGAGGGGTTCACCAATGCTCATGCTGTTACAGAGTTAAAAAAAAAAAAAAACGACACCGAACAACAAACTAAGCAAAGAACAAAAAAGAAAGCTAGCTATATGGATCGATAAACCAAAAGTACAGCTGGAGAAGAGAGTGAGCGTCAGCTGGGCGAGAAATTACTTTCATGGTTAATCTGTACAAAGACTTGGTCAGCGACAGTCTCGCTTCTCTCTTTTCTCTACTGACTAGAGTTTATTTTCTTCTGGCTTTGCGTAACCGGTAATGGGCTTCTATAGTTACCGTCTGTCGGGTTTTGTTTTTTGTTATTTCTTTATTTGCATTTCCATGATTTAAGTTTTTAGTCTTTCAGTTAGGTTTCTAGATCATGATCTCCAAATTTCGTTTTTGATGGTTGGGCTTATCATTGGAGGTTCGTCCGGCTGCTTGGCTATCGTGGATCTTCTCTTTCCGATATATTTTCCTACTCTCGATTTTTGAAGGTGTTAAAATCTCGTTCCATGGACTTCTTGCATTCACTGATGATTTATCTTCTCAGATCTAGTTATCTGGTTGTTTTTGCTTCTTGTGTTAGTATTATCGTGGTTGGATCCTTATCTCTGCTTGCTTATGGAATCGGGATAGTTCATGATTTGATGTTTCTATTGTCCAGTCTTCGTTTAAAAGTTTTCCAGCTCGGTTTCAAGAAATTGAGGCTTCAGCTCTTTATGCATCTTATTGTGGGAAATTGATAGTTAAACGTAGGCATAAACATTTTACCCAAGCCCAAAAACTAAAACCGGAATCGATCCAAAAATACCTAACCCGAAACCAAACCGAAATATAAAAATACCTATTAGGTCCAAAATTCTTCTACCCAAAAGAACCAGAACTGAAAAGAACTGATCCGAATAGATCCGGACCAAAAAAACCCGATTCATACCCGACTTAAAAACATAAATATCCAAAACTATGAATTTTGTGTTCTATTTTCTATATTTTCTTTTATGATTTAGTTGAAATATTTTTTTGTTAACGATCTTTGTTATTATCTTATAACATTTTCAAGTAATATGAAGCTTTAAATGTAACATTTAGAGTTTTAAAATGTTTTATTTTAATTATTAATAGTTTTCTTGTGTTATTTTGTAAAAAAAATAGATATATATGATAATTTCGACTAAATTTGAGGGGTTTGGTTATTTAGTGTTTTTCAGATCTTAACTATCCGAACCCGATGTGGACCCAAAAATGATGGGTATTTTAATTAAAGTTATTCTTAGGTACACCAACCAAAAAGATTTCGTTATTTCATATTTGATATCTTTTAAAAAAAAATATTATTAAGTTATATTATATTTTTAAAGAAAAAAAAAACTAATAGTAGTTACAAAAAAAAAAAAAAAATATTTTTAACGTAGTCAGCAAAACACTAAACCTTAAACTCTTGGATAAACTCTAAACTCTTGGATAAATCCTAAACCATTGGATAAATCCTAAACTCTAAATCAAAAACACTAAACACTAAAACATTAAATCCTAAACCCTAAACCCTTTAGTGTTTAGTGTTTAGTGTTTTTGATTTAAAGTTTAGGATTTATCCAAGAGTTTAGGGTTTATCCAAGGGTTTAGGGTTTATCCAAGGGTTTAGGGTTTACCCAAGGGTTTAGGGATCATGATTTAAGGTTTATGGTTTAGTGTTTTGCTTACGATAAAAATATTTTTTTTGTCAATACTACTATTTTTTTTACTTTTTTATTTTAAAAATATAATATAACTTGACAATATTTTGTTTCTTCTTTTAAAAGATATCGAATATGAAATAACAAAATCCTATTTGTTGATGAACCTAAAAATAAATTTTTTAGTTATAGATTTAAACCGATCAGGACCCGGAAAGAACTGATACAAACCCATACGAAAATTTACAAGTGTCTATTGGGTCAAAAGGTCTAAGACCTAAAATATCCAAAACCGAGAAAAACCGACTTGAATCCGACCCGAGAAAAACCAACCCAAATCTAATCCAAAGATCTGAACGGCCAGATTTAGTTAACGGTGTATCTTTCATCTTTCTGGGTTTAGCTTGTTTGTGTGTTTTCTCGTGGCCCGTTGTAACGATCTTTTGAGCAATAGAAATAAGTATGATTGTTTTCTAGTAAAGTCTGATTGTTGATGTGCGTTTATCCTCTCTTTTTTAGGTGATTCTTCTCACTTACATAAGTTATTTGATTGATCTAGATATTCTTGCGGGTTGATTCTTAAACTTTGTAAGTTATTTTTTATTTTCTGTCTCTGAAGAATTCATTAATTTCTGCCAGGCTGCCAGCAAACGAGAATATCCAAGCCTATGGAATTGATTGGTTGAGTTTTATTTTCTTACTTTAGTTTTATTTATTTTTAAATTATTAAACTGTATTAATTATGTTTTATTTTTATTTTTAAAAGTTAAAGACTACATCAAGTTCTTATTAATTTTACCAATCATACTTTAGTTTTAATTTTAAAGCAACGGCAAAAAAAAATAAAGCAATTTTTTTTCTTATGTATTTTAAGCAAAATAACATACATCCTTCTTTTATACACTATAGAATCTGTAAAATGAAAAAAAAATCTGTAATATCAAATAAATTAGATCATAATAAAAAAATTTATATTTTTTTTTAATTTTGGAGGTTTTTAAAATATATTATAAATAATATAAATATTATTAACATATCACATTTTAAACAAAAGTAAACTTTGATGATTCATAAATAAATATTAATATAAATTATTTTAGTTGATAGAAATAATAAATTTATATATACATAAAAAATTGGGAAAATTTCATGTTTACCACTTTCATGATACCACATTTCATCTTTACCACCACTAAAAGGACATTTTCAAAAATATCTTCTTCATTAAGTGGCAAAAGACTCTTATACTCTTGTTTTCTATATATATGATAAATCATTATTTAAATAAATAAAAATTAAAATTAAAAAATTATGTTTTATGTTTTCGAATTATACTTTTTCAAATCCAAGCCTTTTTATAAATTTTTCTTTTTGAATTTTTTTAAAAGTTTTTTTTTTTGAAAATCGAAAATTATGTTTGAAACTATTTTTCAAAATTTTTTATATTTTTTAAGTATTTATTTATATATTTATTAGAATCCAAAATTTCACATTCCAAAAACTCTACCTCACCCATCAATTCTAAACCTTAAGTCTACATTAATTAACCCTACGGGTATAAGTGTCTTTTACCCTTCATTAAAATTGAGGATAAAAGTGATTAGTGTAGGCATGAAAATTGGTACTATGAATGTGGTATTTGCGGCAATTTCCCTCAAACATTTCACATATTTTATTTTAAAATATTTATAATCTATAACTTACATCTATATAAATTTAACTACACCAAAAGTCTAAATAAAAGAATTTACAATAACAACTTCATAGTTACAACTATCCACAGCTAAATGTTTACAGATAAAATTTTACAGCAACATTCGAATCAATCATCACCATATATGTGACCTTTATTTTCTTGTTTAAAATAATTGTGCAACTCTGTGCCTAGTGATGAGTTCGCGGGTCGACCCTTCCTGTTGCATGCCGAGACATTTTTTGATTCAAAAAACCAACCCGCTTGAACCGCAAACAAAAAAATCTTAAATCCGCACTTGCCATGCTAAAGTCTGTAGACAATATGCCGGATCTGTAGGTAATATTAATTATATTAAAAAGTATTTCATTTATATATTAATTATTATTTTTAAATAATATAAAATTTATAAATTTATAATTAAAAATTATATAAATATTTGTAATATTTTCTATATTTTTACAAAAATCATTTTTTAAAAAAACTTTTTTAAAATTTTTTGGAGGTTAGCGAGTATCCGCGGTTGAAATTTGGCTGACCCACATTCACTCCGCATCAAAAACAGTCAACCCACATCCGTATCCGCAAATCATTTTTTCAAATCACTCGACCGCATCCGCCACGGTCAAATGAGGTGGACCCATGGATAATGATTCAAATTCCAAGCTCTATATGTTACTTTGCCTATGCCCTTTTTTATATTAACTTAACTTTGGGTTTAACAGGTGACAATTATAGAAACAATATGAATGAGTAGGGAAAAATACAGAAGAATAAAATTATAAAAATGAAAATGAAGATCATTTCTTATTAATTTTAGTGAAAAACAAATTTGTTCTATATTCCTTTAGAATAAAATGAATGAAAAAGAATGAAAAAAAAAAACTATTCCTTATAAATAGTAAAAAACATTAGGAATAATAAGAAATGCATTATTCTCTTTCATTTTGGTCACCACTTAAACCATTTGTCTATGCCAAAGAACATCTCTAGCAATCCTTCGCCCCCTCAAATTTAAAGGGGGTAAATAGTACACTCTCACATTTGAAAGTACACTATTCACCCCCTTAAAATACTATTTACTATTTACTTTTCACTTTAGTCCTTTTATTTATATATGTTTAATGGTCGTGTACTTATTATTTTTTATCCTGCATTTTAATATTATATTGGCACTTAAATATTATAATAATGGTCTTATAAAATTATTTTTAAATAATAATAATATATTAATAAATATTATATACCAATATATAGTAATATTAATAAAAATACAATATAAACATATTATTTCACACAATACATTTCGAAAATTTTACGCAAATATAGAACAATCATAGTATTTTACATCAAAATAAAAGTTACATAAGGTGAAATATTACACATTAAAATATATATTACAATACTAATATTCAAGTAAATTTGGTCTTGAACCTCCAAAATCACCAAAATATTCTTGATATAGATTTGGAGCAGTCTCTTCGGATTGTTGTTGCTGAGTTATCTTGCTTGTTCAGATCAGATAAACTGGCGAGTGTTAATATCATCGATGGAGTTTAAATTTGTCAACAAGATTTTATTTTTTTCCTCCATTTATTTTAAAGCTAATTTTTTTGCTTGATTTTGCAAGCGCAACTGAACCATCTCATAATTTTTTTCTCTAGATGATGCACTTTCTTTCAAGAAATTTAGGATTTTTTCATTTGCTGAAACCAAATTAACCATAGATGAAGTATTACCTTCTGAAAGCTTTCTTTTGAGTTTTACTTTCTTCGATCCAATATGACGTTGTGACGAATTTGCATCAATAAGTTTCGGTTATTGGAGCCGGTTTGGTTCTGTTATTAGGGTCTGAAAATTCATATTACCACTGCAATCAGGGGTGTCGTGTTGGTTTGGTTACTGTGTCTGGTCTGGAGTGCTTGTTTCGGCTTCTATTACGCTAACTTCGGCTTAGATTCGGTTTGGTTGCTGTCTTGACCTCTGGATTTTTGTTTTTTTGGTTTGTTTAAGGGGTTTCCGACATGAGAAGACGAAGAAGAAACGAGGAAGCTACAGAGGAGGAGAGATCGATGTTCGGTCACATTCAGTTAAGTTTGAGTACTCAGACGATGAATGATGATCAACTGACAAGCAACACACTTATCTTTTTATCTTTGTTTCCTTTGCTTCTCTTTTAAAATTATCATCTTTGCTTTGCTTTGCTTATTTCAAAATGTAAAACTATTCGGATCTAATTAACCCGAAACAGGGTTCAAGTTTTGTCTGTGTTGATTGTCT
The DNA here is from genome assembly GCF_020379485.1 of Brassica napus. NCBI lineage: Eukaryota > Viridiplantae > Streptophyta > Magnoliopsida > Brassicales > Brassicaceae > Brassica > Brassica napus. The sequence continues at coordinate 11,002,690 of NC_063443.1, read as the reverse complement.
CATTTGAAACTTGTACGGACATGAATCTTTTTCAGTTTTTTGTCACTGCACTTTGAGAGAGAGAGAGCAGGTAACTTATTTCAGGAGTTGGGCTTTGGGCCTATATTAGTAGATTTGGGCTCATTTTGCTTTACTAGTCAAAAAATTAATTCATATAGTTTCCTCTTATTAAAGCTACTTCTTTTTTTGGTAATAGGTTTATTGATCGCTAATGACTTGATTTGTGAACTGTGTGCTTTATTCCATACTTTCTTGTCAAATTTAGTAGAAAGTATTTTCGGGAAAAAAAGTAAAGAGAAGTATCTTTCCTGTGGACCTATCGTGGTCTCTTGCGTTTTGGTTAGGCAATGTGTTATTTCCCTTGCTATTAATCTCATAATTAATCACTGAAAGTTTGTTACTCGAATATTTATTTCTTTGAATAAATGTTGTTATAGAATATATTATGTTATATGTCCGTTGGTTCTTTTTGTTAGCCAAGCATCCAATGCTTGAAGTTAGTGTTTTTTGTTTGTTTGTAATTGACCAACCTGTTTTCTTCGTGGTCATGATTAGAAGTACGTAAAACACCAGATATATATTCTAAACACGCAGATTAAAAGTGTTAAAAATAACGTCGGCATACAAAATATATGCTAAAAGATATGAGTACATTTTTAGTGTGAACTATACGGTTCCAAAGTAACATCACATCCCACCTATAATTATTTCCAGGTTAAGAAATCAACTCCCGCTGTTTCTCTTTTGATTAAAGTAGTATTAATGATAACGACGTGATTAAGAATTTAAGAGTAGACACAATGATGAAGAAACATCTGGAAATAGAAAAAAGGTTGTTAGTACTATAGATACTAGGTGTATAATTGTATTTTATCGTAAGTTTACTGTCTAAGTATCAAACTTTATCAGTTTTGTGCATGTGTTGTTTTCCTTAAAAATCAATATGAGCTTTACTTCGCCTTGTAAGTTGTAACTAATATTGATTCTCCCATTGCTGTAAATCTATGCCGTCGTGAGTATACACTTTTAGTTATGACGAATAAAAAAATACATTGTCGTTGACAAGGAGAAAGAACACGGATAATTTAACAACTAAACAACATTCCAACTCCAACATGATAAAAACATGTTACTAACGCTGCCTCAGTTTTTCGTTAGGATCTTCCCATTATCGGAGTTTAAACGTTTGAACACAAGAGTATCTCTGGATTTCATTTTTGCTTCTAATTTATATAATATACGTGGAAAACATATGCAATTCTCTAATTTAATTAGCAAGCAGTTCTGATAAATTACAAATATAAAAGTGATAGGACGTTTTATGTTTAGTATATGACAAAATCTTTATTGTGTAAATAATCTTATACTAATCCAATCGAAGGAGACAATGACAAGCAACCGCCTATACAATTAATCGGCAGCTTTCTTTTTTCTTGCTCAAATTGAAAGTTACCACATTGGTGTTGTTTGCATTAACCACGATCGTCTGATCTTCTGCAACTATTGAACTACATTCCCCGTAAAGAAGTAAATAACCATAATTTCCTCTTTTTTATTCTTATAACCAACGGTTTTATTCAGCTTGTTAGTTATAATATACCACTTACTCATCAGTTGTTACTTAGTCTAGCTATATAATGTGAAATGATCAGTTGTTACTTAGTCTAGCTATATAATGTGAAATGATAAATTAATTGAAAATTGATTATGTGTTTATATCTAATTAGCACTAATCCACATATGCAATTAGCTAACGAAGTTGGTACGAAATGTTTGGCTTGGGAGGTGCTGCAGCGAGGGTATTTAACGTTTAGGTGTATTTTGATTTCTTGCATCCTCTCTACTCTTAGTCATGATTCTCAGTCGGCTAGCCATCTGACACGTACGAAATCTTGTTTCTCACAATTGACACGCTATCAATAAGACAGAAGGGTGTCGTCATACGTCAGGGAGTGTTTTAAAAATGCATATAGTCGTCGTTACAGAGAAACCTTGCTGTCACTGTCAGTCACGTGGCAGCACCGGACTTTGTTTTAATTTTTTACTTGAGTTTTCTCGCCTGTCTCAGTTTCTTCTATTCCATAGTTTTGTTGTTTTGTATATACACTCGATTGTTACGGGTTGTTAACTAATAATAATGTCGACTGATTTAATTATTTGAAATAAAATACGAGACATTCCATCACAAATCTAACCTACACTTTACAGGTGCTCCTTGTGGTTTTGGCGCTTTACAGAACTATCTACGCGTATTATTAAAAAAGGGAGCCTGTAATCTGTATGATCTTGTTCTACATGATTATTTAATTGAAAGGACGATCCTTTAGAAGAGAACATTTAATTTATTAACTATACGTGGCATAGTGCAAAATGGTGAGTGCGAATCGCTTCTTGTTAACGCCTCAGATATGCAAACAGTTATTCGTCACTGAAATGAAATTTCCCGCAAGTTTCGTTTACTCGCGTGTTTCCGCGTTTTGTGAAACACGATAGATCCTTTGTCGCCTACTCGGACAATTAAAATGAAGACAAACAAATAAGCCTCGGTTATATATTAACTAATCAATCTATTTTTCGATCGTGTCATTAATCTTGAGATACGAACCTGGATTATTCGAAATGTTTCGTTGTATACTCAGCGGTCGGTGCATCATAACAAAAGAGTTTGTAGTCACTCTATATTATAAGGCTCGTTAGAAAACGAATAAGAAGCTCCGATTGGTTAAACTAAGTTTGATTTCATGTGTTTAGATTGGTATGGTGTAAAACCCATTGACGTATAATACTAGCTACTGAAGTTAAATGATACTAAGGGGGCGACTGGTTTTTCCGCTACCACCCGCAAACGCAGTTTTTGCGGTTGGTAGCGGTTGTCGGCGGTTTGCAACAATCACTCAAATCGCTGTAAACCGCTTCAAACCGCTCCGAATCTCATAAATTCAAAAGCTGGCTCCAGCTAGCAGTTGCGGGCGGTTGCGGGAGGGTAAAATTTTTTTTCTTTTTTTAAAACAATATATATACAAAAGTAAAAATATTTAATAAAAAATTAAAATTGAAATTATGAAAATATTAAAATATATCTATTATATTTTAATTAATATTATAAAATTTTATAATAAAAAAATTTCAATAAATTTTCAAAAATTAAAATTATAACTTTCTAAATATAAATTTTATATTTATTATAATTTTATGATTTTTGATATTTTTATAATTATATTAAATGTAAATATTGTTAATTTATTATTTGACTGTTACCGCATTTGGTAGTTAACCAGTCATAAATCACCCGCAAACGCACCAATTTTTAACCGCAGTACCAGTCATACAAATCTCTTAAAACCATTAGAAACCGCAACCGTCCGCATCCACAAACTTCCGCAACCGCTGCGTTTGAACCAGTCAGGCCCTAAGTTTCAAAAAAGAAGTTAAATGATATTGTTATCTCTTTGTAGTTTTCTACCGGTGCTTGTATAGACTGACCATGTAAGTAGTAATATTGTGAAAGCTTTGTATGATTTTTATTAAATTTTGGTTTCAAGTTAATATCTACGGAATATACAAATATGCGAATGTAGAGATATAAAAACTTATAATTTTTCTTTCTATCAGAAAAACTCATTATTTTGAATGATATGTATATACACGTGTACAAATGGAAATAATTAAAAGTAACAAAAAAAAACAACACATCAAATCTTGACTAGAGATAGTATTGCGAAATTTTCTATTGTTACACACAAAATATAGTGATTTGACACATTCTAAATATTAGCTACAAAAGTTTTTTAACTAGCTTTACACTTGACTTTGATCCACACATGACTTTACACTTAACAACACATATACCGATAATTTTTCATTTTATAAATGTATAAATATCAAAATCATAAATATTTTAAATATACGATTTACATTTTAGTGTTATATATTATGTAACCCTATAATTTTATTGGTTAGATTTTTTATTCGATACTATTCATAAATAATAAATTGTTTAACATTATTTTGTTATTACATACTAATATATTTTTGAGTTCGCTAGAAAAAAAATATAATATGAAATATTCTAATTAAAAATCTATTTTTATTCTTTTTTACAGTTTGCATACAATATACTTTAAAAAATTATTTATTTATACTATAGTATAGAAAGAATATTTTTATGATAATTATATTTCCATATTGTGTTTAAAAAATATATTTTAGCATCTATTTTTAAAAACCCTTTAATGGTTTAATTTAAACACAATTGACATGTAAACAATTATATATTCAGTTGCTTAGACATAAAAACACTCCCTTTAATGGGTTTAATTTAAACACAATTGACATGTAAACAATTTTATATTCAGTTACTTAGATATACAAGTAAATAAATTGTTCAGTTTATTTATAAAATAGTATATAATTTTATTTTTTGTTTTATAAAATTTCTATTTTAAATTAATTTATAAAAAATATTTTATTACTATTACAAAATTAATCAATGCAATGGTTTTTAAAACATTTAAAAAAATTAGTAAGATTTTGTTAAATTTTTCTTAACAGATTTTATTTTAACTAAAAGTGAAATTTAAATTTACAATTATAATTTATTTATTATTAATATCTTTATAATTATTAAGATTTGTTAGAAATGTTATATATTTAATAGAATAATCTAAATAACTAAATAAATGTAGTTGATTATATGGGCCTAATATGATTTTTTATGGTAGAAAAAGCTATACTTCTCTTTTAATAGATAAGATAACTAAATAAATGTAGTTAATTATATGGAAAAATTATACTTCTCTTTTTACATAGAAGATTAACACATTTTCCATCAATTGTGTATAATAACTCTTTTTGATGATTTCTTGTTTGATAGATTTATCCTCTACCAGATAGGTATAATTAGCTTTTAGTGGTTCCTTTTTGACATTAGATAGATTCGGGTCTCTTAATTAAAAGGAATACAAAGACGGAGGTTTTAAAAAAAAAATATTAAAAGGAATAATAACAAGGTAACGAGCATTTATATAAACGCGTGACACGTTTGCGTAGTTGCCAAGAAAAAGTGAAGTACCGAAACGGCCCTCTTATATTAAGATTTACTCTCATTAACCCTATTTCCATCTCTTCGGTGCTACTACTGTTCTATTCATCTAAGCCTTTTCCCGAGAAAAAGTTGAGGTAACGTCTCCCGGCGAAGTAACCGGAAGTTTTCTCTCGACGTAAAAGCAATTCGATATTTGTTTAACCGACTTGAGAACCGAGTTTCGGATTTCGATTAATTTAAGTAAATATCTTCATAATAATTAATATTAATTGTTTTTGTTTGAACTTTGATTTCCAGAGTTGGTCGCTTTCTTCTTCTACTCCCACTTTATAGTCTCGCTTTTGAATATTTGTTGACTACTTGACTAACCGCTTGACCGCTTCTCTGGATTTTGTTTATATATATGCTCCTTTTTTTCATGAATCACTGAGATTCGGAAGCAATCTGAGATTAAAAAAAAAACGGTTTGTTTCCGCTTTTTTTTTTTGAAATCGAAATTATGATTCTCGGAAAATCGAGTTTCGCCGTATTTTCCTGAATTTTCTCGGAGAGTTTCGAAGAGATTTTTTACTTTTGTTTTTTGTTTTTTCCCGGAGAAATTGCTATTTTCGTGCTTGCTGTTTCACGTGGTTGACGAAAGCGGAAGCAACCTTTACACAGCAAACTTACTTTCTCTTTAATTTGTTTTTTCCGATTTAGGTATTGAGAGTGGTTTCTCCTCCTTTCTGGCGTTTTCTCTCCTGCGAATACGATGACTAGTCCCTTCAAGCCATCCCCGGGTAGACGCCGCGGAGGCGATTTGGAGTCCGGCAGAATCGAGAACGCCGACTCCGATAGCGACACGTTCTCCATCCCCGCGAAGAACGCTTCCGTCGAGCGACTCCAGCAGTGGAGAGTAAGACCTAGTCCTTACCTCGCTTCTGATCTAATTAAACACTACACACAGAGATTTCTCATTTGTTAATGCCTTCTCAGAAAGCGGCGCTGGTGCTGAATGCCTCACGGAGATTCCGTTACACCTTGGACTTGAAAAAGGAGCAGGAAGCGCAAGAGATGAGGAAGAAGATCAGAACTCACGCTCATGCTCTTTTGGTTAGTTTATTGTTGAATCATGGTCTTCGTGTGACCTTCATCTTTTTTTTTTACTGTTTAATTAAAGCTGTTTTTTATTTTCTTTAGGCTGCAAATCGTTTCATTGATATGGGGCGTGACCAAGGTAATGCGTTTGTGCTTGTGCATAATCTCGAAAATCTTTTTATATTCCTTAACTGGTGTCAGTCTTCTTTCTCTTCAGGAGGTGGAAAACCAATAGCTTCTGCAACTCCAGCTGGTGATTTTGGAATCGGGCCTGAACAGCTTGTGCTCATGTCGAAGGACCACAATATTGCTTCTCTTCTGCAATATGGAGGGGTAAGTTCTCTGGTCTCTTTGTTGGCTTTTCTGTGCCTTTTTTATTTTCTTGGTTTGCACTAATTTCTTTTTGCTGGGGGATTTTGCACAGGCTCAGGGATTGGCAGACTTGCTCAAGACTAATACTGAAAAAGGTATCAGCGGAGATGATGAAGACTTGCTTAACCGCAAGAACATTTACGGCTCAAACACCTATCCTCGCAAGAAAGGGAAAGGGTTTCTGGTATGAAGATATATGCGTTTTGTTTGTTCTGTGTGGCTTGAATTTTGGGTTACCCCTTCTCAGTTTCTCATAAAGCCGGTTGTTTTCTTGTTTTTTCATTGCAGAGGTTTCTTTGGGATGCTTGCCATGATCTTACTTTGATCATCTTGATGGTTGCTGCAGTTGCCTCTCTAGCACTTGGGATAAAAACAGAGGTTTGTTGATGAAATTTATTAAGCAAGTCTGCTCTTCCCACTTTCAAAAATGTAATGTCAACTGCTGTTTCACCGTTGGCTTACATGATCTTGTTTATTGTTGATGACAATCTTGACAGGGTATCAAAGAAGGATGGTATGATGGAGGAAGCATTGCATTTGCAGTGATTCTTGTGATTGTTGTGACAGGTATTTCTTAACCTGTTTCACTGAACTCTTTAGGAATTAATTTTGTAGTGATTTTTCTGATTTATTTCTTCTCTTCCTGTGCAGCTGTCAGTGACTACAAACAGTCGCTCCAGTTTCAGAACTTGAATGATGAAAAGAGAAACATACATCTCGAGGTTTGGATTTACACTTAAATGTAAAATTTTCATATACATTTTTTATTGTTTTCTTCTTAGTAACATTACGTTTTCTGCTGATTGCTGTACAGGTGATAAGAGGTGGAAGACGAGTGGAAGTTTCAATCTATGACCTCGTTGTTGGTGATGTCATTCCCCTCAACATTGGAAATCAGGTGAGTGATTCATTTATTCATTCTCCGTTCTCCTTTTCGTTCATATTACCATATATCTAACTGAATGTTCAAATCATCTTTAGGTTCCTGCAGATGGAGTGCTAATAGCTGGCCACTCTCTTGCCCTCGACGAGTCTAGCATGACTGGAGAGAGCAAAATTGTGGGTCTTTATTTCCTATCATAGTGAAATTGTTTATTTTCTCGTTTCGTTTTGGTATAACTCTTAACAATCGACTTTCCTTTTCTTGTTAGGTCAACAAAGACGCTAACAAGGATCCATTCCTAATGTCTGGCTGTAAAGTGGCAGATGGAAATGGTGTTATGCTGGTAGGATTTCTCCCTAGTTTTTCTTCTTCCATAGCAGGATATTTCTAATAGGAAAATAGGTGACACGAACTGATACGCATATTCTTTTCTCTATGCAAGGTTACTGGTGTTGGAGTCAACACTGAATGGGGGTTACTGATGGCCAGTATTTCTGAAGACAATGATGAAGAAACTCCCTTGCAGGTAGATTTCTTAGATCGATGTTAATTAGATCTTTTAAGTTTTTATAGATCGAGCTAATATTTGACTTGCTTGAACCAGGTGCGCTTAAATGGAGTAGCTACTTTTATCGGTTCCATTGGATTATTTGTGGCTGCTTGTGTCCTAGTGATTCTTCTGGTTCGGTAAGGATGCTGTTTTTGCTGATTATTTTACTTTGAAGCTCACCTTTTCTTCATATCTGAATGAGAACAACTCTGTATGTTGCTCTTTGTTTCACAGATATTTCACCGGTCACACTGAAGACGTAGGTGGAGGTCCCCAATTTGTTAAAGGGAAGACAAAAATTGGTCATGTAGTTGATGATGTGATCAAAGTTGTTACCGTAGCGGTATGTTCCTAGTTATCCATTTTAACCTAATAGGGTGACGGAATTATAATTTTTTGTAGATATTGATTATCTGCTTTTGCTGCAGGTTACAATTGTCGTTGTGGCAGTGCCTGAGGGTCTTCCATTGGCTGTTACTTTAACGTATGTAATTAGTTTTATATTGGCTGCATCAGAAAGTCTTGTTCCCCTTTTATTTGTGCTAATTTCCTAGTTTGAGGGTTCAGTTCTCGTTGCTGATTATATTTGCGTTTCTATTATACTGTTCCGTTTCAGCCTTGCCTATTCAATGAGAAAAATGATGGCAGATAAAGCTTTGGTATGATTATTTTGCCTTCTCTCTATCTTCTTATGTGATGGGAGTGAACAATATATGATTCTCTATGCAGTTCTATAATATAGCATTGACAAAAAGTTGACGTGCAGGTGCGGAGGCTATCTGCTTGCGAGACAATGGGATCTGCAACCACTATTTGCAGCGATAAAACTGGAACACTAACTTTGAATCAGGTGGGCTTTGTGTGTACAAATCTTTTGAGTTCGTGCTCTATGTTAAAGTAATAGGCTCGAATGAATTGTTTTGTCACTTAATGTTACTAAATGTTCATCTTTTTCTATAAAAAAAAATAGATGACAGTGGTTGAGTCTTATGCCGGGGGCAAGAAAACAGATAGTCAACAATTGCCAGCAACTATCACTTCGTTATGCGTTGAAGGAATAGCTCAAAACACAACTGGTAGTATTTACGTCCCAGAGGTAAGCAGTTTTGGTAAATTCCTTACCTTTGATTCTTCCTAGAGAAGCAGGACTCATGGGGTTTTATCTGCTTACAGGGTGGCGGTGATTTAGAGTTCTCTGGTTCACCAACAGAAAAAGCCATTCTTGGCTGGGGAGTCAAGGTTTAGTTTTTTGCTTTTGTTGTTTTCTAGTTCGAGCACAGTTTTTTACTTATGAGCTGAAGAGATTGTATTTTTATCTCTCTTTCAGCTGGGAATGAATTTTGAGACAGCCAGGTCGCAATCTTCTATTCTTCATGCTTTTCCGTTCAGCTCAGAGAAGAAACGTGGTGGTGTTGCTGTAAAAACGGTAACGTATCTGGCTATAATATAGATTACTATGAGAGTTCTTTTTTGGGAGGGGATACATTTGAGTTTGTTCGAAATAAAATCATTTTTGATTCCTTTCTTGATATTTTCTGTTTCCTATATTACAGGCTGATGGTGAAGTTCGTATTCACTGGAAGGGAGCTTCTGAAATTGTCCTTGCATGTTGCAGAAGCTACATTGATGAGGATGGTAATGTCGCACCAATGACTGAAGAAAAGGTTTGTGAAAAAGTCTAATTTATCTTATGGTCCTGCAACTCAACCTTATGTTTTCATGACACTTTCCCAATGCAATTACTTTGATGTTTTCAGGAACAGTATTTTAAAAATGGTATCGAAGAGATGGCTGGAAGAACCTTACGATGTGTGGCCCTGGCCTTTAGAACCTATGAGCCTGAGAAGGTCCCAACAGGCGAAGAACTCTCAAACTGGGTCCTCCCAGAGGATGACCTTATTTTACTAGCTATAGTAGGCATAAAGGTGAGGATTAATTTGATTTATTTATGTTTATTTTTACTTTATCTTGAGATTAGTCAAATATACATATCATTTTGGTTTAGTTTCAGAACAACAACCGACATATTATGGCCTGCAATACTCTTTGTAGTGTTTCTTATCGAATTATTTGAAAATGTGCACAGGATCCATGTAGACCAGGAGTCAGAGATTCAGTTCAGTTGTGTCAGAATGCTGGTGTCAAGGTGCTTCTTTTGTTCGATTTTATTAAAAAAGGCTCATTGCACAAATTCTCTTTCTTAGCCTACTAACAACACTGCATGATGTTTGTTGATGTTCAGGTCCGTATGGTTACTGGTGACAACGTCCAAACTGCTAGGGCTATTGCTTTGGAGTGTGGAATATTAACTTCGGATGCTGATGCCTCGGAGCCTAATCTCATTGAAGGAAAATCATTCCGCGCCTTAACCGATGCAGGAAGGGACAAGATTAGCGAGAGGATATCGGTAACGTTCACAACACCACTTTTCAATTCTTAAGACTTAATTTGAATGCAGTAGTCTCATTCTATGTAGAGGTGCTTCACTCAATTTAGATATCCTCCATGAACATCAGATGCATTCAGTTATTGTAATATGATATAGTTAGTAACAGCTTATAGAGAAGCTGACTTGGTTGCTTTATGTTTGAAGGTTATGGGCCGTTCATCGCCCAATGACAAGCTTCTACTGGTGCAATCTCTGAGGAGACGTGGTCATGTTGTTGCAGTCACTGGAGATGGGACAAATGATGCTCCTGCCTTGCATGAGGTATAGAAATTTTGAACTGTTTATGTCGAAATGCACAGCTGTTGAATGTCTCATTCTCATTTTTCTCAAACTTTTTGAGTTGATTTGCAGGCAGATATTGGTCTTGCTATGGGAATAGCTGGAACAGAAGTGGCTAAAGAGAGTTCGGACATCATCATCTTGGATGACAACTTTGCATCTGTTGTTAAGGTTTGTTCAAATTCACCTTTTCCTCATCATAGACTACTTTGTTGTGTCAAGTTTTACAAAACCCATAAGCTTCGCCATCTCAAAAGTCAATCTTCATCAATGTTTATTTGGGGTTTAAATATTCGAAAATTAAACTTGGTGTGGCTTCTGATAATATATAGGTTGTTCGCTGGGGACGATCAGTCTACGCCAACATTCAGAAATTCATCCAGTTTCAGCTCACAGTCAACGTCGCTGCTCTTATCATTAACGTTGTAGCTGCTATTTCTAGTGGTGACGTTCCACTTACCGCTGTCCAGGTTTGATTTTCTGTTGCATTTCCCCTTTTTTTCTTTCTGATCCATCTCCTAAGTACATAGTTTTTGTTCACACATTTGGCATTTTTTTTCAACATACAGCTTCTGTGGGTGAATCTGATTATGGACACACTCGGAGCATTGGCTTTGGCTACTGAACCACCCACTGATCACCTCATGGGCAGGCCTCCAGTTGGCCGAAAGTATGTTTGCAGCTTGTGGTTTCTCACAGTTTTACTTAATACGACATTTGATTTTGTGCTTATTTGCTTTGACTTGTTTTTGCAGAGAGCCTCTGATTACCAACATCATGTGGAGAAACTTGTTGATTCAGGTAAACAATGGATGACTAAACTCTTAGAATATATGAAACATCCCGCATATTAATTAAAAAATGTTGAAACATAAAATTTTCAGGCAATCTATCAAGTGAGTGTGCTGTTAGTTCTCAACTTCCGAGGCATCAGCATACTTGGCCTCCAGCATGAAGTTCCTGCACACGCCACTCGAGTGAAGAACACAATTATCTTCAACGCCTTTGTCCTCTGCCAGGTGAGTGAATTAAATGAAGCCTCTCGTTTACAGTAGAAACCAAACCATAATGTAAACCGCATATGTTTATTGATTTGTTTCGTTTTGTGTTGGTTACAACAGGCTTTCAATGAGTTCAATGCTCGAAAACCTGACGAGAAGAACATCTTCAAAGGAGTTATCAAAAACCGTCTCTTCATGGGTATTATAGTCATTACTCTTGTTCTCCAGGTAAAGAATCTGGTCCATCATCGAAAACGTATTCTTGTATTCTTCCCACATGTGAATAAAATAAACGTCTTATTTTTCGTTTGTCAGGTTATCATTGTTGAGTTCCTGGGGAAATTCGCTTCCACAACGAAACTAAACTGGAAACAATGGCTAATATGCGTTGCCATCGGTGTGATCAGGTCTGTTTACAGTTTTACATCTATACAATTTGTGCAATGCTTATTGTTGAGAAACATAGCTAACGTTTTAGTTGAACCTTTTGTAATTTGGACTAGTTGGCCTCTTGCTCTGGTCGGGAAATTCATTCCGGTGCCAAAAACTCCTCTCAGCAGCAAACTCTCAGTACTAAAATTCTGGGGCAAGAAAAAATCTTCTGGAGAAGGTAACAAACTAATAGTCTTGAAACTACTTCTTTTTTTATCATTTGGACTATCTTTGAAATGTATACAAAGGAACACTTGTAAAAAGTCATTGTACAAGAGGTGTGGTGGTTATCTTTTGTCCAACTTTGGTATTTATATTGACTACATTTTTTGGTGTTGTCCCAGGTTCACTCTGATTTGGAGGCAGCTTTTTAATCACAGACGCTCCGCGAGTTTTAAGTGCTACTATTAGGACTAACAACAAAAGAAAAACGTTCGGTTTGGTATTATCTATTATGATATGGGGGTTTATTGATATTTTTCGGAAAAACCAAAAGTACAGTTTTTCAGGGTTTGCGGATGCGGGGAAAGTTTGGATTTATGGTTTTATTTTCTCTCTTTTTCTTGGTTATTTGTAATGTTATGATTTATTTACTAGTTAAGGCTTTTAGCCAAGAAATATTAAAGTTTCGTTAGTGGCAAAATGCTTGATGTGACTATATATCCGGTCTAACCTACTATCATCATCAGCTCGACGAATAATGCCAAGTCTTATTTAAAAAAGAAAAAATTCAGAGCAGTTCGACCATTCCAGTCCCCTCCCTGGAAAATTTACATTTTAGGATCGAATGCCATTAGTATTCTAATGGCTATACTGGTAACGTTATGTTACTTTGAAGCTAGGCAGGAAGTATTAAATGTGAAACCTGTAAACCAAAAAAAGGTATCAAACTATTGTAGTTGACAGAACCAAAATCTAATGATGTCATGTCATTGATCTAGGACTTATGGGTTGAATGATTTACTGAATGAAATGGGCCGGTCTAAGGCCTAATTAGTTTAAGTTTTCTTTTAATAATAGTAAAGAACTAGAACAATCACAAGCTTTAGTGTCCTACTAGATTTTCTGTTACCACTTGCAAAAGTTGGTATTGGTTATTGATATTTTACGACAATCACAAAAATGCTACAAACCGATTTACACTGTTCTGAACTTCTCAATATCAAAAACTTGTTTCAGGTAGAATTTGCGGTTGCGGGAAGGTAAATTTATTTTTATTTTAAAATTATATATATATATAAAAATAAAAATAAATAATTTTAAATAAAAAATGCTACAAACCGATTTACACTGTTCTAAACTTCTCAATATCAAAAACTTGTTTCAGGTAGCGTTTGCGGTTGCGGGAAGGTACATTTATTTTTATTTTAAAATTATATATATATGAAAATAAAAATAAATAATTTTAAATAAATTTTAAAAATTGAGATAATATAAATACTAATATATATATATATATATATAATTTTAGTTTTTTGTCATATATATATAATTTTAATACTATGATTTTATAAATGTAATTTTTATATTTATAATTTTATTTTACTATTGGGTTTTAAATTATCAATTTTATAATTAATTATTTGTCCATTAACTTAGTTTTTCATTAATTAATTTTTACTTCTGTGGATAAACCAGCCAAAACAATCCGCAAACACAATAATTTTCAAACGTTGTACTAGTCATACGAAACACTTAATAACGCTTGAAACCGCAACTACCAGTTTCCGCAAACTCCCACAACCGCTGCGTTTAAACCAGTCAAACCCTTACTCATCATGGTTTCAACGCTGCAAGCCTGTAACTATGACAAACACATGTGGTTCTCCATTAAATTGATCCAGACTCCTATGAGAGGATTGTGGTGTGCATAAAACTGATTTGCCATACAGAGTGATGAAATGAAGAAGATATGGTTGAAATTCTGTCGCCAGAGTTTTGTCAAAATGCTCTCGGAGCAAAACATCTTTGTGAACTAGATAAAGTTAAAGCCAAGGCCCAAATATCTAACGCACAACCTAATGATCCCATTGGTTACTTTCATCTGAAAAGCCCAAATGTAGTGAAATCCCAAGCTTGTTCCCTTTATATATATATATATATATATATATATATATATATATATATATAAGTATCACTGTGGCATTACCTTAATGAAATCTCTCTCAAGGTGTGAGTCTACTTGAGTTAGATGACCAAGTACAAGACGACCAAAAACGTGTAACCGGCGAATTCACCAAACACTAAAACGATGCAAACAATTTTAACCGCATTCCACATTTTTCAACTCACATGGTTCAGTGACCCATTTTTATGCGAAATCATACGTGACATTACATCACTATGACATTGTCTTTAATGTCATTGTTATCAACCGTACTAGAGAAACCCTCCATAATCTGTATCTGCAATTGGCGACCATGGGAGATATAAAGCTCAGTGAACGTCCTCAGAATTACACATGCACCTGAATCAAAAAGGAAGATAAAAGCCAACTTTAAGGTTTCCTATACAGAGACTGGGGTCATCTTCGGGAACATTGTTTCCGATAATATCATGGAGTGGTGGTCCTCAACAACATACATATTGATATCATGGATTATATACCTCCTACTGTGTGTTCTGATTCTGCATTCAGGTATATTAGGATAAGTACAATATTAAAGATAACTCTTATCTTGTTTAATAGATTAACTTCGTATATAGTTCGTTGTTATCTACTACAGAGACTTTGTATATCCTCACGTATCTTGTATCTCTATATAAAGAGAACTCTTGTAATTAATAAAGATAAGCAATCAAGCATTCCATCTTATATGGTATCAGAGCTTCTCTCGATCCACTAAAAACCAGTTTTTTATTCTCTCTATTTTCCTAAGAAAATATCAAAACAATGTCGTCCGGTGCACGGAGAACTGCCTTCGGTCCTCCAAACTGTCAGGATACCACGGTCCACGAGCAAGCCAAGTCAGCAAAGACATCGTCATTCTATTCTATAGCATAGGGAAGTATGGAATCGGAGATTCAGTTACGTATGCATCATCAACTGCAACACGCACAGCCGTGTAGGATCCAACAAACCCAACAAACGCACTTCTTGCTGTCAATATGTCAAACGTTACTTGCTTGACAAACACTAATTATCTTATGTGGAGCAAACATATTCAAGCACTTCTTGAGAGACATGAACTACACACGTTCCTTGAGAAAACAGCCTCAACTCCGGAAGCTGTCATCACCAATAACGGTCTTGCTGAACCAAATCCAGCCTATACACCATGCAGGCGACAAGATATACTCTTGTACAGTGTTCTCATTCGTGCAATATCACTTCCAGTGCAACCACTTGTTGCTAGTGCATCCACAACTCACGAGGTATGGAGCACTCTTAACCTCAACTTTGGTACACCTACAAAGGGACACATCAAGCAACTCAAATATCAGATCAAGAGTTGTGTCAAGGAAACCAAAACCATTAGTGAATACATATGGCTTATTAAGACAAAATCTGATGAGCTTGCGCTTCTGGGAAAACCAATTGATGCAGAAGATTTGATTGAACAAATTCTAACTAGTCTGCCTGAATAATACAAAGCAGAGATTGATGCAATTAATGAAAGGAACAATCTGATCTCCTTCACGAAACTCACTGAAAAACTTCTTAACAGAGAAGCAATGCTTGTGTGCGATCAATCAGCCACACTTTCTTTTCCAATTACAACAAACGTTGCTACAAGAGGAAACACCATCAATCGGGAATTTGGAGACTTTCCTTCACACCGCGCAATAACAACTACAACAATTACTCAAACAACAACAACACTAACAACAACAACATGAATCTTGGACCTCAACCTTATCTTGGCCGTTCTCAGGCTTGTGGTACACATGGACACAATGTTCAGAGATGTCCTTCCTTCAGAGTAGTTGCATCAGATGTTTCAAATCATAATCCTCAACAATCTCAAAGGCGTCATATGGCAAATACAACATATCTCAACAACAATCATCCAGATGCTTGGCTTATGGACAGTGGCGCCTATCATCACGTTACTGCTGATATGTCTAACTTTGCTTCTCACTCGTCATACACATGACAAGATGGTGTTATGATTTGAAACTGCTTTAATCTTCCAATCACTCGTCATGGTTCACTTTCACTTACTACCCTCTCTAAAGATTTCAAACTCAACAATGTTCTTTATGCACCTTCTATGCAAAATAATCTTATATATGTGAATCGGTTTTGTAAAACTAATGATGCTTCTGTGGAATTCTTTCCATCAATGTTTCAAGTGAAGGATCTGCAAACGGGGACACCGGTACTAACCGCTCCGGTTAATGGAAATTTGTATGAATGGCCTACTAGGTAATCACAGCCACCTCTTGCACTAGCTACTTCTGTTTCTTTTTCTCTAGATTGGCACTACCGTCTAGGTCACCCAGCTTTTAATGTTTTACAAAATATTTCTTCTCTGTTTTCTCTTGGTTTTTCTTGTCATAATTCTCAGACTTTACACTGCAATTCGTGTTCTATTAATAAGAGTCATAAGTTGCCTTTTCATGATACCTCTATCTCTTCATCTCAACCTCTCTAAATTGTTTTCTCAGATGTCTGGTCATCA
Source organism: Brassica napus (assembly GCF_020379485.1). Lineage (NCBI taxonomy): Eukaryota > Viridiplantae > Streptophyta > Magnoliopsida > Brassicales > Brassicaceae > Brassica > Brassica napus. The sequence goes on along the minus strand of NC_063443.1, from coordinate 10,985,978 downwards.
CCAGTATATTCCTTTGATAGATACAAATATTACTTACTTCTTGTTGATCACTTTACTCAGTATATGTGGTTCTTTTCACTAAAACTTAAGTCGCAGGCCGCAGCCACTTTTGTCAAGTTCAAACAAGTTGTGGAAAATCAGTTCAATACCAAAATAAAAACATTGTATTTAGACAATGGAAGAGAATTCATTGCACTTCACTCTTTTCTTGCGGATCAAGGAATCTCGCATATAACAACTCCACCACACATACACCGGAGCACAATGGCTTGGCACAACGGAGACATCATCATATTGTGGAGACTGGTATGTCACTACTCACACGCCTTAGGTCCAACTCAATACTGGACATACGGATTTGCTGGAGCAGACTATTTGATCAATCCCATGCCGACAAATATTCTCCCCATGGACTCATTGTACTTGCTTCTATTTGGAGCCTCACCAAACTACTCCAAGCTTCATGTCTTCGGCTGTCTATGTTACATGTGGTTGCGACCCTATACGACTAATAAGCTTCAACCGAGATCAACTCCTTGTGTTTTCTTTGGTTATTCCCTCACACAAAGTGCTTTTCTCTGTTTTGATCCATCTTCTTCTTGTATATTTGTTTCACGTCATGTTAACTTTGTCAAAACACAGCTTCCTTTTGCATCTTTAACATCTATTTATCTTCCTCATACGGATAGTCAAGAGGTACCGTGAATGCGGTCAGTAGAACATGTTCTTCCTGCCAGCGGTTCACAGTCATATTCAACGACCGCCGTACCAGCGTCTCCACCTGTTGATCCTTCACCACTAGAGGAATCGATTTTACCTCCACCTGTGCAGTCTCCTTCAACACAGGAACAACCAGCAACTGAGAATCCCATGGTGACCAGATCACTGACTCAGATATTTAAACCCAATCCACGTTATTGTCTTAGCGCAAAACTAGCACCTAACATCGAGCCACACACAATTCAGCAAGCTTTGGCTGATGAAAAATGGCGCAAATCAGCGAGTGCAGAATTTGATGCTGCGTTGAGGAATCATATGTGGGACTTAGTTCCAGCAGAAGAAGCAACTAATGTCAATTGAAATATGTGGCTCTTCAGAACTAAGTTCAATCCTAATGACATAGTTGATAAGAAAAAATCACGTCTAGTTGCAAAAGGCAATCACCAACAACCAGACATTGACTATCATGAGACATTCAGCCAAGTGATTAAGTCTCCTACAATCCGACTTCTTCTTGGTCAAGCATCTAAATACAATTGGCCAGTGAAGTAACTAGACATCAATAATTCTTTTCTACAGGGAACTCTCACAGAAACCGTGTATATGAAGCAACTTAGTGGTTTGTAGATCGTGACAAACCTAATCATGTATGCAAGCTCAAAAAGGCGTTATACGGGTTAAAATAGACTCCACGTGCTTGGTACACAGAATTGAACACTTATCTGCTTGGTCTTGGCTTTCGAAACTCAGTAGTTGATGCCTCTTTGTTCTTTTTCATCAACAATGGTCAATATCTGTTTGTGTTGATCTACATTGATGATATTATTATTACTGGCAACTCTGAATCGGCTATTGCAGACCTCATTGCGAATCTGTCCAGAAGGTTCTCACTCAAAGACGTCGGTGATTTATCATATTTTCTTGGCAGTGAGGTTCTTCGTACGTAGCAAGGATTTCAATTGTCTCAGCGGAAATATATTGGTGATCTCTTGTACCGTACAAACATGACCAACGCAAAGCCAGTTCCTACGCCAATGTGTGTGTCTACATCTCTCCCTGTTTGTGATGGTGAAGAACTTTATGATCCATCGGAGTATCGTAATGTTGTGGGCAGTCTTCAATATTTACTTCTGACGTGTTCAGATATAGCCTTTGCAGTTAATAAACTTTCTCAGTTTATGCACAAACCATCGACTATACGTTGGCTTGAAGCAAAGAGAGTCTTAAGGTATCTTGCGGGAACATACATGTCTGGCATCTTCTTATCTCGTCACATCAATTTTCTCTTCATGTCTATTGTGATGCGGATTGGGCTGGAAATAAAGATGACTACAACTCTACAGGGGCTTATGTTGTGTTTCTTGGACAACATCCTATTTCATGGTCGGCCAAAAAGCAGACAAGAGTCACTCTCCTCGACGGAGGCAGAACATTAGGCGGTTTCAACTGCAGCTTCTGAAGTTTTTTGGCTCTACTCTTTACTCTGTGAGGTTGGTGTCAAGCTCGATAATATTCACACTATATACTGTGACAATATTGGTGCTACATATCTAAGTGCCAATCCGGTATTTCATTCGAGAATGAAACATTTAGCTCTTGACTACCACTTCATACGAAAACAAGTTTAGAATTGTACACTGCGTGTTTCACATGTCTCTTCCAAGGATCAGTTGGCTGATGGACTTACCAAACCGCTTACAAGAAACCGGTTTGGAATGCTCTTTACCAAGATCGGTATTACTACTCGTGCACCGTCTTGAGGGGGATATTAGGATAAGTACAATATTAAAGATAATCCTTATCTTGTTTAGTAGATTAATTTTGTATATAGTTCGTTGTTATCTATTGCAAAGATTCATGTATATACTCATGTACCTTGTATCTCTATATAAAGAGAACTCTTCTCAATAATAAAGATAAGCAATCAAGCATTCTATCTTATAAGGTTCATGGGGCAGAATTCGAATGGGAAAACATGAAGTGTCTAACTCCTACGTAAGTGCAGTGTCTACTCGATCATATTTAAAATAACTGACTTGAGAGTTAATTTGTCATATTATCATCTCTTTTGTTTTGCCAGATCTGTGTTAGAAGGCGAGTGCAGGTTTGTGTCAGCTAACTTATAAGCCAAGAGTGTGTTTGAGGAAGACGCGTTGGTGTGAGTTTGGAGAAACAAACAAATGAAAAACTAAGTGGTTACATAAGGATCCGAAGCAAGAGGAAAGGGATTGCTCTTAGTCTTGGAGACAGAATCACTCTTAAACAAAAAGGGAAAAGTAGTTGAAACTGAAGTTACTCATTTCACTACTCTCTCGTAAGTCTAGGTACTCTTTATATTTATCGCCTAATAATCGTGAATAGTGAAACTGGTTATGTTAGTAATTTTTGTTGCAATAATTGCGAACTCGAGTCATTTTGTTTTTCTTTGATCTGCTAGTAATTTTATGATAGGAAATTTCGGTTTATTTATAATATAATATTGAAGAATAATATAAGATGTATGGACAAGAAACTTAGACTTAAAATGTGATTTTTTTTTTGTTTTTTGTTTTTTTTTCCTTTACAGAGATACTACTAATTAGTTAAACAAACCTATGCATCAATTGAACTATAACGAGTAACGACCAGTTAACGAGTGAACGGCTCCGCAAGAAAATTTTCTTACGTTTGAAAACGCCCTATTATATAACATGCTCTTGAATGATCATATCAAATTAAAAAAGTATGAACATTGATCATACAATAAGACTTATGAAACCCAATTTGAAGGAAAGAAAGAAGTAAATTGAGCGACATTATAATAATAAGTTGCATAGAGAGACAAGATCTGTCACTGAGAAGATGTTTGTCTCCTACTCAATGCACAAAAACTTCAAAAACATTGTAAATACTGAACTCTAGGTCGTTCTATGAATACTGTTATTATTCTCATACGCATTTTAATATGTTACGCGTAAGAATTAAAAGATGTATTGTCTAAGTCAGGACACATATTTGGTAAGAAAAGAATTGGTTACTGAATTTCCATGTCTTGTTGTTCGTTCAGTGTAACGTTCTAAATTCTAATTAGAGAGAGAGCCAGTCCCAACATTTGTCGCTTCGTTTTGAATAATATACTCACTCCCACGTGATCATTTTCACGTTATACAAGTCAACGCCACCAGAGAAGCAAACAATAGCATTTCTTCTTTTCTAACATTTATAAATCTTTCAAACTATCAAACAGAATTAGTAAAACAAACACGTTGATGAATGAGCTAAATCGTTAGCTTAAACTAGACCAATAATCAGGATACTGCTCCGACATGGCTATGTTGGGCAGGTTCACTCAATCCGCCTCGAACATGAAATAGGTTTGGCATCTGTCTTCGTATACAACCGACTACAACCGAATATTCCGTTATGCGAATACAGTATACAGACAAAATAAGATAAAAGAAATGAAATAAAAAAGGATGAATTTGGAAGGATTAGTGCATTTGATCCACAATAAAACAATACAAATTTTATAGATATTTCCAAACGGACAAGATCTCATCTAACACACACATTTGTGCGATCTAAGAATATGACATGAACCATTATCACGATTAATAGCATGCTTCACGACCGCCTATAAACAAATAATAAATATATTTAGTGAACGCACTCCCAAAATTTTGATAAATGTATATGCTATTTTTTTTGGAACACAATAAATGTATATGCTATTATTTTTTGGAACAAATAATTATGTATTTTTTGGAGTATAAATTATGCAAAACTAACTAAAATCTCTACTATCATATTCATATGCTATAAATTAATTTAATGAGACACTGAATGGTCCATCTACCTAAGAGCCACCTGAATGGATTAATATTTTTTCCATAGTATATTTTTAGTTACCTTCGGTGGTATCGACCGTCTTTCATTGCCACTGCGTTTCAGTATTGCTTAAATGCCCAAAAGAACGTAGTAGAGTACTGTTACAGGCAAAGCAACCAGCATTCCGAATATAACCCTGCAAAACAATTTACATATGTTAACATTTAGAATACTAAAATTTTGCTTCGATATTTAATTTTCAAGGAAATAGGATATCTTATAATTTGACTACAAAAAAAAAGCAATTTAGAGTTTTGAAATGACTTTTAAGATTTTTTGGATATGAGATATTTCAGACGAAGAAAGGAAACGTAAAATAAAAACTGACTGATCGAATTATTTTCTACAGAAACTGTATTAATATCATCAAATGTGATATAGTAATGTCGAAAGTTAACTCACGCAGTGCTTAGGATATCAGGATGGACGTTATATTCCTTGGCGAAAACAAAAGGGACGATTCCTTGAGGAAGAGCAGCCTACAAAATATTAATTTTCTTATCAATAATTGTGTGTATATATGATATTATATTTAAGAAACGTTTTTTTGTCAATCTATTTAAGAAAAGTTTTTTTTTAACTATTTAAGAAAAGTTGAATATCACTAAATCATCAACTGTAAGTTAAACTGAATTATACATAAATACAAGATTAACCTGAACGATGGCGATATGGAGGAGATTGCCTCGAAGACCAATGGCAGTCGAGGTGGCTGCGATTACGGCTGGTCCGGACAAGAACCTCACGGCCATCGCGAAGACTGCTACTGATTTTCCGCATGAAATTATCTTTGGTTGCAATGCCATAAATAAACCTATTTATTAACAATGTGTTCCAAAAAAAAAAAAAAACCTATTTATTAACAATCAATAAACACGATAGTTAATAAAATCAACAACACAAGAAGTAATTATTTATGTAGCGTTAACTAGCCCATGCAAGTATGCAACGTAGGAAGAGGAACGAACAATACCAAGACTGAACATAGCCATGCCAAGACCCGCATCAGATAATATCGAAATCGATCCACTCATTATTGTTGGCATCTTTATATTCCACCTGTCCATGAAATCATAATAGATATACAAATCAACAAGAAGCACACAAAATCATATAAATGTATGCAAAATGGCTAAAATATGTATCTATTTTACCCTCTTTGTATTCTTTTTGGTATATGTATGTATGTTAAAGATGTTATTATTTTATACAATTTTGATGTATGTATAGTAAAATTAGTAAGAAAACAAAAATAAAATAGTAACATTAGTAAGTACTTACTTGAAGGAGACAAGGGACCACGCAAGGCCAAAGAGACTAGAATAAGTGTTAGGGTTTCGAATGAGTTTTCTCCAAACCATTATCAGTATTAGTCTCGTCATCACGCTGGCCGGCGGCATTTGCTGTTTCGTCGGACCGCCGACACCACCGTCTTCTACGTCATTGCCTTTCTTACCCTCTTGGTCCATCTCCACATGCCTTTTTCTTCCGGGTGTCTTGTTCTGTATCAGACTCTGCATTGCTGTCATCATCAGATTTTTAGGAATTAATATTATTATTCTTTGTTTATGATCATTATTCGAAGGTTTTAGTATATTGACTATTTTTCATTATTGGATGACATGTACTTATAATAGAAGACAAAAAAAATAGTAATATGATAAATTAATAATTAGTGGTTGCATGGAATACTAATTAACCTTTGGAAGCGAGGTTGTCGTTAGGAGGAAGAGAAGCTCTGAGGTCGATGAATGAATCGGTGGAGGCACCTCTGGTAATAGCGTTCCTAGCGATGGCTTCCGAAATAGGAGAAGCACTCGAACTCCATACAAACATGTCCATCTCCTTGTTCTGTCCTCCTCTGCCACCAATTTCATTTTTCTTGACTCCACTTGCTCCGCTCATTGACCCCGTGAACATCGGGTTCGGTGGTGGGTAGGGAACTGATATATACAAATTATATTTTAAAATTTCAGTATAACATTATTATCACAGAAAACATGAACTTTTATTTTATTCTGTAAATTTGCTGCTGAATATTTAAAATACTATAAATTTTAGGTTTATAAGATGATACTAAATCTTTATAAAAACAAAAGACATACCACTCATACTTCTCCCTCCTTTCTTCGTCTTAAAAACTTCCTCATTAAAGCTCGAAGCTCTCGGTGCCACTCCTATAGACGACTGAAGCGAGTAAACATCTCCGCCGCGACCTGATCCTGCGCCACCGTAACTCTTGCTGTAGCCGTGACGACGGCTAGGAGCTTTGCTTGCATTAAACATATTGTAAAAATCTGTCTGGTTAAAGCTAACGGAGTAAATCTCGACGTCAGTGAGATTTGAGGCTCGCGGCGTGATCATGGATGAGTTAATTCCTCCGCCGTGAGACTTATTGAATGAGATCATTGATGAGGCGGCGTTTGATCTCCTGACCACTACATGGAGCTTTCCGTCGTCACCTATCTCCTCATCGGTCTGATTTATATAAAAAACATGTACTGGATATAATCAAAGTAACAGAACTCAACCAAACCCTCTATAAAGTATGTGACAAAAAGGTACTAGATATAATAATATGACATATATACCTAAAAAGAAACCCAAAACAACATAGATTAAGTAGTATATATTATTACCACGTTGTAATTACTCGATTTCTAGTTTACTTGAGTTCATCCGGCGGTTAACTTGAACCAACATTTAAAGGACCACTATTTTAAATAACTTTACCTCGAGGGAATCATGGCTAGTGAGAGAGATAACATCAGAATCAACTCGGAAAGAAGTGATGGAACCGGCGGTTTTTGGGAACTGCTCGGAGATAAGAAGCTTAGCGCCACGATACTCGAACAAGAAGAGCATTAATGTATACCATATGATACTTTGAAGCACAACTATTTGCACCATTAAATTGCTAGAATAGTCTCCATACATCGCCCGGAGCAATGGGATTCCCATAACCAACGTGTTCGGTAGTGTCGATAGCGAAAATAGCGTTATCGTCCAATCTAGACTTCCTCTGCGACTAAGCGCCTGAGAATAATACACATCAACATAATTAGAAAAAAATACACACCAACATATATTCTTAGGTACCAAAACAAAAACATATCAACCAAATGAGTTTGTGTACATATTACCAAGCTTCATGTCTTTGATGAGTTTATAACAAAACATTATATAGATGAAAAAAGTATATATATATATATATATATATATATATATATATATATATATATATATATTCATTGTGTTTTCAAAATCTTGAGATACTCATACAATAAAACATTGCAAAGGTATCTCAAAATTTAATATATATATATATATATATATGCTATACTTCCTATTTAATGTTTTGTTGAGAGCTTCCTCATACAAGGGATAGAGATGCTCTTAGATAGAACGTTTTATCAGTTAATCATTCGGGTTGAAAGACTAGATATTTTCATAGTATATACCATCTATCCTGGTGGTGAATTTATAAAAACTATAGACTAAAAACAAGAACATAATAATATATATGGTGAGGTCACTATAAGAGACGGGCCTGCCAAAGAAAGAGTGCAGCGAGGATGACGACTTTCTGAAGAGAATCGGCGGCGAGGAATTGGTAATCCATAGCATAAGGATCATTGGAGGATATGAAATGGAAAGAGAGAAGAGGAACCGCGAAAACCGCAACGAACCGGTTAATACCGGAACATTGGTCCGGTGTAAATATTCCCCACCACCGTACCGAACCGTAGGCTAATATCATAGCTACGTATAGCGGCACCATCGCCGCTAGTACGTCGTATATATCTTTGCCGGTGATCATTTTGATTTAATTATTTTCCGGTGAGAAGAGAGAAGATATTAAAGATGGTGATAGAAAGAGAAGTTTGTGGGGTGGTATAAGTATTTTATTATGAGGAAGTGAAGTTCCTCGAGACGATATTAATTAATGTTGTTTCTGTTAATTATATAGTTTTATAGTATAATAATGGGATTCGCGATCAGACAAAGTGTTATATATAGCCACAACAAATCATTTGACATTTGAATATGATTAAGCAAAACATACGTGTTTTCCGTTTTTTATTTATATATTTGTCAAGTTGTTAAAAGTTGTAAAATGATCATATTAAATCACAAATTCAAGTGCTACATGCAATATGCTCTTTTGATGTTCTAATAAATACTCCACCAGTTTCTAAATAATGCATGTTTTAGATTTTTTACAAATATTAAAAAAGTTAAATATTTAACTGTCAATGCATTAATTTTTAAAATTATAACAATTTCCTGTAAATTTAAACCAATAGCAATTTAATAAATCAAAAATTGTCAATTAACATTTTTTCAAGTTTACAAATCATTATTAAAAATACATACAAAATTTAAAATATTGATTTTTTAGAAATAAATAAAAAGTGTTAGAACATGCATTATTTAAAAATGGAGATAGTAAAAATTTATACCTAGAAAAATAATCCAAATATATCCAATTAGATCACACAATATCATTAACACTGACATGCATGTTACTTAAAAAAAAACAGTAATTAGTAGTTTTACTATAATTTTATTTTAATTACCAGTTTGTTTTTATACCTAATTTACCCATATTTCATTTGCTAACAAAAACAATAATCACGAAAATGCTATTATTAATTTTTTTGAATATTATGATTTTACCAATGACATGTTTATTTTGTTCACGTGTTATGTAGGCACTATTTTTCTTTGACGGCTAACTTATTTTTAAATTTTGTAGACTCAATAAAAATTTTACAGATTTCTTATAATAAATTTGTCATGTTTGACCATAGGTTTATTAAATTTTTATAGATTTAATTAGAAATTGGTAGATTTAATTTTTAGCCAAAAATTTACTTAATTTAAACAGATTTATATAAGATTTAATAGATTTGTTATTGTTTTGGCCACAGATTTACTTGTTTTTTTAACATATTTAATTAAGTTTTGACTGATTTATTATTCTTTAATTATAAATTTACTTAATTTTAATAGATTTAGTAGGATTTGATAGATATGTTAAGTTTTTTACCACAGATTTAGTTACAATTTGACAGATTCGTTTAAACATTAGTCACAAATTTAATTATGATTAACATATTTGTTGATGTAAAAAAAAACATATTTGTTTATTCTTTGGCCACAAATATTTTAAATTCCACTTAACCGGAATGGTTATTGCAAACTGGATTAAATAATTTAATTTTGAAATTATTTTGTATACCAGTGATTTAAATTGATTTAAACCAAAACCTTTAAAACTAACAAATAATTTGAATAAAAATAACCACGGGGTGGTGGGCTAGTGAACTTGAAGTAGTTAACACACCAATACGGACCCGGGTTCGAATACTCCCTGTGGCCAATGAATGCTTTATGCCATCCCTAAGTTTAAAGTTATCGCGACGTTGGTGTCGGGTCCTTGGGTAATGGGTATTAGTGCCGGCTGGTTCCGGGTCAGGGGGATTAGATGGTTGGCAATCGGAAACCACATGAGGATTACAGGCCTTTGGGCAAACGGAAACCACGTGCGAATTACAAGTCACCCTTTGAACCTCCTGTTAAAAAAAAAAAATTTGAATAAAAATCATGTAAACCAAATTTAATTAATTAATCCAAATCCGAATTTAATTTAAATAAAAACAAAACTTTTACAAAACCATCCATCAAGCGATCATCTTGTTCTACATTACGTTCTCTCTTTAACATAAACTCTGCTTCTTTTTCACTCATGGTGCAAATAAAAATTGTTGGCGATCAAGGATATTTGAGAAAACAAAAACAAATGGTTATTTGGTGTTCATAATGGATATCCCTTTAACATAAATTAATTTTCTCTTGCATTATGTTCATCTTTTACTCCTAACTTGGCTTATTGAGAAGTCAGTAATCGATGCTGTCAAAAAAAAAAAAAAAGAGAAGTCAGTAATCGATACTTTCTTCTGAACCAAAATTATATAGAAAAGCTGATTCGATGTTTAATGGTTTTCAATAAATGAAAAGAGCATCGTACCATATGTATTTATGAATATGTGATAAGACACTATTATGCTCAAAGGAATAAGCATGGAAACACGAACATGACACTGGGGAAGAGGATTTAATCCCCGGCGAAATCGAATCCGACAGCTTTTCGATGGAACCCTAGCTTTTGATTTTGTTGAAGTGTTCTTTGTATTTTTAACAACTATTTATTTATATAAAATATGACATTGCAAATAGGATAATAAATATGCAACCAAGTGAAAATTTGAAAGAAACAAAAATATAATACAATACAATAAAATTCAAAGAAGTTTTCTTCTGAACTATCTTTATCGAGAATAGAGAACTTCGATGCGGTTACATTCATCAATCATACATTCGATGAAATTCTTGAAACCTTAAATTCTAAATAAAATCCAATTCCTATAATATTATATAGCCTAAAACATAAAAATTAAAGTTCATAGTTTAATCCTATAATATTCGAATTCCAAGCTTTTCTTTGCAACTTCTTTTGTTATATAAGATTGGCCAAACTCCAATTTAGATAAATAGATATCCATCGATTAACAATCCAATATAATGATTCTCTTAAAATAAATAAAGATTGGACCTGGCAGTTTTAATGATTCGAAGAACATCGCCAAACAACAACAAAATTATTCCTCAAATCTTGTTTATTGCACATTCTATGCATGACGGTTTCAATTACAATTGTTTCCAAAGCAAAGTGGTCAGAATAAGTTCTTTACCATTTGAATCTGGTTTCACCATAGATATATTGATTGTTTTGTTGTAGATCATGGCCACGAATTCCATGCCGGAGATAACAACAATGAATTGGGAGATGAAGTGGTCAATATCCAAAATAATGTGAGTGATTTTAAAACACTGTGAGCGATTCTGTACTTTTCTCAGCTGAAGAGAAAATAAAAACACAAAGAAATAATTTCAAAAGAACATCTAGAGATGCCATTATGAAACCAAACTCGTCTTTAGAAGACAGAGTCAACACTTTGATAAAAATTACAGAAAAATAAATATATGAAAGACTGAAAGTTATAGTTATCTTTTTTACAGTGTTCTTTGTTTTCATCGATATATCACGAAAGAAATATATTGTTTTTTTTTTGTTTTTAAAGGTTTTTTATTTTATTAATAAATTGAAACTATTATATAATTATTTGGTCTTTATCTACCTAAACTAAGATGCAATGATAGCATATAATTAAACTACTAATTATCTAAAAAAATATGAGTTAATCTAAGTAATTTTCTCTTAACATAACTATCTAGACAAGGGACGGTTTACCAAGAACATTTTCCTTCTTATTAGAAATATGAGAGAAAAACTTCAAAAATATCAAATTTAGTAACAACAATAACTATATCCAACTGAATATTATGAAATTTTGTATTTGGAGTTCTGGCTAAGCTTGAAAAGAGCATGATTGAATTGTTATTCTTTGAATCTAACTTTGAATGTTTTAAGAAAAAACCGTTTGGATGACAAAAACTTCAATTGATAATGTCCACTGAGCAAAGAGGATCGTCCAAAAAAATTGAGAATTTTGATTATTCTTTTGAATTTAATTGTGAATGCTTTATGAAAAGCAGATTGGATGGCAAAAACTTCAGCTGATAGTGTCGATTAAACAAAGAAGATAATCCAAGAAGGTTAGTAGGTCTGATTACTCTTTTGTATCCAATCGTGAATGATTTAAGAAAGCCAGATTAAATGACAAAAATTTCAACTAACAGTATCAATTGAAAAAAGGGTATCGTCGAAGAGAACTGAGATTTCCAGTTATCAAAGATATTGTGACAAAGATTCTATGTAATGAAATCCAAAACATTTGTACATCAAGTGTCACTGTTTTTTAGTCTTTACTCTAGTCTTGTTCCAAACCAAGTGATAAGTCCATCTTCAAGATACTTATGCCCCCTTGCCCCCTTTAACAACAAAAGTTTGAGTCCAAATGTTTTGCCCACAAACTTGACTATACAACTCACCGGCTGTGGTTGTTCACTATGTCTACGAGCGTTCTTCTCTCTCCAAATAGTATGGATATTGGCTGATATCTTTACAAAGCCTATTCTTCAACATCCATAGTTTACTACAATCTGCGCTTTAAACTCAATGAGCTTTCGTTTGACACGAGTTTAAAAAAAATGTATCAATGATATTGAGATAGCTTCCCTTGGACTTCACTCTAGGATAATATTTCTTTTATACTCCCTTTCATTAGAAATCTTAGGCTCCGACTGGTGACCTTTTCGGGAACACGAGGAACGAATAGGAAATGAACATATAGGAATAAAATTGCAGGAAATAAAAAGAATGTTTGTTCCTTATCAAATTTAACAAAGAATGCTTTTGTTCTATATTTCTCTACAAAAAAAAAGAACGAAAAGGAACAAGAAGGAAAAACCATTCCTTGTGAATGGTGATTTTTTTTGGGAATGATAAATAATTCAATGTTCTCTTTCGTTCTTTAGTCACCATTCAAAGCTTAGTGATTTTTAAAAAAATTGTGTCAAGCACATTGGCTATTGGATCGGGTGAATATCAATTTTCAATATTTTGTATCGTACATTTTTCTCATCGACGTAGTCAACACTTTATTGTTTGGGCTCTAATGGATCTTTCAAACAATAACTTTATATGGACAAGATTTAAGTAGGTTCGCATTGTGTAGAGCCCAAATTAAGGCTTCAATGTACTACTTTTATTATGGATTTCTACAAGAACTGTTTAGGGAAGCTCATTTGTCCAACTGTGTCGTTCCATGATAATTTTAAGGTAAATTGCGCGAGTCCGAACTAGAATTCCCCAACTCAAAACTTGATAAATAGTTAAAAATGTGGTTCTTGAAAAATAACTTAAAACAATACTCAAAAAAGCATTTTCAATGTAAACGGGGCAAATGTCACAAGAGGCAGGCCCAAAAATATTAAGGGCCCACAACTATATTTCCAAATCACTGGGACATACATTACATACATCATCATAACAACTACCAACATTTCTAACACCACCAAGTTTTCTCTAACTTTGTATCAGAAACTCCAAACCGACATTTAAAATCAAACACACCAAAACAAAAGGCCCACCATCGGTTAAACTCAAAAAAACCACCCGGTTCTAGGCTATATACTTTACCGGTAAATTACCAACATTACCCGAGTGATGATTGTCTCTGCCATGTGAACCATCTCCGACCATATCTCTTTAACCATTTACTTTGCTTGAAGATGTTTTGTTGTATGATCGTGTACTTGTGCGTTGCTTGCAAGGCAGGCAAACTCTGAAGAAGAGAAACTACGTCGTTTCATTATGGTCCTTACACAGAACCCATGTTCCTTTTCCCCTTGACAGAGTTCATCTTATCAAGCCTCCACTCGTCTCTTAGCCTGGCGATGAAGTTGTCGGCTTTCGTGTTAACGTCCGGGCTTGGACAGAACCCCGTCCCGGCACCACCACTATTTACGGCGGCGTTGTTTTCCTCTCCCCCCTCAGATTGTGTGAGTTCTAGACCCCAGCCAACATCAATCACTTCTCGCTCAGGGGAGCTACATCTTGAGCTCTGATTGCTCCGTATCTTCGCGAAGTCACCACTCACCACAAATTTTAGCGGCGGAACGCGGAACGGAGGCGGCGGAGGTGGAGGTGGGGTGGTTTGGATTAACGGAGATCCTTGGTAGCTCTCTTCGTTGAAACTCGTCGGTTTCGTCGGACGTGGAGGTCTACCGGATTTCACTCTCCGCGGTGGTGTCTGAGGAGCCAACTTTGTCATCCTCGGCGGCGGAGGTGGCGGCGGCGCCGGGATGGAGTGAATCTTTTTGCTCTTAGCTCCCTTCTTGAACAATCCGTAAAACACTGACTGTGACGATCGTGGCGGAGGAGGAGGAGGTGGTGGAGGTGGCGGCGGAGACGGTGGTGGAATTGACGATCGGTATTGCGGTGGTTCCGCCTCCACAACCACCGGAGATTCAGTTCCTTCTTTTCTCTTATGTTTCTGAAGCTTCTTCTTCCTCTTTCCTTGGTTATACAGAGAAGCAAACACCATTTTAATCTCTTTCGCCGCATTGCTTTTTCTCCGCTGAAGAGTCCTCGGTGGCGTGGCGGTTACAAGCGGAGGCGGGGGAGGAGGTGGAGGCGGAGGTGGTGACGGCGGAGGCCGTAACGTTCGTTTAAATCTTGAATCAGAAGTAGTGTCACTGCGTCTTGGCTTTTCGTGCGTATCTCTGTTTCTAACGGAACGATGAGTCCTTCTCGGTTTCTGCACAACTTCAGCCGGAGGTGGAGGATTAGGTGGTGGTGCCGGTGGTTGTTGCGGCGGAGAAGACGGTCTTACAACGAACTTATCAACATGAATCTCCTTAGGCTCAGATTCTTCTATTTCAGTTTTAATGCGACTCTGAGGTTGTTCTTCAATCACCACCGTTGATTGCGATCGGTACTTGTCGATTTCGAAATCATCGTAGAACCGGAACGGTCGGTCATCACTTCTTCTGAGAACTCCGTTTCTCAGGTCAGGATACGACGTGCTGCTACGCCTCAACGGTACGGTTCCGGTAACCGGTAAATTATGCGAGAAACTCCGGCTACTAAAGCTCTCGTAGATCTTTAGCCTATCAGCGTCATACACGTCATCAAACCATTCGTGCGAAACCGCCGGCGAGGAAGAGATTGTAGTCTCTTCACCGGCGATCACTTCGCCGCTCGTGACGGTTTCTACTTCTTCTTGGCCGAGTGAAGACGGAGAAGATACGTCGTCGTTTCGTCTGGCGAGTACGCCGCAGAGAATCGCGAAAACTACTAAAACCACGTTGATCGAGTCCCATCCTCTCTTCACCGTAGCTGGCTGAAGAATCTGAGATGTGACCGAGAGGAACGGAGGGACGACAAAGGTCGTAAACAGAAGAAACATAGCTGCTGAAATCACTCCGATCATCGCTGGAACTATAATCGTCGGAATTTGAGATCGTCGGCGAGTGTATCCAGTAGATTCGAACTGTGGCCAGATCAGCGGCGGTTGATCGCCGTTCATCTCCATAGTTTGAATATTGAGGAAGAGAGAGAGAAGAGAGAGGCTTGTCGATTCTATTACAGAACATTAATGAGTAAGCAGCGTGTATATATATAGTGTCTTAATATGTGGCGGAGAGATTAACAACGATAGTAATAGTATTAATTAAGTACGTTATTAAACTCAATTATAGGGGAAAATACAACTATGATTAAAGATTATAATCATACGGACACGGAAAGGAATTGTTGTCATTGTATTGAACAATGTCGCGCCAAAGAACCTGTTAAAAAAATTATTAGGCTCAGTTTAAATCATTGAGTTGGAAGTTTCCTCGAATTACTTCACTTAAATTCATAATCAATCACTTTTTCAACTATACAAAAAACCCAGAAAAACTTTTAAAACTATTATATAAAAATCAGAATTCTCTTGTGATAAATTTAAGAGAAAATTAGACCTAAAATTATTTTCTTGTAGCCTATTACATTTTCAACATTTTTTGTATGTTAACCCGAGTTGTATTATGGTTTAATAATAGTTAGTCAAATGATTTATTTTTAATGATTGATAAATTATCTACATTTAAAAACTGTTGAGGATGTTGCCATTAAGGCCCGTCTTGGATAACCCTTGATTACAAGCAACGTTGAGTCGTCGAAAAAAAAAACATTATTGCTTACCAAACGGTACATCAATCATGCAAGTAATGCATAATCGAACATATGTTTTTGGGTAAAAGATCGAACATATGTTGACATAACAAATTAAATATTGTTAAGCAAGATAGCATTTCAACACACGATTTCTACCATATGCCACGAGATTTACTTTAGCTACTAAAAAGTTCCAGATTAACACGGCCTAACATTCTTAAATGAGGCCTTTTCTCAAAAAAAAAAAACATTCTTAAATGATACTTTTGGAGAGACTAAGAATATCTTTATTTACGCTTCATAATTTACTCTATTTTTGGAATAAATTACAGAATGATAATGAATATGTTCTAATACCATATACATTGGAGGTGTTGAATTTGTTTTTCAACTGTTGAATGCTTTCAATTAAACTGTTGAAAAAATTAAAACATGAAGTGGATTGTTTGTAGTTGAATTTTTCCAACTAGTAGAAACACAAAAAAATGAGACCCATAGAGATAGATATATGTTGTTTGATGATTGGTTATTAAAATTATTGAAGATTTTATTTCACCCAATTATTTTTATATCATTTATGTTATAGTAAATTAATTTATTTTTCAAATTAATTTATATCAAAATTTATCATTTGTTGTATTCTTCAAACAGAGACTTATTTTATTTGATTTGGACAAAAATCAATATTTTTATAATTTCAATTATTTTAATAAATTTTTGCTTATAATTTAGATACTATTTTGTAAAATAACTATTAAAATATTTAACACTTAATTTTTTAGATTCAAATTTAATCAATAATTGTTTTATTTTATCTTTTAATATTATTTTAACCATTAATTGGTAATTACAAAACTAAAACACAAAACACGAATTAAAATAAATGAATTGAGTGTTAAATTTTTTAACAAATGATAAAAAATGTGTTTTAAATAATTATGTGGAAAAGAGAGAGGATGATGTGGAGAGGTTAAAGGGTAAAAGTAAGAGGTTTATGTTTCGGAATCGGATCTCTTGGATTTGTATTTAATGTGATGAAATTAACATCCAAATCTCGGGTTTCTATTTACAAAATTACAAAGCTGATTTGTTCTAAGTCGTGTTTTTGTTATTTTTTAACCATTGACAAATATTTTATTTTTATCTTCCTAAAAATGTCACGGAACAGATCTTATACGACAGTGGTCGGTTCATGAAGACATAAAAAAGGACATAATGTCAAACTTCACATTCAAATCTGGAAGAAAGAGGTATTAACCAGGACTAAAAAAAGTTTGTCTAAAGTTATTGGGTCCTCTTTTGGACGTAAATAATGATGTGAAACTGTATAACCCCATGATTGCAAATGCACTAGCTACAGGACTAATGTATATGCAACAGTACTAATGTATATGCAAAACATATTTTCATCGCTAGCTTACTAGGAAAATATTAGTCATCCTACGCAGCTTGAAAATTTTATCGCTTCAATTGGTAACATACCATCAAGGCAAAATATATTATCTTTCGACGTATTACTTATGATTTTTTTGTTTACAATAGTGAGCATTTGCTACAGAGATCCTGTGTATTTAATTTTGAAAGTACGATATTTGCTTGTTCTAGAATAGGCCACGAATAGTTATAAACTTTGTACATATAAATTTGGAAAATAACTTTAGAGGATGCTCTGTTGATGGAAATAATTGGAGCGTGGTTATCATCATTGTAAAGTGTTTACTTACCCTTTTCTCGCTACACCCCAACCCAAACCTCCGCAACTTTTGTCAAGCTGTCTCCGTTTAAACATATATTTTTTCGGCTATTTGTTAGTAAAAAGAAGCAAAAAATTTACAATTTACACACAAGTTGTCCCCTATTTACACCATGATTAAGCTTTTGCTACATGAGTTACTTATCTTAAGAAGTCAAAGAAAAATGATGAAAGTTTATTCGTAGGAATTGTTTTAGACTTTCAGCTTTACAAGATCAGGATCTCAATGTGGTGTTGTACAAATTATTTTTCTTCCTTGTCGTCGGTGCGTGATCGCATATGTTATTAATGGTTAATCTTGAACTTAATAAAAACTATGTATACAAAACAACAACTTTATTCACAACAAACAAAGAATCCAAATAAATAAGTTGTATATAGTTCTAAGGGCATCTCCAACTCCACTCTATTTTTCACTCTAAAATAGAGTTTTAGAGTATAAATGCTCCAATGGTACTCTATTTCTCACTCTATAATAGAGTAAAAAATAGGTTTACTCCAAATATAGAGTAACTTATTTTTTTTTGTTCATCACTCTATTTTCTACTCTAAAATAGAGTACTATTTTCTACTCTAAAATAGAGTACCATTGGAGAAAACTTAAACTCTATTATAGAATTACTCTATTTTAGAGTAAAAAATAATGTAAACTATTGGAGATGGTCTAAGCAAAGTTGTTGATCTCAAAATTCAAGAATTCGCTAAAAAGAGTAGCGAGTTTCAACTTTAAACTACATTATTTATATATACTTTCCAGGGCCGTCTCAAATTAATTTTAGGCCATGTTCAAAAAAAATATTAATCGTACATTTTATCACGTAATTTTAAAATTTAATAACTTTGTCTGATTTTTTTTAATTATAAGTTCTAAATTTAGCATTATATCTAAAATTTTAAAGTTTTTTATCATAATTTATCTATATATTTTGAAAAATCCTTAAATTTTTTATTTTTATATTTCGGGGCCCTGTTCGACCGCTCCACTTCCACTTTCTTTTATATATTTTCATAGATAAATGGTTATTATACTCTTAGCTTTATACTAGTGATAGATCAAGCGATATTGAAAGCAGATGTCCATTGGTAGCGCATTATAGATCTTATATACACCATAGTTTCTTCATTTATTTGCTACAATATTTCCACATTCGATAAGTGGAAGTAGCAATAAAGTTGAAGAAACACTATAACCAAATAAAAAGTTGAAGAAAAAGAAAAGGGGACCAGCATCCAATCCCAGCCCTTTAAACTCATCTTTAATTTCTTATAAACCCTTTTAATGCTTTTGTAGTTTAGTATATTATGAATACTTCAAATTAAAAGTGTGTTATAAACAACATTTTCAGCCTAATATAACACATAAGCGAATTAATAAACTAAACCCTGACTTCGGGTTGTGTAACGTTCCACCTTATCGATAATGTGTTGTACACTCGACCACCACCATTTCCAGGTTTATTTTATAATATTGTTTTGGAAACATATAAACGCTTTAAGAAAGCAATCACGTTTTGAAACAAAAAAAAAACAGAGAGTAATCAAATGTGTGTTCCAAAAACAAAATCAAATGTAATTTTTTTTTGTAAATTATTTACGTAACATTTTGACGTTATCCCAAAATAAAAGTATAACATAAAAATGATTATAAGTTAAAAACACATGCACGGAATTTTTAATTTTGGCCATCCTAGAATTATGGACATCGCCACCAGCTTTTGGTCTGTGAAAAAAGAAATGATTTCGATATTTTGAAATTTGGCTCTCATCTTTCTTATTCAGTGTCCCACTAGTAAGCCTAAAGACCAAAGAAAGAAAAGTAAGCATCAACTAAATACATATAAAACCATTTACCAAAGAAAAGGACGCTATATAGCGATTTACGTAGGAAAAAAAAATACATTACAATATAAGAGAATCGGCTTCGGGAGAATCATATAAGGTTTCTCTAATATCTCATAAATTAATCAACGTGGGTAAAAAAGTTAGTAAAAGAAAAAGTGAATATCAAAAAGTTTGTCGTCCGACCCAAAGATGGTTGAGCCATCATGAATCATGTAACATAAACTACTATCAACATGATTGTCTCAAGAAGAGTTTATCATGTTTCTTTGTATGTTGCTGCGATCCACTTCATTTTGTTATCGCTCGATTAATCACAACGTTTAGTTGTAAAAAGTATTTATATCATTATTTGTCATAACAATTTTTTATTTTTTTATTTTTTATGATTGGCGAAACTAAAATATTATAATAAAAAATATATAGCATATGAACATCGGATTTATAGGTCCGACATTGCAAACTATAGCAGTGTCATTGTTCGTTTGTGGATTCAGTCAACACATGAAATTAAAGGAACCACCTACTATTGCTAATAATCCGAATTCAAAACACAATTTCCGCTTAAAAAGGGTAACATAGACCGAAGAGTTGGAATTTTATGTTTGTGTATTGTGGTTGTTGCTAAATATACGGTAATACATAATTGTTTTTTCTTGTAATAGAAAACAAAGAGTGAGTAATTAAATAATTGGACACAGATGGACATGAAATCTGGAGTTTAGGTACAGAGATATCTGTATTCTGGTCTGGAAACGAGCCACACGAAATATAAAATAAAAATATAATTAAAAAGAAAAAAAGGAAAGAAGAGAAAGAGACAGGCTGTGAAAAGGAGTCGCTAGGTGCGTCGGAAGCATCGTTTAAGTTTCTTCAAACAGCTATCTTCCAGGATCAGATACACAGCCTGTCTCTCCACACGTGCGATTTACCACACATCTAATCGTATTACATTACATAGTATACTATAATTTAACCAAAGCTCTGAATGATTCGTGTTTCAATTATTTACTATTAATAAAATAGAAGAGAGATCCACACGTTTGTCGTGGCATTAACCTGTTGGGAGCTTTTAGCGATGAGAATAATCGAATCAATCAACCTTTGTCGTTAAGTACAAAGATATCTCTACCCGTACCTATCGTTGGAAACATCTCTCCGTTTAACACTCTAATAAAAGCACTTCATGCCGTCTTCTGAGGTTTTGAGTGTGCGTATGAGAAGTGAGAACAGCTTCGAGTTTAGTCCACTAGCTTACTACTGGAAAACGTTTCTTTTCGTTAACCGATATTAAAACATTGACGTATAACTTATTAAATTTTAAAAATTAATAATAGTATAACTAAACATAGATTCCCAAATTGTTTAAAAAAGTTCTATCAAATTCTTGCTAAATTATCTAAAGTTTCTAAAATCTCTTATCCAGCCCGGACTGAGAATCATCACAAAAACAGAATTTTATATAATTTGTTCCTTTTTTCTTCTCTCTTCTTTGTATACAAACTCTATAAGCTGTGAACAAGAAATGATAGACAACTTAAGAAAACAAAGATTGGGGTAAACTCATGGGTTTATGTGAATGTACATCAAGTTCCGCCACTATTCCTTTGATGAGCATGGAACTTATAAGAATCTGCACTTACATAGTTATCTCAAAGATAGTAAAACCAACGGAAAGCAAAAACCACGAGTAACACAAAAGAGAATCCCATTGCCTGTATCAATAAAACATCAAATATTCAGTCTTCTTCAGACTATAGATTATCTCTAACCAAAATTAACACACACGAGTACTTACAGTGATTGCGGAAGCAGCAAGACCAGCTCTTTCTCTAGGATCTCTACGGTAATAGTTCCCGAAGTAAAGAAAGGTAGCATAGTACCACAAAGGTGGGAACACAAAACCTAGTAGAAAGCTGTCAATTATCAAAGAGAAGAAATCAGCATTGGTCTTAAGACCGATAATATACAAGAGGACGGATACTCACGAGAACCATCCGATTCCACAACCAAAGCAAGGAAGAGGTTTGTCATATACTCCTGTTTCCATGTCTTCTGCAACTTTTACTGCCGTATATCTTCTTTTCCCACAACCTATAGCATCTATCGAAACAGAGATATATAGTATCTCTTAGTTCATATCAATAATGGTGAACATAATAAACTAGCAGGACCTCTACAACATGACAAGACCAGGTACCAAGACCGCAATAATACTTGTAAAGTGGTTGTGGTACTAACCTTTAAGTGTATAGTAATAACGAGCAGCTGGTTTCATGAGCTTGGCATGGCTATCAGCAATGAATTTTACCAGCTCGGTTCTACCATTTCCTGATACAGATTTAGTATCTGCAACAATGAAGACGCAATATTTACTTGCACATCTATGGGTGAACTCGTAATAAATCGAAAAAAAAATTAAAACACTAAAGCAATCTGTATAAATCTCCTCCAACCAATATATGAGAAATGAGAATTCATTCAGACAACATCATAGACAGGGCAAAAACAACGTTGTCTCATGATCTCATTTCAGTCATCTCAATCTCTACTTATTTCACATACCAATTCACAGCTCAAAATGCACCAAAATTATCAAAGCAAATCTACTCTGTTCCTAACCACACATGGTGGTCTAGTGGTGGTAGGCGAATTCAGGTGAAATAAGCGACTCGGGTTGGTCAGGAGAAAAATTACTTTCGTCCATGATTTATAGCTATCTTGTTTGAGACCAGATCTTCGATTTTCACCGGCGTTGACAAAGAAACCGCCTGAAATTCACAAGCAGCTAGATATCAGTTTCTAGATATAGACTTCACAAGACCAAGTATGCAACAAATATCTCGCGCTATAACTTTGAAATCAATCACCCCTCGCAAACAAACAAACTTGTCGATACACAGTTCATCAGATACCGGAAAAATTGCTCCGGGAATGAAAAAATGAAACAGTAGATCAAAATATAACTCACCAAGGAGAATCTCGTGAGAAATTTTTCGAGATGAATATTGTAATTAAACCAATCTGAAACCGATTAGTCAGAGGAGAATCGTGTCTCTTCCGCTTCTACTCCTGTCTTGTTCAACTTTGTCGGCGCTTTAAATGCGTACAAAGTTAGCTGAAAGAAGAAGAGACTGAAAAATACTTTCAAAGTAAATACTCTTTAACCAATCAATCAGCTTTTTCTTTTTAAACACACAACATAAAATGATGTTTTTTTATCTTAGATTAAAGTTTTTTTTTTTTTTTTTTTTTTTTTTTTTTTTAGAAAAAGGACATTACCAAGTCGTCGAGAGAAGAGAGAAGAGAGAAGAGAGAGAAGAGAGAGAGGGTTCCCGGCCGACGGCGTGGCTCCTTAAGCCACCGTCGGTCCGGTCATGTTTTTCAAGTTTCTTTTAAACGGGGGTTTAGGTGTTTAGGTTTTTAGTTTGTGGATCTGGTTGGGTTTAGTCTCGGCGGCGCACCTTTCTACGGTGGCCGTCCGATTTTGTCCCGGGAAGTGATGGCTTTCTCAGCATCTTCTTCGCCGGTTTCTGTTTCCGGGAGTCGGTGGCTTCTTCAGCACCGAGATCGTCGGCTTTGGTTCCGGGAGGCGGTGGCTCTCTTAGCACCGCTAGCGCCGGCTAGTTTCTCGAGTTACCTCACCGCGATCTACGAATCCGACCCTCTCTTCTTCATCTGCCTCTCGTTTCTGAATCTGGTTCCACATGTATGTATGTCGGAGATGATGAGCGATTGTAGGCGGGTTTATTCTCTATTAAATTCGTAGATCCGGTTAGTTATGAGTCTCGGTGTGCGTTGGTTGTATTCGAGTTGTGGTGGAATGGTGGGTTTGAATGGTTTCGGCTCAATTCCGATGACGGCGTAGTGTTTAGGCGTCGTATCGCGGAATCCGGAGCCGAAGGAAGAAGATAGGGAGGCGCGCGCTTCGCGCGGATCGAGCGGCGTTGCCCTAGCTAGGGTTTTCGGAATTTGGGTCTGTTGCCCCATAATGGTTGTTGTGCTTTTGTTTAATGTATTTGGGCTTTTCTAGTTGTTCCTTGTAAGGTTTGGATTCTGCCCTTTTGGGTTGTTTAACCCCTTTAATTAATAAATTCAGATGGAAAAAAAAAAGTTATTTTTTTTTTCTCAACAGATTAAAGTTGTTTTAAGAGATGATTTTTAGAAAGTTAAGACTAAATATCAAATTTATGGTTATTATTATTATGATGCAAGATTTTGCTTACTTTTTTGTTTTTGTTTGCAGTGAAGCATTTTCACTTTTTTCAGTTTAATTGTTAATGCAATGAAAAATGACAAAATTGGTTTAAAAGCTGCCTTACACAACACTCTACAATCAAACGTCTTGTGTAAGTAACCAAGTAAATTACTAGATGGTCTGCATCCCCTACAATGTCTCTAATGAATTGTGCAACATTTTCTTCTCACACATTGAAAGATTTTCCTCAAACTGCGTGGGATTCAAAAACATATACATAAATCTTAAACAAGACCATGTTTGGAATACACCATTGCATATACCCTACTCCAAAGATAATTAACCCCGATAAATAAAACTAGCTCTTAACATATGAGTGTAGTCATATTACAATTAACCCCGATAACAAGGGATTTTTGTTTGGAAGCTACATGATCTCATATATACACATTCATGTCAGTTAAAAAAAATTAAATAATGGTGGGAAGATAGCAAAGTAAATAAATAAAACTAACCAGAAAATTAATATTACAAACAATTAATAATATTGTTATTACCTGTTTTTGTTTTATTTTTAAGGAAATTTTACCCACCATCAAAACTTTTTTTCTTTTATTACTTCCAAACCTTCTTACTCAATTCAAGGCTTTGCTCTTGAATTTTCTTATTCCCTTCAAATCAACCACTATTACACTTATGTTGTCTTTGCTTCCTCTTTGCAGAGCCATCTTCGACAAATACTCTGCCGCCGACATTGCCGCCGGATCTTTTCCTTCTCCTCTTTTCTCCGCCGGCAGCAAAGCATCCCCCGCCATGGCATTCTTCTTGTGCCATAACAAAATCCGTTTCCGAGCCATATCACACACTTCTTCGTTGGTCATCACGTCCCAAAGACCGTCACTTGCTAAGATGAGACAGTCGTCTTCTTTGACTCGCCGGATTGAAGTCACGTCCGGATCAGGGATCACCGATGGTTTTAGGTATTTATCGCCTGTTATGCAAACGGTTTATAACGTAAGTAAACTATCAAAATAAAAACCATTTTAATGTTTCCCAGCCTTACCAATAGATCTTGACATGGCGAGCACACCGAAAACACGAGCCCCGTTCCACTGGATTACTTTTCCACCAGCTGCTTCTATCCTAGCCGCTTCATCTTCTCTATCCGGCTACACATAAAAATGTAGAGCCAAACGCTAATAAGAACATTGAACCAAATCTATAGGCATGTAACATCTGTTTGGTAACACAACATAACAAAAGAACATAATTTATCTAAGTGAAGTTTTGTTATTAGCTTCAGAACCGAGTAATGACATATGACCCAATTGATTATTGTCACAAAATATTGAATACGCCATAGTGTATTTACTTACTTTGTGATCGACGGATAACGCGAGAGGCGTTTTGCCGCGGCACAGAACCGCTCTGGAGTCGCCGCAGTTAGAGACGAAGATATGCGTCGGAAAGACAACGGCGACCACCGAAGTGGACCCCACAGTTTCGGGGACAAAGTCAAGCTCAAAGTCAACTCTCATAAAAGAGTTGAACAAAGCTCTCTTCCACTTCTCTTGCCACGTGTCACCGTCGCAGAACTCCGGCTTCTCCTTCAATATCTCCTCCGTCAACGCCAAATGCATCCTCTCACGGCAATAATCCGCCACCTGTACACAAAAGAACCGATCAGAACCAAAGAATAAACCAAGATCTAATTGCAATCCGGTTTACCTGAGAACCGCCGTGTCCGTCGTAAACACCGAAGAAGTGAGCACTCGAGTGAGGATTAAGCCCGTTGGCGACTCGACCACAATCGAGCAGCGACACTTGAAGGAATCTAGGAATCGCCGAGACGGAATCTTCCATCTCCGGCCGTCTTCCGCAGATCGAAGTCACTCCGTACAAAGGCACGCTCTTGAACTCGAACAAGCTCCTACTCTCTGTTCTGCTCAATACTCTCTTCTCGCTCTGAGCCGTCGATCTCGGAGCAAACTCATCCGAGCCGTTGATTTCTTCTCCGGCGGAGATATCCACGGTAACGTCAGCTAAACGAGATGATGATGAAGTAGAGCCCTGCCTCATGTTGTTGATCTTAATAAAGGACGAATCTTTCGTTGATTCCTCACCGGAGGAGCACGTACTTTCCGGCAGCGAAGGGCTGCAGTAGCCTCTGATTCCGGCGAATTCTAGCTGAGGATCAGGGAACGGTCTGAATGGTACAGCAGCTACTGCAGGAGAAGCTTTGTCCATTGACGGAGGGAACACACCGTGATAGCTTTGCACCGTCAAGTTATGGTTTTGAGTTATAAGAAGGGTAACTGAAAATTGAAGAGACAAGGAGCTTTATTAAGAGAAAGATGAAGACAAGAAACTCATGACTCATAAGAGGAAAGTGAGACAACCTTAGCTAGCACATGAAATAGATTGAGATTTTCCAAAAATAAAGCACAATTAAAAATTTTAAATTTTACTTTTTTTTCCACCGAGAAATTACTACCCAAGTTTTTTTTTTTCATTCAGGGTTTCCTGGATTCTGGGCAATTTGTTTCAACCATTTACAGATTCTGTTATCTCTCTTTCTCTCTCCTCAATTAATTTACAATTTACCGATATTTGTGTGCTCTCTTCAGTACAAAAAGATGAAAACAAAAAAAAAGTTTATACAGAGAGATCGGTTCTAAATCTGCCACATATTACGTTTTAGAGATAGGGAGAGGTCTTTGTTTATTACACAGTACAGAAGAGAGATGCTTCAGTCAAGAACAACTAATTTAGAAAGACATTTTTACTTTGAACTTTGCCTATATGCAAATTGCAAACAAAATAACATATTTGCTCTCGTGTCACCCCTCCATTATTGCTTATCTTTACCGTGATGTTTGAAATATAATGTTTCTATCAGTTCTCTATAAAAAATATCCCACATCCTAAGCAAAAAAAGTTTTGGAAATTAAATTTGGATATATCTAAAACTACACATGCCTTATTTTTATATACATAAACAACTTCACTACATTTTTGTAATACAGACATGATGACACATGTCGACAAAAACTTAGAAAGTTGATTTTCTTTAAAAAAAAATTAGAAAGTTGATCACCAGAAAACTAATTTAGTTATATTTAAGTAATTATTGAATTTATTTCATTATTTTGAAGATTTTTTGGTTTTGGATTATACTCTATCCGTTTTATAAAGATAAATTTTTTTAATGTTTTAATACATACTAAAAACACATTAAATCACTAAATAAATATATCGTTTTTGTAATTTTCAATTTTTAATAATTTTTAATTAATAAATTTAATTATTTTTTAAAATCATAATTTTTCTATAGAAAATATTAAAAGTCTATCTTAGTGAAATAATTTTTTTTTAAACATTTAACTTAACAAAACAGAGGAAGTAAAAGAGTTTTGAAATACTCTGTAGCTAATAAATTATTCTTCGTAACACATAAAGAGAAAGGCGTACAACAACAAAATATCTAATTTATGATAAAATATTAGTAATATTTAAGTAATTGTTGAATGATTAGCATCGTAAGTTTCGGTTAATTATCAGATATTCGTTTATAGCATGACATGATCTCACGCAAAGCAGTATCTCGTATCAATCAAATATGGCAAACTCCCAAAATAAATCAAACGCGAAAGCAACCAGCTCACCTTGCACCAAATAATAATAACACGCATCACATATCGCACACGTTTTAAGAGAACCGAAAACTTAAAACATCATTACGCATATTTAATCAAAGCCGTAATTCATCTATTTAATCATTACGCTATGTAGAATTAACAGTCTATTATACCATGTTTATGCATAATTACAAATATACCAACTTAATCAGAATATGTATATCTGCCAATCCATTATGTAATCTGCTAAACAAATTTGATTATGCGATTCCAAATAAAAAATGGAAATTACATTCATGGATAGAGTTCAAAACATAATGGCGTTAGTGTGGAACTAAAAACAGAAGAGAATCAACAAAAGAAGTGTGTTGTGTTGTCAACAGATGATGATTCTTTATCCAATAATAGTAATTAAAATTCTTTTGAAAATTATATGAATAACAATCAAGTGGGTACCACTTTTTGTCGGGAAACAGATGGATTGTTGCCACGTGGGTAAACAAAAAGTCGTAGATTTGGTGAACCAAAAGAGGATGACGTGGACGGTGAGAGATCTGTTGGTTGGGGTGGCGGGAAAGATGAGGAAGAGGTTCATTGCACTGACAAAGACAGTCTCTTTTTTTTTTTTTTTTGATCAAAACAAAGACAGCCTCTTTAACTTCCGTAAATATCTTGTGTTTCTTTTCATTTTTGGTGCTGTGTTTTGTGGTTTTTATTTCACATGTTACGTCATCACTGGACCATGTAATGATATATGAATCGAAGTATCTTTTGGATGGGCAGCAAACAAATATCCAGTTTAAATCGAATTTAGTGAACCAGTCATAAATATAATGTTTTGTATGCTGTGACGAAACATTGTAATGGACATGTCTTGGGAGGAGGAGGGGTATCTACGTATATAGGCATGCAACTTTAAAATAGTTCATTCATAATATTATATGGTAGTTCGCAGCTGGCACATAAAATACAATATCATATTGTATAATTAATAGGGTGAAAATAGAACAAAATCAATTCATATTGTATATGTGTCACAAATCTATAGATAACCAATTGACACACGGATCTGCAAAAAGATGCTGTGTAAAGTAGTGGTCACATAACAGTTTAAAGTATGTAAAAACGTTTTGTTGAAAAAAACTTACAAGACTAATAATAAGGAAAATTATTTGAACACAAAATTCAATTATTTTTCTTGAAAAGTAAAGTACTGGCAAATTTGAATTCTATGTTTATCACAGAGTCTTAATATCATGTTTTCAGTAAAAAAGGGTAAATTTTAGCGAAGACTATATTGTCACTTGAGAAAGCTAGTAAAATAGCAAGATGAATGACCAAATTTCTTTACTATATGGACTGGGCTTGGCCCATCGACATATCTGATAACCTTTCAACCTTTTTCATTTTATTAAAACATGACTATATGACACTACATCACATGTTCTACTTTATTGATTTCACAAAAAGTATAGATATTTTTCTGTGGTCGCTGAAATAAATAAATTTCAAAACACCATACGAAATAGATTTTATTTTCCCATGTGATGTGATGATGGACAGACTTTTGTGTAAACAGGTACGAAATCATTTCACATACAGACTTAAGATCAACGAAATAAAAATCGAGAATCTTATTCCTTTCTTTTAAGTTTTAGTAGGGGTTATTGATCGTTGAATTTTATTGGATTTGAAAATCTTAACTAAATTTAGTGTTATTGATTCTGTGATTTTCAAATCTGTATTAAAATCATGTGTTATTAGTTTAATGATTTATAAATTATATATTAAATTAAGTGTTATTCAATCGTACGGATTTACTAATATATTTGATTTTATAATGGATTTGTTTGATTTTTTAGTTAAAAATACAAAGACTCAAATCCAAGGAAAAACCTCCATATTTGCATATTTTATTTAGATTTATAAATATTATATGAATTTCTAAATCAATCAAAATATATAAACTAATAACACCTAATTTAAAAAAAAAACAGAACAAACAAATAAACACAGATGTCAAAACTCTTCTCACTTAACTTTACCTTTAATCTGTGGTTCAGGTTTTTTTGTTGGGCTCTCTTTAGTAATCTTGACCCGATAATAATAAACCAAATCAAGAAGATGATTCTTACTCATGTGTTGATGAGAGCGTAAAAGAAACAGACATCGAAGCTTCTCTTACAACGATGGCGTCTATTTTCAGACCTTCAGTTTCACTTGATCTACGACCAAAGGTAACAGTTACGTTTCTTCAGTCACTTAATAGATTATTACGTTACCAGATTTCCAGAAATAAATAGCTCTTTCATGGTTATTCTTACCTCTCTCGAGTTGGTCGTCGACGCTAGTTCTGTAAACTTTAAGGGTCTTCCTTTAATTTAAAGATACTGAGTTTGAGAAGTTAAGATTGTGTGTTATCATTTAAAATCGATTGTATGTGTTGGACTAATGATGAAGAGTTTTGGTAATTGGCAAAGGTGTCTTGCACGAATCATCTCCCTGCGATAGAACGATTCGAGTTTCAGAAGAACAAGAATCTGAGAAAAGATAGGCTCAATGGTATCTTGAAGGCTAATCAAGCACACGGGTCAGCTGAAGGGATCAGTGTGGTACAAGAGAAAGAGATTAACAATCAAACCGGTAACTAAACCGATTTCGCCTTTACGATTAAAGTTATAGTTGAGATAATAAGACTTGTTGATGCTATAGATTATGGAGTTGTTGGGGTTCACCACGTTGGTTTGCTCTGCGAGAACTTAGAACGGTCACTGGAGTTTTACCAGAACATTTTAGGACTTGAGATCAACGAGGCGAGACCACATGATAAGCTTCCGTATAGAGGAGCATGGTTATGGGTAGGCTCGGAGATGATTCATTTAATGGAGCTTCCAAATCCTGATCCGTTAACAGGCAGACCCGAGCACGGAGGCCGGGATCGACACGCTTGTATCGCAATCCGTGATGTTTCATATCTTAAAGAGATTTTGGACAAAGCTGGTAATATATATAAACATTTTGCTTCATTTCCTTCCTTCTTGTTTTTGCTTTAAGGATGTGTTTGTTTGTTTGTGTTGTAGGGATTGAGTATACTATGAGTAGGTCGGGGAGGCCAGCGATATTCACTCGTGATCCAGACGCAAACGCTCTTGAGTTTACTCAAGTTTGATTCTCGAGTCTCTCGTTCTTTAATGTAATATAAGTTGTACATACTTGATACTGTTCAAGTCTCACCTTCAAATTTGTGTGTGTTTGATCACTTCCATTAAGCATCCTACCTTTGTGTTACACCCATTCAACATCGGATTAAAAAAAAGAAGCAAATCATATATTTACTAGCGTTAAAATGTAAAAGCCTATGCTCATCGAACCAATTTGTTAAGTTCACAACCACTTAAACCCACATACACTCAAACACAAACAAATAGAACAATCCACAACCTAAATGAAATTCCACTCCCATAACGGAAACAGAAGATCCATAACAAAAATGATGCTTAAAGAATCATGATCTACTCTTGATTCAAACAAGTTCAGGGTATTGAGTATACACACATTTTATCAAATGTTTGTGATCAAAAGGAGCCAAAAGTAGTGGGGAGGTCTAAAAGCCTGAACGAGATCGCCACTCTTGTATAGCCGATTTGAGAGTATGGTTAGGTGTGAGATCGCAATGTCTGAGCCGGTTTTTAGTCACAGGAGACACATTTTGATTGTTTTGTATCCAAGCTTTTATAGCTTTTCCTTCGTACGTGAATCCATCAGCTGCTATTTGTGGATCTTCCATTATTTCCTGCAATAAAAAAAAACATTGTGTTAAAACCAGAACCATTAAGTAATGTGTTTCTTGTGTGAGAGAGAGAGAGAGAAAGTCTACTATTTGTTTTACCTTAAGAATTGGACAGTAATAGTGACTTGGTGGTCGTGCTTTAGCTTGTTCAGTCTTGAGTCTACTATTAGCAGATTCAAGAATCCGTTTGAGAGCAGGCAAGACTTGTGTATCAAGATCCGGTCTGTCTCTACATTTAAGCTGCGAACACTGTATTGCGATACGAGCTAGTTCTTCAGCTTCAGCCATGGGCCATTCTCTCACTGATCCATCTAACATTTCACCAAAACAGCCTCTCTTCACTGCGTCCTCCACGCAGAAAAGAAGACCGTTGGGATGCCTAGCGGTTAAAAGCTGAAAAATTATGATTCCAAAAGCGTAAAGATCTGACTTCGGTCTGAATGTGCCGGTTCTTTGGTACTCAGGGTCCAAGTAGTATAGTGTACCGGCGATTGTCGAGTTTCTGTAAACCGTGACACTCTCTGGTGCCTCCTCTGATATGAGTTTGGCGAGTCCAACGTCGCCTATTTTGCTAACGAAGTTTTTGTCTAAGAGAATGTTGCCTGGTTTGAGATCACGGTGGACTATGGGCTCTGGTTTTGAGTTGTGGAGGAATGCTAACCCACAAGCAGTTTCGTAGATGATTTTGAATCTGATGAACCATGGGAGAGATGGTTTGCCTTTCTTGCGAGAGATGTGAGCATCTAAGCTACCGTTGTCCATGTACTCATAGACAAGGCAACCGTTATCAGGACAAGCACCGAGGAGAAGAACCACATGAGGATGTCTAAGCTGGCTTAAGACAGAGATCTGCAAAGTATATAACTGGAGAGTTAGAAAAACTCATGTTGTTATTACAACATTTGTTAAATTATAATTTATCATGGGGTTCCAACTAAAAATCAATGTGGAATAAGTGGATTGACCATAACCGTTATACACATTAGTTAATTAGTTATCCAACTACTGACTTGGGACTTTTATTTATTAACAACATTAATTAGTAGATTTTACCTCTCTTAAGAATTCCTGTTTCTTCTCGATTGTGTCAGGTCTGCGAACCTTAAGTGCTACTGGAGTGTGATCAAGGCTGCATTTGTATACTTTCCCGTATCCTCCTTCGCCTATTATTTTACTCAAAGAGAAGTTATCTGTAGCTGCAACTATCTCTTCTTTCGTGTACTTTCTATATCGACTGTCACTCAATAAGAGCTGGTCCATGACTTGCTGTTTCTTTAAGGCCTGCTGGAGTGCATTTAGTTCGGCTAGTTTCCTATCGCAGAACTCTTTTGCTAGCATTGATTTCGCATCTTCGATCTCTTTCACGGCTTTTAGATGCTTTTGTTTCTCTTCTTCTGCCTCTTTTCTCAGCATTTCTTCCTTTTCCAGAGCTGATATGACCCTTTTGGTGTCTTTGATACATTCATAGGAAAGAGACTGCACCTGAGATCACCAATGTGGTTTTGGTTTAGTCTTAATAATCCAAATAAAGACAAAACACAAGTTTTATTTACAGTAACACTAGTGAACCTGTGTTTGTTTATGAACTAGCTCTTCACAAGCTTGCTTGTACATGCAAAGAGTGGTTTGTACTTGTTTCCTTAGCTGCTCTATCTCATACATAACATTTGACTGCCACTACAGGTATTTGAGATCAAAATCATAACATTTTTACATAAAATAAACCAACGGAAAAAAGTTGGTGGAATTAGCTAAAGATCAAATGCTTTAGTACTTTACCTTGGGTGTATTCATGTTTGCTCCAGGATTCAACTGCATGTTACTAGTGGAAACAATATTATGTCCAAGTATAGAGCGGACTTGTTCGTCATGGCCCAAACGGATACCAGTTGAAGCCTGTGCAGGAGAAAACACTCGAGATGCTTGATGACTAGGCGGCAAAGAAACGGGCCTTCGAATCTGATTCCTGGCTGGTGATGGTGACATGTATCATGTATGAAGCAGCTAAGCTTGTCTTATCCGAGCATGTACGGTTGAATGGATCTGTATGAGCTTCTGCTCTTTTGGGTGTACGGAATCTATATGATGAATCTGATGAGAGTTTCACTGCAGAAACAAGATTTATCATATTTTAAATTCACATTATATATCACTAAAAGTGAAATTATTATATATACCTGGAGATAACTGATTGGTTGATTTGGTCAGTACTCGATCTTTGGCAATAACATATACTTCACAAGTCTCTGGAGCTTCTCCTTGTACCATTAATGGCATTTCTTGTCCTTTTTTCCTGCCAAAACGTCTTGTCTTTATTACAGGAGATTATTCTCATTATGAACAAGGAGGAGTTGATCTATACCCAAAACTGTCTGGATCATATAATAATAGTTTAATACTCCATTTGTCTTTTAAAAATGTCATTTTACAAATTTTTTTGTTACGTATCGTTTCACAATTTCAATGCAATTTATATTTAGTTTCAGCTGATATTAATTGTAAAATGCATTGATTTAATAAATAAATTTATTTATCTCAAATATTATTAGTTAAACTGATGTAATTAATAAATACATAAATGCATTTCAATCATTTTTTAATATGTACAAAAATTGACAAAATGACAATCTTTATGAAACACATGGAGTAGTAGGTCATATAGGTTTAGAAAATGGTCTCCATTATGGCATTATGGAAACAATACCTTGTGAGGAAACTTGGAGAGCATGAGCCAATCACTAAGCACTCAACCTCACTATCTGATATGTACTTCAAAAGCGCCTTTGCAGGATCATCATGTTCCAGCAACAGAGTCTCAACCTAACCAGTAAAAATAAAAATTCATGAGACTCAAAATGCTAAAAGAACTCGAATGAATATTCTGGAGAAACTCACTTTGATTGATCCGCAGATCTTATTAAACGGCACAAAGACCTCTTCGAATTCTTTTCTCAAATCTTGTTTGTACATGGACACAACACTCTCTTCCAAGTCCTCCACTGGAATCTTTGATCCAGCTTCCAACCAAACAAAAAAAAAACAAAAAAAGAATTACGTCGAATGTTACGGTGAAAGTAAAGTCAACGAGATGAACTTACAAGGAGATGGAATAGTGGTGACGGTAGGCATGACGTGAACTAGAACTAACCGATCGATATGGGGAAGGAGATTGTCGACGGCCCAACGAACAGCGCGACGGCTAGCAGCTCCTCCAACGGTGTCGCCGGTGGATCCTTTAACGGCGACAGATATGGACGAATAATCCGGAGGAGCTCCATCGAACACGTTCGACATCATCACCAAGAAACTTCTTTCTCGATCAAGAAGACCATTTGGTACATTTGTCAAGAAAATCAAGTTTATATTTTGCCTCTCCTTTTTTCTCTCTCTCCTTCTGGCGACGCCTCCGGTGAATTGCTGATTCTCCATGCCCGCTTCCGGTTCGTGCCCTCCGGCCTCAGTCGGAAACCTCACCCGACCTCCCCCTTCCCCCCCTGACCCCCCCGATCTCTCCCCTTTGCCCCCTCTCCCCTCCTCTTCCGTCCTCCTCCCTTGCTCAACTGTTCTCCCTGACCGTGCATTCTCGCCGGTTCCAGGAGTCCTCAAGCCTTCCCTTTCCAACACTGGTGTATCAGCTGCTGATCTCCTTGCTTCCTACCTTATTTCCCCAAAATCTACTGTTCAAATCCCTAAATCGGGTTCAGCTCAAATCCCTAACTTCAATCCCCTTCCTGGCTCTATGCCAACCTCCTCTCTCTTGGGCTCCGCCCCTTCAATCTTTCCCCTTCAAACCCCTTTAAACCCTAGAGTGGCCCCTATACCTTCCAACCTTAACCCCCCGATCCAAAACACTGCTCCTTCGTGGGCTGATAAAGTTAAACTTTCTTCAGACAAAACCCTAAAGAAAATGTCCTCCTCCCCTCCTACACTCTCTCCGGAAGGAATCCCGAGAGTGACGATCCCTGATGAAGTGTTTGAGCGTGGTGCTCTCCAACATAAAGATTACATTGTGGGTCGATTCTTTGGTAGAGTGCCTACTTTCAAAACTATTCAGAATGTTCTAAACTACCTCTGGGGAAAAGGTAACAAACTAGAAATCCACATGATTCAGTCTTCTAGGTCGATGATTGTGCGCATTCCTAGTGACTACATCAGAGATAAAGTTTTGAAGAAGCGCGTTTGGTATGTCGACACGGCCATGTTTCACGTCGCTCAGTGGTCAGACGGCGAGGTGGCTGACACCTCCTCCTTGGAAACTATTCCGATTTGGGCTCACCTCATTGGCGTCCCGTTTGATCTCATGACTAACGAAGGACTAGGTTGGATCGCTGATGCGTTGGGTGACCCTAAAGAGATGGATGATTGGACAAAGAACCTATCTAGCTTATCGGTGGCGCATGTGAAGGTTGAAGCTGACGCTACAAAACCTTTTCCTACTGTTTTAGAGCTAGTTCGTCAGAGTGGTGCTACCTTCCGAGTACAAGTAGAGTACCCCTGGCTCCCTCCTACTTGTGCTCACTGTAAAGAACTAGGTCATATCCTCAAAGATTGTCTAAAGGTTAAAAGGCAATGGGTCCCTGTAAACAAAGGAAAAGGAGCTCAAGAATCTGGCCGTGATCTGGATGTTGTTGTGGTTACAGTCTGTGAGCCAATAAATAACACTCCGCCCCCTGTCGATGCCCAATACTCAATGCCCCCGCCTCTCGACTCTTCACCTTTGGTGGCTCCTATCCTGATGGACATTGATAAACCTCCCTCCCCTACCTCACGTGATACCTCCCCTCCTCACCTTCCCCTGTCTCCCATCTCCCACTCATCCCTGCTGTTACCTGACCCATCTATTTCTCCTTCCCCCCAGCCCTCTCCTGATCCAAATGACCCCCCTTCTCCACCCCAAAACTATGTCTTAGCACTTGCTGCTACTACTATGCCTAAATCTTCGGTTAAAATACCGCTTTTGGACCAAAATTCCCCTCCCACAAACATCAAACCCTTCGATCAACCACCATCTTGGGTTGTTGATGCTTCCACTAATTCTCCCTTCCAAATCTCCTTTGACCCTCTTTCCTTTCCCCCTCTTTCTGCAGAAAACTGGAAATCCCCAAAAAGAAAATCCAAGCAGAAATCTTATCTTACTCGCTCCCTACCTCCTATCCAAAATGATCATATCAACCCTTTTGCCCCTTTAGCCTCCGTTTATAACTTGAAACCTGCCCAAACTACCTACCCCTCCTCTCCCGATGTCCAAAATACCTCTTCCCATCTTCTTCATCCCTCTTTTTCGACCTCCCCCTCCCATACTGTTACCCCTCCCTCTCCTCTGGCCAGACCTTACCCTGCTGCGGGTGCTCTCCTTCCCCAAGGAGTGTCGCCTCAGTAATTTTAATGTGTACAAACTTATTTTTTTGGAATGTCCGAGGTATAAACGACTCGGTGAAGCACCACCCTTTTGTACAATGGCTTTCTTTACATCAGCCATTTATAGGTGCTCTTTTGGAGACTCACATAAAAGAACCAAACTTGAATCGGTTATTATCTACTTTTTGTCCGGGATGGAGCTACATCTCAAACCACAACACTGATGAGGATGGAAGAGTTATCATCATTTGGAAGCCTCCGGTCACGGTCCAGGAAATTCACCAAACGGGCCAATCTATCACCTGTAAAGTGACCCTTCAAACTGGCCAGTCCTTCTACTTCTCTGCAATCTACGCTTCAAACACCCGAGAAGAAAGACTTGAGCTTTGGGAAGGCCTACTCGAAGTTCAGCAGACCTACTATTTGGAGGACCAGAGTTGGCTGATAGGGGGTGATCTAAACCAAATCCTTCATCATGCTGAGCACTCATCTCCTGTAGTAAACCATCTAACGCCTGATATGGTGGAGTTGCAAGACTTTCTCCTTGACTTAGCTGTTGAGGATCTGCGTTTCCAAGGGAACTCTCGCACTTGGACTAATAAGTGTCCTCAAAATCCAGTTACTAAGAAGCTTGACCGAGCTCTAGTGAACACCAACTGGATCAGAACCTTCCCGAATAGCATTGCTACCTTCCTCCCCCATGAATTCTCAGACCACTCCCCTTGTGTTGTCAATCTGGCATGTCCCCTCCCAGCCACCGGTACTAAGCCTTTCAAATTCTTCAACCACCTTACTAGCCACCCAAACTTCCTATCTTCGACTGAGGCAGCGTGGACTCTAGCCGGAAGCACCGCATTAGACCTCGCTTCACTGGGTTACAAATTAAAAAATATCAAACGCCCTCTTAAAACACTTCATAAAGAGAGCTTCTCTGATATTCAGAAAAGAGTGTGTGAGGCTAATAGTTTGTTGAAATTGGTGCAGGTGCAAGCAATGGCTGATCCAACAACAGATGTGTTCATTGAGGAGAGAGCACTACAAGAAAAATACTACTTCCTCAGGGGAATCGAGGAGTCTTTCTTTCAGCAAAAATCAAGGGTTAACTGGTTAAGACTTGGCGACCAAAATACTCCATTCTACCAGAGTGTTGCGTGTGCCCGTGCGTCACAAAACTCCATCAGATCGATCACTCTCCTGGATGGCTTTGTTATCACTGACCCTGACCTTATCAGCTCAACAGCCATCTCTCATTTTGAAGCAATTTTGGCCCCAGATCAGCTGCCCCCTATAACAGCTTCCTACAACTGGTTACAAGCTCTCCACGCTCTCTCCTGTTCAGATCATCACCGTCAGCTAATGTCCTCTCCCCCTTCACTTGCTGAGATCGCCAACGTACTGAAAAAACTCAACCCCCGGAAGTCCCCGGGACCAGACGGCTTCTCCTCCGCCTTCTTCATAGCTGCTTGGCCAGTCGTCGGTTCAGAGGTCCTACAGGCTATCTCAAATTTCTTCACCTCTAACTTCTTGCCTCGATCCACAAATGCAACAATCCTGACTCTGGTCCCAAAGAAGCCGGGAGCTACGTACATCGCCGACTATAGACCCATTTCGTGCTGCAACACCACCTATAAGACCATCTCTCGGCTACTTGTAAAGAGGCTAAAGCTGATTCTACCGACATTCATACTGCCAAATCAAACGGCTTTCGTCCAGGGTAGATTGTTGATTGAGAACACGCTGCTGGCTTCGGAGATTGTCCAAGGTTACAATAGAAAGGGAGGACAAAAGCGCATCACTATCAAAGTAGACATTGCAAAAGCGTTCGATACTGTCAGATGGGAGTTCCTCTTCGCTTGTCTGCGTAGCTACAATATTCCGGAGGCTCTTATTCACTGGCTGGAAGCATGTGTCTGCACCCCTTCATTCTCAGTGGCTTTCAATGGATCTACATATGGGTACTTCAAAGGGAAACGGGGGCTTAGGCAAGGGGATCCACTTTCTCCCTATCTATTTGTTTTGGTCATGAACTGCCTCTCGCTGGCCCTTGATAGAGCAGCGGTCTCGGGACTCTTCTCTTACCACCCTTGGTGCGGAAAAACTAAACTCACCCATCTCTCGTTTGCTGATGATCTCTTAATTTTTTCAGATGGCTCACTTTCTTCTGCCCAAGCCATCTTAGCTGTCTTAAAAGACTTTGAGGAGAGATCGGGCCTCGCCGTGAGTATCCAGAAAACTACCCTATTTGCAGCAGGGATGACGGATGTAGAGGTGGAGAACATAAAGCTACAGACTCGCCTAACAACTGGCATCCTCCCAATTCGGTACCTAGGTGTTCCTTTGCATACTAAGAAAATATCCCTTCCTCAGTGTGCTCCATTAATCCAATCGATAAAAGCCAAGTTGCGTTCTTGGACCGTGAAAAAGCTCACGTACGCGGGTAGGCTGCAACTGGTAACTTCTGTCATAAACGGGATTACAAACTTCTGGACTAGTTCTTTCATCCTTCCGAAGGCTGTTACTCGTGAAATTGACTCTCTCTGTGCAAAGTTCCTTTGGAAGGGAGACATTTCGGCTACTGCTTCTGCAAAGGTGTCTTGGGAATCGTGTTGCCTCTCAAAAGAGGAAGGAGGACTAGGCCTCAGGGACCTAGATGCTTGGAACATGGCGTGTGCTCTAAAAATGATCTGGTTGCTTTTCTTTGCAAAGGAATCGATCTGGTCTGTGTGGTTCAGAGCGGAAATTCTTGATGGAAACATTGATTTGTTTTGGGTTATCAACACGAGGCAGAAACACTCTTGGTTAGTAAACAAGCTGCTGGACTCTAGGGAGGTGGTCTATCCTTGGATAAAGAAGCAAGTACAGAGTGGCGAGACCACTTATTTTTGGTCCTCAAACTGGTCACCGTATGGAAAACTGTCGGTCTATCTGAACAATGCTGGTTCTTCGCGTTATCCAGTAAGAAAAGACACTACTCTTGCAGAACTATGGGAGAACGGTGCGTGGACTCTCCCAAACGCACGTTCTGATCGCCAGCTTGAGGTTATCTCTTACCTCTCTACCCTGACACTAAACGATTACAATGACGACTTTGAATGGTGGCCTGGAGCTCATAGACAAAACAAGTTCCGCACAGGGGCACTTTATCACTTGCTTCGCCCAACGGCACTGACAGTTTCATGGCATAGGGAAGTATGGTTCTCGGGCGGGATACCAAAGCATATGTTTCTAGTCTGGCTAATGGTCAGAAACAGGTGCCCCACTCGCGATAGAATTCGGAGTTGGGGATTGCAAACAGACCCGCGGTGCCTGTATTGTAATGCAGCCGACGAGTCTATTGCTCATTGTTACTTTGAATGCAGTTTTACTTGGGGAATTTGGAAGGAGATAGCAGCTAAATGCAGGTTCGCTTCAGTCAGGCAGTGGAGTAATCTACTCCCTCAACTCAACAGCCACACAACAAACAAGGTCTCCAAAACTCTCCTTCTTCTCTGCTGGCAGGCAACGTTATACATTCTCTGGATGGAGCGAAACAACCGGCTTCACAATGCTAATTTTACTGCTCCGGATGGACTGATCGCTCAAATAAAACTGACGGTTAAAAACAGGATCTCGAGCTTAAGGACGGACAGGCCAAAATTCTCATCCTCCCTTCTTCAGTTGTGGTTCTCTACCTAATCTCCTCTCCCTACTAAAATCTGATTCAAGTTCGTATCTTTTGATATGTAAAGGCTACTTAGCCTACTGGGTGTTCACTCTGTAACAACATTTTATTTCTCCTGCATTTAAATAGAAAAATCTTTTTCAAAAAAAAAAAAAAAAGACCATTTGGTTTGGTCTTGTATTTATTGACTCGTGATAGTTGAAACAAATAATCCTTAAAACTATACAACAATACTCAGTTGACAACTGTTATTGTGTCTTTTGCCCCTCCTTTCTCTTAATTTTAAATTATAATTTGTATATACATTTTAATATCAATACTATTAAAAGAGAAGGAGTTTTAATAAATCTACTTAAAAATGTTGTTTTGACTATTTCATTAGACTTAACTTTTATTTTGGTCTTACCTTATATGTATGTAACAATATGTTACTCAATAACATTCATACCATATATTTACCCAATTTTTACTCCTTTTGTTAGTTAACGACTATAACAATCGCATATGTTTTCATTTTTAATTTAAAAGTGCGAATGCAATCAAATATATTACAACGTAATATACCTATTCTCTCAGAGATATTCCTTTCCTTTTCTACTCATATTAAATTCTTCTTAATTCTTTGATAACAAAATCTATCAACAATGTATTGTTTTTAACTTCCCGTAACATCCTCGCTAATATTTTCCAGCATTGCAAGGTATTTTAATGAGTATGTCCCACGTAGTCCTTTTTAAAATATGTTACATGCGATTTAGAAATTAAAATCCTTTTGGTTTTGGTGTTTTGGTTCTACATTTTAGGAACTATTCAGGTATTTACAAAGTTTGATTTCGTTTCAGTTGAGTTATTTTGGTTTTTGGTTCGGTTCAGTAGTGAAGTTGGAAACCAGTTAATATGCAAAACAAATTGGGTCTAATTCAGTTTCGTTTGATTTTGGTTTTCGGATAATTACCGATTTATAGATAAAAATATCAGATATTTTGAGTTCTCAGTTTAAAAATCGAGTA
The DNA here is from genome assembly GCF_020379485.1 of Brassica napus. Lineage (NCBI taxonomy): Eukaryota > Viridiplantae > Streptophyta > Magnoliopsida > Brassicales > Brassicaceae > Brassica > Brassica napus. The sequence goes on along the minus strand of NC_063443.1, from coordinate 10,944,449 downwards.
ACTCGAGTTGTTTGAATAAAAATTTCTGATACTTCGGATAATTTTTAATATTTTAATACAAAATATTTGGATAATTCGGTTTATAAATAGTATGTTTAGGATATTTGGTTATTTAGAAATTAAATATAATTAATAGTTTAATCATATAATTTGTATTTTAAAAATTCAGATATCCATTTGGTTTTCAGTTCGGTTTTATTTTTTTTTTGTTTCAAAGATATATGATATGTTCGGTTATTTATGCAATTCAGTTTAGTTTTGATTTTGTATTTTCCATTTTGGTATGGTTTGATTCAGCGTTCTGGATAAATATACTCAAATCTATATTGTATCTTATATGAAAATTTATTTAATTTTGAAACAAATCCGCGCTTTTTAAGCGCGGGTCAAAATCTAGTATGATTTTTAAAATTATAACTTTCTTAGAAATTATTTTAGTTGCTCAAGGAAGCAAAAATTATAGTAACAAATAAACCGATGGGCGGTCTATCATACACGAATCACGCCGTCACGCCCGCCCTTTCACGATTCTTCTAATCAAAAGAGACGGTGAGGGATTGAAATCCAAGGAAATGTTTTATAAAGAGTTGAGTATATTGCTTGTTATTAAGATTATGTTATGTGATGCTACCGAATATATTCTTGCTCTCAGAGTCTCAGTTCGTGACTTGTTGCAAATTGTGTATAAATAAATGATTTAAGACGGCACACACACACACACCACTTGCAATATTTCACTATGCAATAGTCCCGGTGTTTCCGATTATACTTTTGCACAAAAGTTGAAGTGAAAGTGTATAGATTAACGAGTATTTGCACTAATGTAACAACGAGAATGGATTGTACTTAAATAAAATGGCAAAGACTATCCTTCTCTCAATCTTTTTAGGCACATACCTTGTGAATAATAGATTCTATACACGTTTGTTACAAATTTTCCTAGTAACCCACATGCCATTCGTCGATGGATTATTCATTTATATACAAACCCAAGAGTGGAGGAGAGAATCATACTCTGAGATAGGTTTTAATCATGGTTGCTCCGGTTGGATCAGAGATAAGATGATTAATGAGACCTTTCCTCAAGTTGTTTGGTGCAATGATGAACATGTAGAAAGCAAATAGAACGAGGTCTCCTGATGTTAATGTTGATCCTAGAAACCCTCTCCACATCCTGAGCAAAAGAAAACAAAAACATCACTTTCTTGATTTTTCCATACATTGTTTGTTAACTGAATCAAGAATCAGTGGATGGATGGCTTACCATTTTGGAAGGCGGAAGAAAGTGTGGAAGAAGCATCTAATGCCTTGGATATCGAGTTGAACTATGAGCGCAAGACCAAAGAGAAAGAATGCTCTTTGTCGTTTCCTTTCTGGTGGCCATAAAGTATCCCAAGCTGGCACAGAATAACAAGCTCACAAGTTTTTATAAATTGTCTAAAAGATGTAAACTCAGTGGTGGTTTATATAGAGCCTCACCTTGTCTTGAAATATTGGTGTTGATGTGTCTGGTGAAGGAAGTCGTAGACTCTTGTTTTAGTATATCCGAGATGACTGATGCGTATTTTGGAGCTTCAGACAAAGATCTCACAACTGAATAGCCTGTTGCAGGATGTACCATGCTAGCTGCAGCGCCAAAGGCGAGATTCTTTTGTTCCGTGTTCGGCAAGGAACCACCTACTGGGATGTAAGACCATTCCTGTTTTTTTTATGCACCAACCAAAGAAGTTTATACTGTTTGCTCAACAAGCGAAGGTATACTTTTGTTCGTTTATATAGGTTTACCTCTTCATAAGTCTTTAGTATTCGGATACCGAGTGTCTCTAATCTCAACAAGAGCTTCTTTTTAAGCAAATCAAAGGGCATGACATCTTTTGAAGCAAGACATGTCTCCTGCAAAGAAACTCCAGCTAATAAATAAGCAAATAGACTTTTAGTGATAAAATGATTAAAACAGAAGAAGAGAGAAGGAACCTCAAAGAAGACTCTTGTCTTTGTCATAGGCATGGCGTAGAGAAACGTTGGATACTCAGCTTCTAAGCTCCGGATTTTCTCGTTTGTATAATCTCTGTAATCCATGAACACCATCTGCTCTGGATCATATGGACTGTTTTCCACCTACAAAGAGTTTTCAAACAGAGATTAATACAAATTTCTTACAGGAGTATCATAATTTGATTACTATACCTCAACCTCCAAGCCGTAAGCAGTTTGGACACAGACTCTAGGCCCCCCAACTTCGTATTGCAAGAGCTTCCCTGAAGCTGCTCCAGAAGCAACAGTGGCAAGCCTGCATTTGTCTAGAATGTCAGAACCATTGACACTGTACCCAAACACGTTTTTGTTACAACTTACCTGCAGGGAACAAGGGTGTTTTGTTCACAGGAAACAAGCCTAAGGCCATCAGGAGCTTCTGTTATGCTCTCAACTTTGGAGCTAAGATACGAGACACCTGACTCCACACACCTATGAGAAAATCAATTGTCAGGAGATGAACAATAATAACTAGTGAAATGTCTCTCTGAAGAGTGGAAGCAATTTTTTAATTACCTCCTCAAGAGCTCCTCGTGAAGTAAACGTCGACTAACTCTTCCATAAGCACGACCAATGGTAATAGGATTGTCATCGTCCAGATACACAAGGGTATCTCTCCAAACATGCTCAATACATTTTTGCAAGCCAAGATCTGCAAAGAGTAAAACAATAAACACACAAAATAGTTTTATTATAATATGACCATGGAGATAGTAACTGCTAGATCATTACCGTTGAACTCATCTTCCCAAACACCGTAGTTGTTAGTGAAAGGAAGATCAGGACCAATGAGTCCAACTTTGAGACCTAACCTTGCTGATTCTGCAGCCAAGGCTAAACCAGCAGGACCACAACCAATAACCACTAGGTCCAAAGCACCACCACCTTCACCACCAGTTGATATAGGAGGTAACTGTTATATTTAAAAAAACACACACACACACACAATCAATAAGACAAAAGCTTCAAAAACTCAGACATGACCTGTCTGAAGCAAATGCAAGATCAAAGGAGTCAACGGCAAAACGTTGACCTACCTTATCAACAAGCTTAGACTGTTCATCCATGTCTTTGTTTTGCTGCATTTGAACGTATAGAATCTCCGAACCACCAGCCTTCACGAAGTCTTCCTCGTCGGCGTAATCCTCTCTCACCGCCACGCAACCGGAACCTGCTCCGCCGCCGCTAGCTCTGACTTTAACAAAACCGCACCGGAGATTACTAAAGCTGTATCTATTAACCACCGGATAGTTTTTACGCGAAGAACTCCAAGACGGAAAAGCTATGACCGCCGTTGCAGCGAAATTACGAGCACCAACACACTCCATTGTAGTATAATTCTACTCAGAAGTAAAAACCGAAATATAAATAAATAAAAATCTTCTGCGCGGAGACGAAAACCTCTCACACCATTGTTCCTTGGTAAATATTTTCTTTTTTTTTGTTTTGTAATCAATAAATGTTTCACGATGATGACTGAGGAAGAGAGCGTTGAAGACGAGAGGACGATAAGGAAGGAGGATAGAATTAGAACCGCTGCTTATGCCTGACTCTTTTCTCCACGTGTAATTCTTTGATTGGTGTTAAGTAATGAAGAGTAGAACGTTCTTCGTTTACCAAAGACACGTGTAAGTTTTTGATTGGCTATTACAATTCAAAGTACAACAACGTCGTGTATGGTTTTGCGTCCGTTACTTATGGGCTGTACGAACGGGCCTTGTGTTTAAAGCATGAATCGAGTTAAATCTCACTTCTCTGTTTGTTTTTTGAGCTTTTAGTTCAAAATGTTACAGATATTCGAGCTGTAACGATTTCCATTCAATATTAATATCTTCACTAAGACATGTGAGACTCTTACAAGCCACGATAGTCATGGAAAGGAAAACAAAAAGAAGAAACAGAATTTTCACATCAACAACGTACTTGAAGATGTGATTCAGTTACAAGCCACGACAGTCATGACAACCAAAGAAGAAACATGGAGTTCACATCAACAACGTACCTACTCAAAGACAATCCCAAACAAAGATGACATAATGTTCATTGTTTCGGAGATTACTTAAGCTTAATGTGAGTTTCTTAAGGATTGTTTACTTCTCTAAAATGTAACTCACCAATGTCAGTTCACATCCACTGCCACGAGCATTAAAACCTTAACATAGTCTACAGTCACACTGTCCACTTATTAATCACGAGATACAGAGGTATATCTACGTTTGACTTTATCTGTCACACAAGTGAAATGCACACAGCTACTACACAAGTAACACTAATCAGACTTCTGGAAAACTCCAATTCGCATTGCCAAAAGAATTCAACCGCAGTTTCAGTAACCCCATGAGATAAATAGTTCAGACAAAGAAGAACAAAAGAGAAACACGAAATTTTAAGTTTGTTGACACCAAACCAATGACATCAAAAACAAGTTATGGAGGAGAGAGCTTATAAGAGAACAAGCCCAAGTTCCGATGGCTTCAACGCACTTCTCAAACGGTAATTATAGAGATAGTAGTGAAGCTGACCATCTCCCGGACCAAACTTCAACTCTTTCAAGAAGCTCTCATTGTGCATCACATCCAGCGCGTTGAACACGTCAAACCCCTTCTGCTTCGACACGATCAGCGCATCATTCATCAGCTGGAGGAACGACGTCTGTGTGGCCACGTTGTAGTAGGAATAAGCAGCTTTCAGCGTCGTGTAGTTCGGGTTACCGAGGATGGTCGACGGGAGGGTGTAGAAGCTGCAGAAGTCAGTGACATCGTGAGTCTCAGGGCTTTCAACCAAGTAACTGTCAACCACATCTTCCCTCGGGAGTAGCCAATGCTCAACATCGTTCTCATCAAAGTCAGTCGCCACTCCAAACTGGCTAAGGTAGTTCCTCAGCAACCGCGTGACAGCAGGGACATCAAGCAGTTCCATTTTCCTGAACCCAGGAGTGACCGGCGCCTCAGGTAACTTGTAAAGCTTGATGGTTCTGCTCATCGTCATCCTCGCACCAAGCCTCGAAAACCCAACATCGATCAGCTTCTTCGGGTTCAACGACCTGTGCCAGTACTGACACGTGGTGATCGGCGTGGGAAGCACAACACCTGCAGTGTACGCAGCCTGCCAGATATTCTCCAAGTGCACCCTTCTAGTCACCTCCTTGATCATCACAGGAGCAAGCCTCTTCGACCTAAGCTTCTTATGAACGCACAAGAAATTGATCTCAGCCATCTTAACAACCTCATCACGCACCCTGATCCTCGCAGGCACCCCGCTGATGAAAGCCACAAGCTTCTTGTTAGTCTTGGCGCGGACTCCAATATGCCAGCTCTGGTAATAGCCAGGGGGACGCAAGGCCCACCTGAGAAACTCCTTGGAGTAGTTGAACCTGAACATGTTCTCGTCGTCTTCGACGTAGTTGTTCCTGAGGAGGTTGTAGACCTCGGAGCAGATGTCGTCGGAGGCCATGTCGCAGGTGGTCCATTCGTAGACGGAAGGGAGGTTGTAGGGCTCTTGCTTGACCTCGGATAAGGGCGTAGCGAGCTCGATTGGGCCTTCGGGAAGGCTAGTGTCGCCGATGTCTTTGAACTGGCCCACGGGCTGAGTCTCCCAGAACTTGTGGGTTTTAGAGTCTGACATTGACTCTTGGAAGCGTCGGACTATGGTTTCGAGTGACGTGTCGTCCTTTGTGGTGGAGGATTCGACGATTTGGTTCTCTTCTGGTGGTGGATTGTTGTCTGCCATTTCCTACAGCTAAGTTCTTCTACAAAATCAAAAATGTATTTCTATAAAACTGTTTCAATTTGTCATATCGATGTGTCTAACATGCGAATCGCGCCGAGATCGAACTTAAGATAATGAATCTAGCGAGATCGAGCTCAGATCTTACGATATTAAGATCAAGAAGACTCACCGATTTTGCTCGAAGAGGAAGACTCAGCAGATTCTCGCCGATCCTCCGAGAAAGAGCTATCAGATCTCTCTGGGATGATTAGGGTTCGATGAGGGAGTAAACTCTTGTGAGAGGAGGAAAGAATAAAGGAAGGACGAAGGCGTGAGGTTTGAGGTTATGGCCAATGGGGGCCGGATAGAATCTTATAATTCTCAGTTTATTGCATTTTGCACCCTCTTAATTCCTTTTTATTTCCATTTACCCACCTTCTTTATCAATGGTCTTGTTATTTGTCTTCAATTAATACAATCAAGTCTCATTCGTATTGTTTGTTGTATTTTAATGGATTTAAAAAATTTAACTAAATCTAGTATTATTGGTTCTATAATTTTCAAATATATATTAAAATCATGTGTTATTGGTTTAATGATTCATAAATTCTATATCAAATCAAGTATTATTCAATCTACGGATTTACTAATATATTTAATTTTATAATGGATTTGAATGGATTTGTTTGGATTTTTTAGTTAAAAATACAAAGATTCAAATCCGAGGAAAAACCTCCAGATTTGCATGTTTTACTTGAATTTATAAATACTATATGGATTTCTAAATCAATCAAAATATATAAACCAATAACACCTATGAACGAACATTTAAAAGGTATTAAAACTTCAGACTAATAGTTAAAAATTGATTAGATGCTCATCCCACTTGATAATTTATATATGGATTAAATACATAGTCAAGTTTAGCAAATACTGCAATTGTTTTTTTTTTTTGTCGGGGATTTATTTAGATATTACAATTATGAGAAATATTACAAAGACGATTCGATCACCGACAATACTACCTGCGTTATGAGGATCTACGCCTAACTGCCTCATTTGAGCCGTCCTATGAAGATCACGCCTGACCGGATTTACTTGCACCATGTTGAGAAACTCTTGTAAGCCTTTCTTCCGTAATCGCATAATTGTTGAATAAATCGCTTGCTCCGGGAATTGAAACCTGGATTTCCTGTGCAATCTGCAAGAAATTGCATAGTCTGAGATTTGAACCCTAGACCTGGGTGTAGAAACCTTTAAACCATAACCACTAGGCTACGGTGCTTCTACTTACTGTCTGCAATTGTTATTCAAGCATCTTTAAAACAAACAATATAAATATAGAGAATATAAGTTGCTTGATTAATTAGTTCTCCATGTTAATGGGTCTTTTACTCTTATTGATGGAAATTTCAGCTAGACAAAACACAAATAATATATGCTGAAAAGTACATTTTCACATCGCTAAAAGCTATAACTCGATGGTTTCAAATCTCCTTCGTAGTAAAACAAAACAAATCCCAACAAAATGAATTTAGAAAAGATCAAAATCAAAAATTATAAAGAAACAAACAAAATGTAACAAATTTTCTAGTTTCTCCAATATAGAGCCGAAAACTATTTATAAATAATAACTTCTGAGTTAACAAACAAACACGACATGTTTATCTCTAACAGATGAATCATCATCAATGGTGGTGAAACCTTTCGCTGGAGACTTGAAGAGTCTCGATGCCTTTGATCGCAGAGTCGTAATGTTTTCGGGTGGAAGAAGACCTCTTCCCTTCCGACGTTGTAACCACCGCTGTGTTTCTTAATCCGCTGCCCGTACGGGACCTCTGTAGCTCCTCCGATGTTAATCTCCTTGATGATCCTGCTGATTGCGCGAACACCGACGAGCTATGCATCTATTAATATGTAATGAAAAATTAAATTATTTACTGGTCTTCAAAAGTAAGGAGTCCCTATTTATTTTCATACAAGAATTATGATAATTTTCAAAAACAAAATCTCATCCAAAAAAATAAAAATAATGCATCAAATATGAAAAAGAACAAATCAATTTTATACAAATTTTTGAAGTCCCCACTTACAGAAGTGTCATTTACACTAAAAATGAGATCTTATAAGGTGGTTTGTGGTTTGGTGCTAAAGAAAAAAAAAGAGTAGTTTGTGGTTTTTTATCGATTTTCTCATTTGAAATCAGGTAATTGATTTGGTTAATTAGCTGAAATAAACCAATTCAGATGCATACTAAACCGGAATTTGATTTGGAATGCTGACAAATTTTGAAGTTTTTAAAATATGCTACAATAAACCAATTCAGATGCATACTAAAATATGCTATAAAATATTCTAGACCCTAAAATGTCAATTTTCCAATAAAAAATGTTTTTTTATATATTTATGTGGTTCTCTCAGTAACTTGAGATTCCAAATGTTAAGAAACTGTTTTACAACTTGGATCAGTGAAGAGCTATTAGATTGCTAAAACTCTTAAGCTTTTGGGGTGTCTAGAGAAAATAACAGAGCAATTGTTTTCATACCATTGGGGCTCTCAAGTTGCCAGAGTTGTCAAGAGCACCAGACGTTCTCCTTCTTGATGAATCCATCGGTGGCCTTCCTCCTTCATCCTCCCCTTCGAGTAAACACATAAACAATCAAACAAAAGCTTTACAACTTTCCAAGTTTTATAAAAGCTTCAAACACTCAAACTGAAGGTCACACCTGCGTATCTATCCATGGTGGTCAATCCTGGAGGCAAAGCCGCACTTGTTCCAGCTGCAGGAGTTCCGAGGCCACGGGTTGGAGGAGCTGTCAGTTGTGACTGTTGGTACTTCAGTATGGTCCAGTCAAAGACATAATCGAACTGAAACCCTGCGATAAAGAAAATATGTAAGAAAGTCTGGATTTGGGAAGAAGAGGGAAAGAAAGAGATCTTAAAAAACCTTCACGGATAAAGAGATCTCTGAATATTCTTTTGAGATAACCGTAGTCCGGTTTGTCATCAAACCGAAGTGAGCGGCAGTAATGGAAGTAAGATGCAAACTCTGATGGGTAGCCACGGCATAAAGACTGGAGGAAGATGAAGCAAGTTGTGTTAATGACAAGAAGTTTGAAGTAAATGGAATGTGAATGAGAAGTTTTACCTCAATGGAAGTAGAGACTTTCTTTTCGCTGATTCTCTCGTACTTTTGTTTCTTGGTTCCAGCTTTAAGTCCTTGCCATGGAAGACTAAACAAAAAATACATTCTATTAAGGAATGTGAAGAACGATGTGTAACAAGGAGGCATGTAGGTGGGGAATTATACACACCTTCCTTTAAGGAAGTACATGAGAATGTAACCAAGAGATTCTAGGTCATCCCTTCGGCTTTGTTCTGTATGATAAGAAGGAAGGGTGTTAATATAAGGAACACGAAGTATCAATCTACAGCAGTTGGTTGTTGGTCAAGCTTACCAATTCCCAAGTGAGTATTCATACTAGCATATCTTGCAGTTCCAGTGAGATTCTTATTTTCTCTACAAGACAAAAAAAAAACGGAAGCAGAGGTTAGAATTGTGCAGTAGGAAGAAGAAAGATTACAATCCAATCATATGTCACCTGTAAGGAATGTGCTGATGAGTAGTGTTATCCCTGTACTTCTTAGCAAGACCAAAGTCGATGATGTATACCTTTTAGACATAAAGTTCAGTAAGGAGTCACTTCCAGAGGTAATAACTTCAAAAGTAAAATAAGAACATGTATATGTGAAAAGGAAACCTGGTTTGCGCGTCTTCCTAGCCCCATGAGGAAATTGTCTGGTTTGAGATCTCGGTGAAGGAAAGATTTCGAATGGAAATACTCAACACGGTTTATCTGAATATAAGAGAATCAATCACTAAACAAGTCTCTAAAGGAAAAAGAGGAGAGAGAGAGAGATGGTACCATTTGATCAGCAAGCATGAGGACGGACTTGAGAGAAAGTTTCCTGCTACAGAAATTGAACAAGTCTTCAAGACTAGGGCCAAGTAAATCCATGACCAGCACATTGTAGTCACCTTCTACACCAAACCACTTGATATTTGGAACACCAGCTGTGCCATTATTAAAGAAGGTTCATCAGTAACTAAGGACATGTGTATGAGAGAACAAAAACAGAGATGGTTTGATCAGAGACGAAACGTTTACTTCCTCCCTGTAGAAGTTTGTATAACTTGGATTCATAGAGCAGCTGTGGATGTTTTGTCTTGGCATTTTCCTGCAATAAAATTAAAAGATAAACAAGATTAGACTTATATAGCAGCAAAGCAAAGAAAAGAACTCACAAGCTTGATGGCGACTTCTTCGTTGGTTTGAATATGAGTACCTAAAAGAAACACCAACAATAATGTTAGCAAGAAGGTTCGAGAAAATCTAAAATGAGGGTACGAACCGAGATGGATCTCTCCAAAAGAACCGCTTCCAATTTTCCTTCCCAGCCGAAACTTTTTTCCCACAAGATGCTCCATCGATGCCTCCTAAGCCCTAACTAGGATGATTATCATATATCTTCCTTCTCGCGATCTGGGAACAAAAGGAATGTTACTCTCTTCACGCGAATTGGAAACACGAGGAGAAAAGGAAGCTTTTCTTGATTTTTTTTTGTTTCTCAAAGTTTGGGTCTTTTCCTTTTCTTCTCTTTCCTTATTCTCAGCTCCCACGGTTCCCAATATCCCGGTTCTATTTAACCGGAACTCCGGTTAACAATGCTACATTTAATCATTTCCCTTTTCAAACAATACGTTACGCTAACACCCCTCCTCTTATGAAAGGAGTAGATATTACCTATTTAAATTTTGAATTTCCAAATCGGTTCTTTCGTTTTGGTTTCGGTTTACTTTGGGTAGCTGCTGAACGTACATTCACGCGTGTTTAAAACTAATTAAATATTTTTTAAAAATTATTTTGGACTGGCTACGAGAGAGAAATGGGTTACCAAGCGTGAGGGCTACGCGTGCCGTTGGTGACCGGTAAAAAGTCGTTTCTCACATGACCTCACATCCTCCTAGGTAATACAGTCAATGCTCGACACCAGACGTAATCGGCACGTGATTCGTCTCTTCTCTCCGTATATCGACTTTACTGGTCTATATTCTAATCATACGTTGTACGAGGAAGATATCTAAATAATTGTACTCAGTCGTCGAGTAGCAAAATAAATAAACCATTAATAATCGCATAACTGACTTACTGTTGCTTTACAAGAGAAAATTGTTGATTAAAAAATCTTTGAAATTTTTTCATTCCGCATACAGGTACGGGTTGATCTAGAAACAATTTTTATCCGGCTGAAGAAAAAAAAATTACTTATATTTTTTTTTTTACTGGCATTATCAAAATTTTGTATAAAATTCTGCTAACTAAAAAAATTCATGGTGGGCAGCTGAGCATACTATATTTTATGACTATATAATTAACATATTATATGTGATTACATTATATGAATTTGAACAAAAAATATGATATTGAAGCAGATGTTACAAGTTAAATAATTGTCCATTTCATTCTCAACTTACAGAGAAAACCAAAATAATCTTCAACTTCCGTGAAACCATTTTAATCACTAACTTTTTAAAATTTTCCATTTTAAACCTCAACTTTTGTTGATCAAAGCCATTTCAAATGTACGAAAAGTCAACCGTTAAATTTTTTGTTTCGTTTTGAATATCTGACTTTTATCGGCTTTCATTTTTTGAATCAGAAAATCTTATTACTTTTTACTTAGTTACTCCTTCATAATGAGATCTTCGATCCTATTCTAACAAATATTAATCAGTAAACACTGTTTTGAAGTGTGTGGATATGTCTCATAATGAGACATCAACAAAGTTCAAAGAGATAAAAATAGTCAATTATATTGTCATCTTTAGCGACTCGTACGTTACCGAGACAAGACAATGATGATATACCAAGATTTTTGGTCCAACGAAAGTTTATGTTATCGGATGTTGTTACGGTTGTCCACACGTATAAGTGAAAATCTTAATTTAGATTTTGAAGTAACTCTGACCTTTGGTTTTGCAGCTACAACATTGGTTTTAAAAAATATAGGATTGTCTTGGACAGGAACTTGACCGCCAAGTTTTCCGATTTCTCAATGTCCATAACTCTCCCAGAGGGAAAATCAAGAATAGAAGTTGATTTGGTGATAGGATCATTAGGATACCTTGATCCATCATACGCTTACACAAAAGTAGTGACAGAATATACAGATGTGTACAGCTTTGGAGTCTTGTTGATGGTTTTCCTCACTGGCAAACCAGCTCTCGTCTCCACTAGCTCTGATGGTGACCCCACTAGCTATTAGCTATGTGAAAGGTTTGTATGAGAAAAAAAACTAATTGATCCAATGTTAATGAAGGACATCACATGTGCCCAGAAATTGACACTTGAATCGTGTATTGCACTTGCTCTGAGCTGCTGCCAGGAGAGTAATGAAGACAGACCGAGAATGATGCAAGTAGCTAAAGAACTCAAACGGATCCACACATCATTTTAGAGATCCTCGGATCTTTGCACCATAAAAAAAGTTTGAAAATCATTTCCGTTTGCATATAGTATGGAACTCAGATTAATAAAACAAATCTGGTAAAGATTAGATAGAATATTGTAATTGTATCGTACAAATGGATTCATTTCAACAGCAAACACAAAGCTATTGTCAATAAATGTGTTATATTATTAATTCTGTAAATAAAATAATGATATTGAAGCGGTGTTACAAAGTAAATAAAGGTTACTATAACCTTAAAAATTATGGAAAATTAAATTATTTGAAATGTGTAAAAGTTGTAACCCTGTTAAAGAATCACCCCAGATCAGAGAGGTGACAAAAAGAACATGTATGATCAGATCAGGAAAAAAACGAGAAATTAGTTTCTCGGACTTGGAAGACCCATGCAAAATAGTCTAGGAGAGACTCGAATCTTTGGACTAGGCCTTGGCGAAGGTATTGGACCAAATAATCCCATCTTTCCGTTGACCACACGAGGAGAAAGATTGACTTGTTCAAGCGCTCGGATCTGCAAATCCATAGGGTAGTCCCGCACACACCCGATCCTAGGTCCATTTCCGGTACTCCACTTGCACATAAAACGTTTTTGTTCTCCGGAATCCTCTACCGGCGGTTCAACTGGAATAACCGTGGTTTCATCTCTACCTTCGGATTTCAGCGGTTTAGTGCTTCCCTCATTATTAGAGACAATATACTTATCATCGTCAATCGGATTCAACTGAACAAACAAAATTTAATCATCAATATTATGTACTTGAGTTAAATTTAATGAAACTTAATATCCTTTCATTTTTATAATCACCTTAACGTTGGTAAGATCCACACTGTTTTCTTTTAAGAACCCGATAAATTCTTGGAAATTCTCTTCCGTCGGGCGATAATGACCACTGTATGACCACACAGCTTCTACAACTCCGCCGTGTGAAACAATTCTACCGGCAGCAGTAATGGCGGCACCGGAGAGAAAACTCGAATGTTGAAACCGACCTTTTTCCTTTTGACCAATGTATAGTTTTCTTGTCGTGCTTAACACGAAGATCCACTTTGTTCCTTCGATGGTCTCAACGAGGTTCTTGTTTTGTCGGTTGACTAGTTTCCCTCCTTCCACTACGACTTCGTATGCTTGTCTCTCTTTCTGTTTATATAACCAAACCGAACCATAAATTAAATTTGTGTATAGTTATTTGATAACCGGAATTAACCGAATTACTATGAATACATACCGGACCAAGGTAAGTGATGCATTGTCTTTGAAGAAGCGTTCTTGGACATTTGGTGAGATTCACTTGCCTGCCCTCTCCAATGTCTAACCTTTGGTATCATTCAAAATGTTTGCCATCGAATCAGCTAAACTAATTGCGAAAAAAATTGAAATAATATTTTGACCAACTTTGTGTGAAATTTACCAGAAGAAAAATGGCTGACTACTCTCGCTTACTGACCAAACATCGTAGTATAAGTGTAAGTTATGTCCATACCGATGACGTGGATCAATCTATATAAAAATGTGAAAATAAACAAAACATTACTATATATATATATATATATCAAAGTATAATATCCATATACTAAAGTAAACTAAATAAATCATAAACTTACCGCTTCTAACCAATGTCGCAAAGCTAGCTTCTGCGCTTTATCATCTTTCAGCAAGCCTTTCCCTACCTACAAAACATACAATCAAAATATGATAAGGTATGATATTAACTATGTAAGAAAAAACACTATGTAATAAAGTATAAACATGTTCGACACAGCCGTCTGGTTGGTTCGGTTCATAGTAAATTTACCTTTGCTGCTTTTGTTCCAGCTCTTGCCCACCTCGACACAGCCGTCTGGTTGGTTCGGTTCGGTTCTGATGCTGCCAATTTCAATTCTTTCCACCTAAACCAAACATAATTTCATATCACATATCCGGTTTTTGTAAATTTAACTTTGTAAAAATTATAACTTGACGTACCATAATTCTTCAACGACTACTGCACAGTCAGCGAGATTTCGACGCGTTCGGTAACTCTTGTAAACCTTTTGTAAGGTAACAGCGGCAGCGTCAAGCTCCGTTGATGGTCTCGGAGACCAAAACGGCGGAGGTTGTGGTAAACTTAACGCCGTTAAACTCCCTGAGATTCCCATTTTGCCCCTGTTCCTACGTTTTGGAGACGAGCCTTCTTCTTCTTCCTTGTGCTCTACCTGGACTAGACTTGTGAACGAGAGACTCCTCTCAAGAAGAACCATGTTATCTGGTTTAGGACCCTTCAAGTTTACACTTTTTCTCGTTTTGACCCCTAAATTTTCATCTTTGTATCTGTTCCCCTTCTTGACCAAATCTTTGAACGATAAAGTCTTCTCCAGATACATATTTACTGGGCTTTTCAGAAGTCTCGGTGTTTCGCACTCTTGTGAATCTTTCTTGGAACTGTTGCCCCTTTGTAAGCACCCAAAAGATAAAGCCATGGAAGCTACCTGTAAGAACTAAAAGTAGTGTTGAACAAAAAAAAAGAACTAAAATTAGTGATTCAGACAAGAGACGAGAAAGGAAACTAGTTTCAGTTGAAATCCGAAGATTGAGGAAGATACATACACTGTTACGATGTAAAGAAGTTTGTCGAACGCTGTATCTTTTTCTGGCGGCAAAAAGAGAGACCAATTAAATACAAAAGAAGAACTCTGTTTCTGTTAATGTCTCTTCTTGCCCATATGTCTTCTATATATATATAAGGTTATTATATATTAACTGATAAATAAATATGACGTAATTATTAGATTTTCTTCAGAAAGTTTGTGACTGAACCTTTAGGATACGCAGTGAAGATTTTTCTGAGTCTTTATTCAAAGTTTTAACATTTTCCTCTGATTTATAAAACATACTAGCGTGTGGGACATCTTTGAATACGTCCGCGTATCGGTTAGATAATCGTACTCACGACTTATCTTCTACATTTTTATAGCACTACTAGAAGTATACATATATTATTGTATAAACATAACTGAACCAATATTTGAGTGTGTGTTATATATCGGTTTATATATTTTTGTTGACATTGTTAGAAGTATACATTCTCTATATATTACATATTTACATACTCACTTACAATTCAATGTGATATACGCACGGCGTTACGTATGAATCGTGGCATCTTTGAATATGTCCTCGTTCTTGGTTATACAATGTTTTCGTCTTTCCAGTTTATGTGCATTTCAGAATTTTATGTCCCGATCATGATAACTATCCACTAGTTATTTTTGTTTCAGTCAACGTACTGTTCTACTTCTGTTTATGCTAATCAGTATATATTATTTTTTAACCTAGGCACTGTGGACTTATGAAAATGCTCAACTAATTCCTAAAAAAAGTATGCAGTCTACAAATGGATCATTTATTTGAATATTTAAATGAGCCGTAAGCAATGGTTTCCCCTAGACTATATTTGCGAAGTGATTTTGCCACATGTCTTCCCTACAATCAATTTTACAAAAACAATGATGACATGACTAACAAGATTGATGACATGGCTTATAGTTAATATGACATGGACAATCACATTTATTACTGACATATATTTTTGGTAAACTTTATAGAATATGACAATAACTAATACATTACATTTAATGTTGATTTATATTTTTGGTAAACTTCTTAAAATATGGTAATAATTCATAAATCATCACTAAAATAAATATATTGAAATATGCATTATAAATTTCGAAATACATTATTTAATTGTATTTTTATAATTATACAATTTTAATTACTAATATTTTCAAAATTTTCTACATCTTTTTAAAAATATTAATAAATTATTAATCGTAATTTCATTAGTTTCTTTTAGATATCTACAAATTTTATAAATATTATTTAGTTATAATTTTTAATAACTATACAACTTTTATATGATTTTTTAGTAATTTTATACAAGTTGATTTAATACATTTAACAAAAATAAATAGATAAATTTTTTTTATCTAAGATTCAAATTTTAAATATATTACATATATATTATTAAATTTAATTTAAAATAAATAAAATTATTTTATTTTTGCTTATTTTATGCTTAAATAATCAACTTTATATTAAATATTAGTCAAAAATAATAAAATATATAATATTAATAAATTTCATTTTAAATATAATTTAATTTTAAAAAAAATTATCAGTGCACATGGTGCAGGAAAACACCTAGTTAACTTTATATTCGTGTACCAACACAATAAAATATAGTGAAGTGCTTTTATCAACCCAAATATTACCTGTTATTAGAACATCTTTACGTGGTTATAAATATTTGTGTGCATTTTATCTAACTTACAAAAATTCACACCTAAATATATCATCTGAGCGTCATATGAAATCCACGTTTGACGGTATTCTTTGCCAAGTGGTGGAACCAACTTATAGTCAAGGGGGGTCATATAACCCATATCAAATCTACAAATCTTAGCTATAGGCCTAATATTATACTAATTGTTGTGGTCTATTGGTAAATATCTTTTTTTTATGATCCCCATGAGTTCAACAATGTAATTTTTTCTTGTAACTTATCTTAATACTGTGTTAAGAATACACATGAAGACATAATCGTGAAATAAAATAATCATGTTGAACTCTTCTCCTGTGAGCTACTGAGCTGGTATCTTACTAGCGACATGATACAAAATAGTGCTCTATACAGTAGCTTAATATATATAACAACACCATTTTTGTTTCATATAATATCGTGAAACCATTAGATCATAACGTTGTAACTAGTAAACGAAACCGTGTAATTAAGGAAGTTCCTGTCCTCGTCGTAGCCTCGTGGGACTAATTTTCTCGTTCTTTTGGTTACAGAATTCCACACTAGTCGAATCAATTCTATAACATTCGAGTTTGGTGAGAAAACGCGGTGTGCATGTTGCTGCATATCAAAACTTTAAATAATATGATTGCGAATTTACGATTACGATAGTGCAAAGCCAATCTTATAAGTGAAAATACATTCCTTAATTGATCTCAGTTGTCCAGCCAATTAATAACACTAATATGTTAGTAAAATAAATATGAGTATAATTTATGACGGTCAAAGAAAGCAACCATAAATGAATGTGATAAAGACAACAAGAGAGGACCAAAACCTGTTCGGGGTGGAAAGGTGTAAAATGTAGAGTCAACCAATTTGGGTCAAGTCCCTTTACATTTGGGGCTTTCCAAAAGGAGCTTCTTATTGTTTATAGTCAACTACGCAGCGTACGTGTTCTTTTCTTTTTTTTTTTTTTTTTTTTTTTTGTAACACCCGCAGCGTACGTGTTCATTAGTTCAGACTTCAAGATATTTGGTTTATTAATGCAAACAAAATCGCAGCCTTAAACTAACCAAAATCGCAGCCTTAATCTTTATCGTATCAATACTATCAAATGTTTTTAGTTATAAAACAGTATCTTAAAACTATATGTGCAAATATTGAATATTTTAATCGACAAACCAATTTCTCAATTTTGAATAGAATATTCTAGTTTTGAATAACAATATTTTGTAAACGTAAGAATTGACTTCATCATGTGCACTGGGAGGCGTAATAAAAGGGTTTTAACTTTATGCTTATTTACCAAGTAAAACACCACCCCAAGCAACGGACATTGTTCAACAAGTAAGACCGTAAGTACGTGTATTTTAATCTGAATATTCTTTTTACTTTTTTTTTTCTGTTGTTCAGACAAAAAGGTCTCGCATGGGTGAGAAATAAAAACACATTACATATTAGCGTTAAGTCCAAAATGTTACAAGTGTAAAACTTTAGCTAATTAAAAGTTCAAGAAAAGCAAGCCACATTTTTCGATATCGATTTGGTATTATGACTTTACGAGTTGTTCTATTACACATTCTTCTCTTTTGTCAACGTGCTGCCACATATCTCAATGGAATAAATGCCCTAAAAAGAGATGCTGCTAAGATACCACAATCCTCAATTCATATGGTAAGAACACAATTAAAGAGGGTTCTTACAAAGATTCTCAAAATGTATTAAACTATGTATGTTATTAATATATTGTTTTAAGTTTTTTTTTTGATTAACTTCGAAGTCAGATCTATGTAAGGACCCAGATTAATCTATAAATGGAGGTGCATCCCATAGATAAACCATCTTTCCAGATATTCAAATGAACCGAAAGAAATAGTTCATATCCATGTTAGGTTTCCACAAAGAATGTGACTTAGTTTTGCATATCAGGTGGATCGAACTTAAAATGTATTGGCGTCCCAAACCTTTCCCCTTATCACTTAACCACAAGTTTTCGAACTGTTTTAAAAAGAAATTTTAGCGTCCCAAACCCTTTCCTTTAAGTATCTTAAAATCATGAATAATATGAGATATTTTAAAAAGAGGTTCTCATTATTTTTTTAAATACTCCAACTAAAACATATATATATATATATATATATATATATATATATATATATATTTGTACATATATTTCAGATTTTTCTTCGAGAACTCTCCATTGGACTTATTCTAAGTTAAATTATATTGTATGATCATTCCTTTCTTATTGTCTTGGCTTGACCCGAGACCAGGATATCAAAGTTTGAATTGAATTAGATCTTTGGAATTGCGCACCTATAAGTCCAGATAAAACACTTTGCCTCAGACGTAGTGTGTGACAATATAACTATTTGAGTAAAAGTTTGGAGTAAAACATTTTGTTACTTCAGCTTAGTTTTACCATTCATGCGAAAAGATTTTTTTTTTTTTTTTAAATTACTCTTTTTCTCGCTAACATGTGTTTCTCTTTTTCTTTTTTTGCTTTTATCACAATTTTGTTCCCTTTTTCCTCTTCTTTATCTAGAAAAATGCAAAGCAACATTAATAATTTTTTTTATGATCTTGTTATCCGGAACTTCGAAAAAATTTGACTATCGTCAATGACCGTTCACCGGAGCTTAGCCGGGAAGCCCGCCGAGGCATCTAGGAGGGCTGGTGACCATCCCATGTAAATCCCACCAGTGATCATACGTTAGCAGGGTTTTCCGTATTGAGCCCGAAAGTTCGTCAAGATAATCACCTCCCAACTGCACTCGAACCCTTAAATTCCTAGATTAAATTTAACCACTGGACTACTAACAGGTAATTACAACACTAATAATTTATTTTTCTTTTCTCTCAATTACTCTGTTTTATTCTATTTAGATTACTCTACATTTTACCACTCAGACCCGTGGAGTGTAAACAGATTAGGGCTAATAGCTCGGTCAAGAAACAAGCTACTAATAAAGATTTTTTATTTTTAGTATTATCGTCGAAATGTTGAGTAATCTAAAAAGTGTATTTTTCAAAATACAAAGTATTTTGAAAGTCAGACCAGACACTCTCCTGCGCATTAGCTTTGGATGGTTGTTGGGAACGCACCAACTGGTCGGATTAAAATTTTAAATTTTGTTTGGATTTTTGTCCGAAAATGTGTAAATATAAAGGAAACACACAAAATTGATGAAGGCCCAAGCCCGTTATAAATAAAGGCCCATCAGAAGATGGTTATGTGGTAATAATGATTGATTAAATACTTTATAATTAGCTTAAATTAACATTGAAAGTATGGGACCCAATTTTTTTGGTAATCCAGTCTGGTTCGTTTTCAAATAGAGACCATATGCCTTCTGCCGATGATACAAATTCCTTCTTCAACGAAAATTGTCTCTCTGAGCAAAAAAAACCCTAGAAATTCTAACATCCGCCGATCAAAGCAAGACGATGACTGGTCCCAACACTGTTTCTGGTAAATTGATCATGAGATTCTCTGTTTGCTTGTTTTATTTTGAGATTTTTCAAGCCAATTTGGTTATTGTTGTCGCAGATTTATTTTTCTGGGGTTTAGTGGTGTGAGTTAGCGAGGTTGATCAACGTTATTACCGATGTTTTATGTTTATGTTCGATTTGGTCATCAACAGTAGTGTGGTTAAGTTGTGGATCTCATGTTATATAGGTGATGAACATCGTTCGGACATTGACGAGAGCAAAGTCAAAGCACCGAACATGTTCGAACGAGCCAAAGAGGAGATCGATGCTGTTATTGGTGCTATTCATCAACGCAAGAGTTCCAGGTTTTTTTTTTTTTTTGATTTTCTCTCTCTCTGTCTAACTCTAACTCTATGCGATGGATCAGAGTTTCAATCGTTTTGATTTTTTTGCAATGCTTTATGTTGTTAGGGACGAATCTGACAAGATAGAATTCAAATCCGAGGAGAAACCGAATATGATGAGAAGGGCCAAGGAAGAAATCAAATCTCTCTTCCATTCCAAGGAGAAACCTCATCTCCATCATCACCACAAAGAAACTCATGGAAGGAGTGATGATATTGACGAGAACACGCCTGTTAACGAAGTGAAGGCTCCCAATGTTTTCGAGAGAGCCAAGGAAGAGATCGAGGCCGTCGTTGAAACCATTCATCCCAGGAAGAATGAGGCTGACGGTTCTGATTCTCAAAAGCGTTCTCACTCTGTCTCACCTGAGAAGGAAAGAGCTGGACTCGGATGCTCTCTTGGGAAGGGGCTTGAAAAGATTTGTTCTCCTTGGGGTAGTAATAAGAAAGACTGAATCATTCGTACGATTGATGATGATCATGAACTTGTTTGCTAGCTGTTGTGATAAGATTTGGTTTGAGTTTTCAGTGAGTTTGTTGATTTTGTAGGTACTCTGAATTGTTACCTTAACAGACCAAATCTTGTTTTATTTTATGTTTCAGTCTTAACTTGTTTTGTAGATGTTATGTGTATAAGTATAATTCTGTTCCTACAAAATCTTAATATTTCGAAAGTTGCAAGAGGTTAATATATATCATAGTTTGGAATTTAGAGGGTTTAGGATGTAACCACAGAGATGGAATATGAAAGACGAGAAGAACTCTATTTTTTTTGAACTATGTCATCTTTTTTTCAAAATATCGTTGAGAAGTGCGTTAGATGAGAAGAACATAGAGTGAAAGAATGCTGTCTTTAAACGAAGGTTTGGATATTTTCCATTGGTCATGGGAATTTCATGTCGTGGAACTGTCACGGAAAAAATCTACGAGGGCAGTAACACACTCTGCTTCTTTAGATCGCTCTAATCCAGATCATTCTCCGAGCAAGGCTTCATATATCATTGCTCAAGAATTATCCAAAGAAGCTCACGAGAAGGACAATACCAGCAATAATCCAGCTATTGACTTATTGTCATTCCTTTGAGAGAACCAATTATGAGGCGTAACATGGACAATCATGCGTACGATGTTCTTGGTCATAAGACACCACACCAGACATTCGTGATATTTACACGCTGAGCTGTAATATATGACAAGGAACTGTTTGGTGGAAATGTTCTATTAAGTTAATCCTAAATTTCTTTGATATTTTGATTGTCAAAAAACTTACATTATTTTAGAATCTATACTAATAAAGGGGGCTTTTCTCTCACCTCCTGCTGCCACGTCATCAGAGAGCTAGGGGCAAAAGATGCCACGTGTTTTCTTAATTTTCTATATATATAAAGGGGGCTATTCTCTCACCTCCTGCTGCCACGTCATCAGAGAGCTAGGGGCAAAAGATGCCACGTGTTTTCTTAATTTTCGTTGCTAAAATTATGTTCTCTAATTGGGCTGTAACTTTAATTCTCGAGCATTATGTTTAGAACTAACCCTTTCTACCTTCTCTTCTCTTACGCAGCTGTTTCTGTCGCCGGAGTTGCAAGAAGGCTTGGTTTATGAGCTAAGTGTTTTCGATGTGGCATGAAGCAACCCGAGCTTCAGGTTTGGGGATGCTCCTGTGTCTATTAGGTTCACCGAGCATACCATCTTTGTTGAGCTCACTTAAACCAATGAGCTGATCCAGAGGAAGAGTTTTCGGTTCTGCAATCATGACTGGCTTTTCGCACTTGCCAACACGAATACTGAGTTACAAGGTTTAAATCTTTAAACATCCTAAGGGATCCATAATTTTATGATACAATTCACTGGCAGGTACACTTAATTGTTGTCTTGGCTGTGACAGATATGGTTGGCGAAGTTAGTTGTATCAGAACAGCTTACAACAACAAAGAGACCCATAGTACTCAATGCCTTATGGCAACTATAAGGCTTGATAGGTATGGCTCGATACCCACGACTATCCTTTTGCAAATTTATTTCCCTCCTTAAACATATATGTGCTTTCTCCGTAAATAAATAAAAACCGATATTTTCACTGCATAATTTGGGAGAAAATACGATCCGGTACATGGACCATAAATCGGACTTGAGTTTTTTGTTTTTTTTTTTTTGCGAACAAATCTCGGTGAATATTGGACTGCTTATCGGACCTATCATTTTTTTTTCTTCTAGCAGCTTCTACAAAGACAGATACCCCTGTATAGAAATGAGGAACAAAGAGTCGAGAGGGAACATTTAAGAGGGTGATTGATCTTTTGGTTAGAGAGAGAGAAATTAAAAGACAGAAGATGCAGAAAGAGAGCGATAACAAAAGACATAGGTGCAAGCTCATCACTCAAACTGCGATGGCTTTCCTAGACTGTCTGAATCTCAGACACTCATCTTCTTCTTCAGACATGGTGAAAGCTAAAGCAAGAAATGTAAACTGATGATTCTCTTCTCTTTCGTTTAACTAAACGAGTGTTTTCTTTTCTGCTTAGCTTCTCTTTTTGTGAGGTAGGAGGCAGAAGTAGCTTCATCTGTCGAAACTTCTGCTAGGAGTCTAAACGTGTCGAGTAAATTGACAAGGAAACCGCCGGTGAGCTCAGGGAAAAGAGGTGGAGTTAACAGCTACGACATGTAGGATGTAGCTACAAGTCTTTTTTTAACTTTGTCACGGTGTAAAATAGGGTGATCTTTGTGTACCAGTAACTCTAAAAGAAATTTGATTTGCGTCTCGAGATTCAACATCATCTTCATAGTTTCACAATAATCAAACTAGAGTATTCTTAAGCTACAAACACTAGCTAGACTCGGTTTCTGGAAAAGGGCAAGTGAAAATGAGGAAGAGATGGGATGTGACTATAATAAACCTTCTACTGCTTAACTCGCTTTGCAAAATAACTTGCGGCAGTTTTGGAGAAGCGAGTGATTGTGAATAACAATTGCCATAAAGAACGTCCCTTAACGATCCCTTCCCTCAAGTTCCTTGCTGCTTTAGCCACCACTGGTTCTGTGTCCTCTCTCTCGGTCTGATGCATCACCTCCTGCATTGAAGCTACTGATGAAGTAAACATAGAAGTTTCAAGAGAGAAAAACCCCCTTTATATATATAGATTCTTATTGCAAGAGAGATGATATTTATAAACAAGACAATAATAGAAATTAGGCATATTATTTTCATTAGATGTACAAAGCTATCATAGATAAAAACTAAGAAATTATGATATATTTTTTATAAATATAATTAGGTTTAAAAAAAAGCTATTTCGAAATTCTTATGGATGTATATATCAAATTTATGAGAATATTTATAATAGTAAATAAAAGTACCAATATATTCAAGAATTTTTTTATAAAAACTTAGTTAACAGAGACTGAAGTTATGTATCATAACATCAACGGTACCCGAAAATGATTTTTTTAAAAACAGCTAAGTAAATTTAAACATAATATATAATCAAAATTAAAAGAAAAATGTCAAAATTAAAGAAGAAATTTTGAAGAGGGAAAATAACTTATACTGTCACAATGAAGTCCCAAAAAATTGCCACATCTTCAACATAAACAAAGTATGTGAGGATTGTTACTATTTTATTAGGATGAAACAATTTTTTTTCCTTCAAACATGATAATCACAAAAAACAAATTGACATTTTTCCTTCTGAAATATCAACTGTACTTTATGTTTAAATTTCAACTAAATTAACTTTGTTACGACTATCGGTTTTTATTATACTTTTATTTAATCGATCAGTCACAACCACTTATGCTATTTCACTTTGAACTAAGCAACTTCAAAAAAAGTTATACACTATGGTCGCTAACCACTATCAAATGGATCAGAAAATATATTATTTTTCAACATATTTTCTCATCTTCATATTTTTGAACATATTTTCTTTACAAAAACTATAAAATAAAATGTAAATTCATTTAAGAATAAAATATATGAACCCGGCGCGTAGCGCCGGAAAACCACTAGTCTTTATATATAAAGTAGGCTTGTGCTCTGTGCACAGCCTTCCACTTCAGCATAAGAGCATAGGGCAAAAACTGCCACGTGGCATCATCTTTTTTTTTCCGATTCTGAAACAATGAGTTTATGTAACTGGGCTATTATTCTCTAATCAAACTGGGCCTTAGGATTTGTCCAAATAGGTTGGTTCTGTTCTTTGTCTCTCTCGAAACCTCTCTGTCTTCGACGATTCCATCATCGTAACGGTTTTGTTCTTTCGATTCGTCTCCATCAAGCAATCCTCTCTCTCTCTCTCTCTCTCTCTCTCTCAGCATCGCAGAGGCTACGAACGTTCGTGAGATTGAGAGCGACATCGAAAGGGACGCATGGAGAGAGATTAGACTGGTAACGTCTTCTCTTTATTCTTCTCTGTTTGCATCTGAAAATTGACTTTGTTAGTCTATAGAGTCATGGTTTTGTTTCTGATTTGGTAAAGTTGTCATCTTTGATTATATTTCACCCCTTTGAGTCTGCTCTCGATGCCCTAAACCAAGTTAACGCCGTCTCTGAAGGTATACATATTAAATTTATAGTGGTGTTTCTGTGAACTCAAACCATCACTTTGCCTTTTTCGTATATATTAGGATACTCTCCTTCCTATTGATGTTGAACTTTGTCTGTTTTACAATTTTACATAGAAAAAGCTTCAGTTCTTAATGGTTGATTGGTGTTGAGCTTGTCTCTTTTTTTTCTAATGAAATTATTGACCTTTTTTTATGGCAGGGGTTATGACCGCCGAGCTTAGAAGTTTTCTGGAGTTGAATCTTCCTAAGGTCAAAGAAGGCAAGAAACCCAAGTTCAGCTTAGGAACCTCTGAGCCTAAACTCGGTTCCCACATATTGGAAGCCACCAAAATCCCCTGCCAGAGCAATGAGTTCGTTCTTGAGCTTCTCCGTGGTGTGCGTCTGCATTTTGACAGGTTCATCAAAGACCTCAAGATGTCTACTCTTTTGTTTCTCTGTGTTTGATTTACCGTGTATGCGTTGTGTGCGTATACTAATGAAGAATCTGTGTTGTTATTTATTGAATGTAGCATGGTGATCTGGAAAAGTCTTTTCCTTGACCTCGTCTAAAGACAAGGGAGCTGAGTCAGATGCCGAGTTCTAGAGTCAGGTTATGATATTAATTCTTCTTCTTCTTGGTTCAGCTTGTGTTTAACATCGTCTTTCAACTTGTCTCTTGTCTAATATTAGTGACTAAGTTGAAGAACTAAACCATGCAGTTAGTTTAGTTATGTTAAAAAGTATATGCTGTCCGTTGCAGATGATGATGCTCAGGAATGGTTTTGTAATGGGAAGGACAACGGATTCGGTTGATCATTTCCACAACTTGAGGCTTGATGTTGATAGTATGTCATACGAGGTATGTTTCTCAAAGCACATTGATCTCACATTGGCACAACAAATTAAGTATAGTAGTGTTGGAAGTTGTTTCATACTGTTCAATATATAACCAGATTCGATGCTCTCTATATAGGTTGGTTTAATTGAAGGGCGAGTTGGTGTCCATCATCTGGATGATTCTCAACAGAACAAGAACTTCACATTCAAATGTCAACAGAGATGGGAATGAGATCTATTCTATCAACGCTCTGAACTTCCACCCGGTAAGTTCTATATGACTCAGTAGTCTTAAAGCTTTAGCACCATGGATGAAAGTATATTGTACAGATGGTAATTGTTTGAGTTGTGTAGTTTTTTTTTAAGAACCATTACTTAAAAAATTTGCAATGGAGGACAAAAATTTAGGTGTCTCTTAACTAAAGTTCTTAACACACATTTATTACTAAACAATTGATTAAGAGACCCTAATGGGTTCTAGGGATAATCATGCTTTTAGTATGTATAGTGGCTTGCCAACATGTTTTACTTTACTTTTTTTAATTGTTCACTGTTTTGAATTCTCAGAGGATTTCGACGAAGCGATTTTATACCAAAGAAAAAACCTGATCAGGTGAAGCCGTATCTGATACATATTTGTTTACAACTTACCGTTTTATACGTTGCTTATTTTTGACAAATGACAACTCTTTTTTTTTTGTATTCCAGTGCGAATCAAGGACGTCGGTGCCCAAAACTCACAGGAGTGGGAGCTTCCACAGTGTTCACAAGATATTGTTGGGAGTACTTTAACCTTCCAATTGAACCTATCCCACTTCAACTTGACTGCAAAGCATCAGAGCTTCACTGTTTCCCACATTTAGGAACCGATCAGCGTCCACCGCAGTCTAATTTGGAGGTTCTGGTAAAGTTATGTACAAACTTTAGTCCAGTGCAACTTTACGACGTTGGTAATTACAGATTAGGATGCACTTTGACAGGGTGGGAATAACAATCTGAGAGATGATATGTAAGGTGCTGGAGCAGTCAAAAAGAGCAACGTTTCTGGTGTTAAAATAACCTATGTGGATCATGGTACCTGTGTTGGCGATGAAGCGGTTGAAGGTGGACTAGCTGATGCAACTGCTTCAGGTCACAACTCTGTTAATTGAAGGGAGAGGAGAGGAGTCACCAGTGAAGGAAGATGGGTGCTCAGGAAAGAAGGCACCAATCGATTGACATCGAAAGAGCAAGGGGAACCAAAGTTACAAGACACGATGATTTTTCGTTGCATTTCCAGACATTATCATATCAAGTCCGATTACTTTAAAAAATTTATATCATTGGTTTCCTTGGGTTTTTAAACTCCACCATATCAGACATTTTCAGTTATAAAATAAGGTGTCCTGTTTGCCAAAAAGACATTTTTCCTAACAAATTATAATCAAATATTAACAATTAGTGGAGAGGATGGACTGATCCGAAATGCATATTTACGAAAACCAAACTTTGTTCTTAGATTTTACATTAACAAGTTTCACTATTTGAAAGTTTATTACCCTTTCCAAACAATAATAATTAAATAGTAAGCAATTAGTATAGGATGGACGGATGCCAAATGCATATTCACAAAAAAACTAAAACATTGTTCTTTTTTTTTTGTATTGTAACTGAAAAACAAACACATTTTATTTTAGTAGCTATGCAATTAAATGGATCGAAAAAATATCAAATAAACAAAACAAGTTCGTAGTTTTTTTTAGTCAAGTAAACAAAACTAAATTTTACCAGTTAGAAATGCGAAGCAAATATTTCTCATATCTAAATATTACAATAATAATAGTTGTATAAATTAAAATTTTATTATTAACTATACAAGTATATCATTTCTAACAAAAAAACAAATAGCAACAGTAAATATTAATATAAGCTGAGTAAAATAATATAAAAATTTAAATTTTTTTATTACTTTTTTCATTTGATCACCCGCCCGACGGGCTTAACCCTAGTATATATATATATTTGAAGGAAACAAAGCATTAAAAGTTGTTGTAAATCTTAAAAATAAAAGACTAAAGAAAATAATAAGGCTTGTATGTTTATGTATGAAACAAACCTTAGACAGTTAGACGCATTGTTTCTTTGTTTTTGTGTTTATTTAAGGTAGCATCTTTTAAAACTTGTGTCTTTATATAACAATCTAATCTTGTTTTTTTTTTTCCAAGTAGTCTGTGAACAAAATTAATCTACACATCTATTTATCTTAATTCAACTACAATTTTGAATGCCAATTTAATAATACACTTTTACAGGTCAAACTTACATTCAATTTCCAACAAAATATCTTTGGAAAAAAACCAACAACTTTAGACAAAATGTAAGAATCATATTTCAATTTGGAGGATATTTAATGTTTTATTGTTGA
Source organism: Brassica napus (assembly GCF_020379485.1). Taxonomy (NCBI): domain Eukaryota; kingdom Viridiplantae; phylum Streptophyta; class Magnoliopsida; order Brassicales; family Brassicaceae; genus Brassica; species Brassica napus. The sequence continues at coordinate 10,916,276 of NC_063443.1, read as the reverse complement.
TTTAAGTGAATCATTTCAAAATTTTAAATAAACCATTGTTTATGAACATTTGCAATTGTTAAGTGTATTACTAAAATTGTTTAGATAAACATTTGCAACGGTTTAAATGTTTTACTAACTTCCAGATAGGGGTGGGCATTCGGATACCCGTTTGGGTTTGGATTGGGTATTTCGGTATAGAGGTATATAATCCGTTCATGTATTTCTACATTTTGGATCGGGTTCAGGTATTTTAAGTTTGGATTCAGTTATTTTGGGTCGAGTTCAGATATTTAGATTTTGAAGGAAAAAAAATTAAATAATTCATTGTTTTAGTTTTTTTGTATTTAAAATATATACTTTTAACTTAAATGGTTTTCCATTTTAATAGATTAAACTATTAATAGGTTTGAAGATAAAACATTAAAAATAGAAAGACACTAACTTAGTTGTTATTTTAAAATTTTAGATGCAACTTTTGTTAATGTAAGAAACAAGAGCTTGATATGTATTTTAATTAAATAACAAATTATTTTGTCCTTAATTATATGTATATCATCTGATTTTGAGTCATGCAAAAAATCAATATAAATATTTTGAATAAAATTAGTGAAGTAAACTAGAAATATATGGTATATGTTCGGTTATAAAATAAAATAAAATATTTTGAATAATTATATGTTCAGTTATCTTCGGATATCTATTCGATTTTGAATATTATCTGTTCGAGTATCCAATCTTTCTTAATTCAATATCCGTTCGGGTATTTTGTTACTTTGGTTCAGATTTAGGTTCAGGTTTTTTGGGTCGGATTCGGATACGGGTTCAAATATCGGATAAAATGCTTACCCCTAATTCCGGATGGTTAACCATTGCAGTATTTAGTGATCAATCATTGTAACATTTGGTGACCAAATGTGACAATTTTGTTTACCATTGTAAACTTTAGAACTTAACTATTGCCACCTTTAAAGTTCATATAGGAAATTGTGCGCATTAGTAAAATATAACATCAAAAACATTAAAACAAAGAAAATAGAGAGATTGATTAGCCAAGAAAATTATACAATATATTTGGAACATATAAATACTTGCAATGTATTTATATTTCTTGTATCTTAGCCTTATTTTGAAGAATAGGGAGCTTTGTTTATTTCTCAAAAAACAAATTGTGCAACCTAAAACTTTATGGGTTAAAATAATTTTTAAGAAAATTGTGTCCCGGCATAATTCAGTATTTATTACGCTTAAAAATCCCAACTACTGACTAAATTAACATGTTCACCATATGTTGGTCAATTATAGTTTTTTGATTGTTAACTAATTATGTAAAACAATCTGATTATTATGAGGATTTGTTTTTACGGTTCAAGGAAAAAATCATAGTTCTTTGTAGTTATTAAGAGAAGATAATACTCATTCCATTTTATTTTAAGTGTCGTTTACTTTAAAATGTTCATTTTATGTATCATCTATTTTTGTTCTGAATACTATATAGTACTATTTTTTTAATAAAAAAAATATAAGAGTTAATATAGTTTGGGTCTGAATCCTAGTACGGGTAAAAGCATAGAACATCACCACCGGTTTTTCTATCTTGTGTTTTAATCACACTCTTAATTAGGTGATCATAAGTTCAGTGAAAAAAAAAGTCTCTTTTATGTAAAAAATCCAATATAAAAACAAAAGAAAAAAATCCAATATAAGAACAAAGAAAAAAAAACGAATAGATAAAAGTCTATTTTGTGGAAAACACAAGGTGAAGTGTTGACTCCTTTTGGATGTTATAATCAGAAAGTCTGTAATCATCCTCCAGTTGTCTACCAGCAAATATCAGTCTCTGGTGGTCTGGTGCGATCCCTTCCTTGTCTTGAATCATTGTCTTTAAATTGTAAATGGTGTCTGACCTCCCGACTTCTAAGGCAGTGACTTTACCAGAGAGTGTTTTCACAAATATTTGCATTCCACCACTTAAACGATGGACGTGAAGGACTGACTCCTTCCAGATTTTGTTCTCCACCAAAAGGCCACCCTTGAGCTGTTTACCAGCAAAGAACAAGACCTGCTGGTGCGGAGGGATTCCCTCTCTCTCTTGGATCTTCGCCTTGACCATGTCAATTGTGTCTAAGCCTCTGACCTCAAGGGCTATGGTTTTGTCTGTTAGAGTCTTAACAAAGATTTTCATAATTCCTCCCAGATTGAAACTCATCACAAGAGCATTCTCTTTTTGGATATTGTAATCAGCCACGGTACAGTCATCCTTCGTAACACGTCCGCAAAAGTACAATTTCTGATATTGGATAGGTATTCCTTCCTTATCTTGTATCTTTGCCTTGACGTTGCTAATGGTGTCTGAGCTTTCGACCTCAAGGGTTATGGTCTTGTTCAAGATTAATACGAAGATTCGCATACCTCTAAATTTGAGAATCAAGTGGAGAGTTGACTCTCTCTGGATATTGTAACTAGCCAACGTACGTTCATCCTCAAGGCTTTTCCCGGCAAAAATAAGCCTCTGCTGGTAGTTAGGGATACCTTCCTTATCTTGTATCTTTGCCTTGAGGTTGTCAATGGTGTCTGAGCTTTTGACCTCAAGCATTATGGCATTGCCTTCAAGAATATTTACGAAGATTCTCATACCTGTAAACCTGAGAATCATGTGGAGAGTTGAATTATTTTGGATATTGTAAATAGCCAAGGTACGACAATCCTCAAGCGTTTTTTCTCCAAAGACAAGCATCTGCTGGTACGTAGGGATTCCTTCCTTATCTTGTATCTTTTCTTTGACTTTGCAAGTGGTGTCTGAGCTTTCGACCTCAAGAGTTAAGGTCTTGCCTGTAAAAATCTTAATAAGGATTTGCATCGACATCTGGAAACAGTAAAAAGTACAATTCTCGTTAACACACACGAATCAAAAGTAAGTGCAGAAAATTACAAAGATTCTAACGAGTATTATTCAACAAGAAAGTTGCCAAAGCAGAAAACAAAGAAAAATTAACGGATGAGTCAAAGATACACGAAAAAAAGATATACTTTGAGAGAATAATTCACGATAGTTTTTCTGAGGTGTTAGGGTTTGTAAGATAGAAGACTTCAATATAACAGGGGATGAGGTTCCTTATATAGGATTTACTTCTTTGATCCAAAACTGAAAAACAAAAGGAAGAAAAACTTATTGAGATAAATATGAATCTTAAAATATAAACAATTTATTAAAATACAATCGTACAGATTTTTTTTCTTTCAAAACATAATTGTATATATCGTCTTTTATTATTATATTACAGACATGTAATAATCTACGTACTAAAGTTAAAAGAAATAAGACAAAACAATGTCAGCTCTAATTTGTTATACTTCTTTCTTGCAATATTTAGCTGCAGCGTATCTTATTGTTACGCGATTTTACGACAATTACGCTAAACCGTTTTATATTTTTATCAAGCGTAAACGAAATTTATATTAAATTTACTTTCTTGTAAAGATGATTATGAATATTTTAGAATAAGATTAGGAGAGACAATTACACCGTGGCGGACCCAGGATTTTGTTAAACCTGAGTCAAGTTCAAATTTTGTATTTTTCTTATTTATTATAGTTATATGATAACTTTTCTTTTTTTTGTAACATATAGTTATATAATAACTATTCTTTTGTTTTTCTAGATAACTGGAGAGGATAGATACTATATAGATATGTTTCCCAGACATCAAGATCATTCATATTCCACGAGCGTAAAATCAAATTTCGGATTCTTTAGCTAGGACTTCGAGAGCTTTCTATAGAGAATTTTGTTTTGTTGGTTATTTTATTCAAGTCTAGTTAGCCAGACCACCTCAAGTTTGAATAATAGAATAGCCATTCGTTGCAAAAAAAAAACTATTCTTTTGTTATATAAATAATCCGAATTGTATCAAAAGTGATATGAGTTTTAATATATTTAAAAGATGTTATGGTTCGTTGAATTCATATATTCAGCAATAGTATCCACTACCCGAAGCCAAACCTGAACTCGATCCGAAAAATTCGAAGTCAAACCCGGTCCGATCTATAAAATATCTGAACAATATTAAACTAGAAGAAATTGAATACTCGAATCACCCAATACATGAATGGATAGCCGAAATATCCAAAAATATATATTAACTATAAATCTCTAATAGTGTCGACTCCTTCATTTCCTGTTTATAGTTCACGCTAAACCTAACCCCGTCTTCACCGTAGATTTAATGGTTCTGTTTTTAAATTTTCTACACCTTTCAATTTTACTGAATGACACACTCTTTTCTAAGGTTGCTTTGGTGAAATATTGCTTTTCATCTTTGAGGGCTTGATGTCTTACTCTTTGGTTAAAAACATATTTTGTTGTTGTTTTGCTTAATATTATATTGTTTTTATCATACAACGTGCACATTACTATTACATTCAGATTTTTTTTATCTTGATTCATGAGTTATTTCATCCCAAACTACCTTGTTTTTTTTAACATGTAACTTTAAATAATCGAACCGGACTACTCAAATTACAAAAAAAAAAACCGACCCAAAATGTAAAATAGCTGAACATATTACATAACGCTATACCGAAATACCCAAAAACTCAAAATATCCTACCCGAACCCGAACGAATAACCGAATACTCACCCCTATATAGAAAACTAAAAAGTGTCCTCTGCAACCCTAGCGACAAAGTAGCATCCGTCACTTTTTATGCTACTCCGGCGGTCGGCGTTCCTCACCGCCGCCAAAAACGTCCCCATCTCATCTTTCTTCTGGTATCTAAGGTGTTAATCGAGAAAGCACGACGTTTTTGATAGAATGGCTCTGGATCTGGTTTAGAGTGAGGATCCGGTGATTCTTTGGGTCAGCTCTTGGTCGTCTCTGCTTGGATGGAGAAGCTTTGGGTGCAGGGTCATCGGCTCTCATATGGTGATCGCGAGTTTATCCGTCGGATTCCGACACCGATGTCTGGAAGTTCGGCTACCTCTGTTACTCTCAAGAAACTCATGTTTACAGCCATTCTTAGGTTTTTTCTTAATGCTGCTGATGTTTTTTTTTTGAATTATACAGAGGTATCCTGGCCCCACAGAAGTGATCCAGACTAGTTACATGTGATCCAAAATTAGTTTGTAGTTCTAATAATATTTAAAAGAAAAACAGAGTTTTCTCTGTTTTAGAGCAAAAGAAGTCTGAAACTGTTCGTGTTTTCAGCAAGAGATGTCCATAGCAACTTAGTAAATTGTCCCAAACTTGGTTGAGTCTGGGAGCAACAATAGTTTCTTCGTTCTCATTTTAATGCTAACAACTATGTGGAGCTTTGGTTGTAAACTACAATTGTTTGATCAATTAAAACGAATGTGGAAAAGCACATAGTGAATAAAAAACCAAATAAAAATATGTAAAAGAACTACTCACTCAGTTTTATATTATTTGTCGTTTTAGAGTTAAAATTTTATTTTATTTTAAGTGTTGTTTTATGTTTTCAAAGTAAAATTTAATACAATATTTTTTTTTTCTCTTGGTTAAAATATAGTTAGATGTATAAGTAATGATGTTTTTATTTTGAAAATATGCAAAATTAAATATATTTTTTAATCTGTGTGCATAAAACTAAAACGATAAATAAAATAAAACGGAGGGAATAACTAAAATCGATGATGCAAAATGCCACAAATTACGGTGAAAATTGGGTTTAAGGCATATTCCATTTTGCAGGAGAAAGAAAAGTTAAAAAAACAAGATAAGGGTAAGAGTTCATCAAATGGGAGAATGCAAGAAGAATACAACAATTCCAAAAACCAAGAGAAAACTTGAATCTTTTTATGAAGATCCCTCCAGTGAAGCCCTTTGAAAAAAAAATAAAGGAAAAACAAGTTTCACTCCGTATCAATGCATATTCTATATTTTTATTGGTTAAGCCCTGAACCACTATTTCTTTTGATTTGGTGATACATCTGTCCGAAACCACCAAATCTCCATATTTCAACATGAGAGTTATGGACGATCCAGTGTGATTTACCATGATCATCCAATTCATATCCAACAATAAGTACTTGGTAAAATTAAATATCTTTCAGACTAGTAAGTGATTTGTAAATTCACTGCAAAAGTTGAATCAATTTACACATATGCAAAATAATAACAATTTGTATAATCTTGTGTTTATTGATGATACTCACTGATCCAATGTTAGTGAATTCGAGAAACAAATCGTCAGAATCTCTCTTAATTTCTCTACCTTCTCTCTAGGTCTCTTGCAAGTTGCAACCGTTTACGGTGGTGATGGAGACGATTGAATCCGTTTCAATCTTAGAAATTCTGTTTGAATTTGGTAGACAAGCTCTTCTTCATTGAGATAGGAATCAACCTTCGCTCCTTTGACAAGTGAAGTATCCTTAGAATAGTCGGAGTCTTGAAGGCGTTCCGGCAAAATTTGTTTCTCCCTCTGCTAAAGCTTCTCACGGGGTTCCACTTCCGGCGATTTGAAGAAGAATTTCGATGAACTGCAAGCGGTTCAAGCTTATTGGACGAAGAAGCCGGTGCTGATCTGTCCGACATGTCGCCAGGGACGACATCGGTTTCTCTCGCCATTTCCATAATTGTTGATAGCCTGCTAGCACAAAACGTGACTATCATGCATGCATCCTTATCTTTTAGGATTATGTGGCAATGTTTTGGGCTTCGACTTGGATTTTATGTCTATTTTTGTACAGAATGGGAAGCTGAACTTCCTTGTATGACGCCCATTGGGCTTTTCATTTCAATGAAATGAATTATTTGACAAAAAAGTGATTTCCAGAACAACATTGCAATATCCTAACAACGATTCCCTCATCAATTTTTTTTTTTAATTTTCTAAATTAACTAGCATCAATTTATGTTAAAATAACTGGTTGAGGTTTATCTTGGTAGTATGTGAATATATTAGCTTGAAAGATTTGGATATTTATATCTAGATGATGATAATGATGCTTTTAGAGTTTAGTTGATGTGGGCTCGGTTAAAATAAATATACTATCAAATGTCTGAGACTGTAACAACGATGACATACAAGGCGGTCCAAACACTATAATAATTAATTTAAATCAGGCTTTGTAGTCTGGTGGTGATTAACTTGAGTGAAAAGAGCTCAATACGGTGAAGCCACCAGGATCCAAATTACGGTCACTGAGAAATTAACATTTCGGCATTATTAGGGACAGAAGACCAACATGTGACAATACATAACAAGTCTGGACTATTTTTGTAGGGCTAGGATATCTATGTATAATTAAAAAATAAAATAAAATAATTAATGTATACTTATTATACCCGTGTTTATCTTACTGGTAATATAATATATACTGTATATCTTAGTGGTGATATTAGTTTATTATATGTACACCTTTTTCTTTTAATTTATACTCGACATATTCCGACGAATTTCTGACGAACGCGTTCGTCGGTACAATTTCAAACGGCTATAAAACGGTCATATATATTTGTCGGCAACGGTCATTTGGTTCGTCGGAAATTCATCGGAAAATACCGACGGAATACTGACGACCATAACGGTTATATCTGTTAATCGGAATGTCGTCGGTATATTCCGACGAATTTCCGACGACTACAACGGTTATATGTTTTTATTGGAATGTCGTCGAAAAGTCGTCGGAAGTCGGAAAATTCCGACGAGCCATATTTTCTCGGAAATTCGTCGGAATTGGCCGACGGAATTCCGACGACTTCAAATTTTTTGTTTTTGTCGGAAATCCGTCAAAAACGTCCGACAACGTTGGAGTCTGTCGGAAGCTCCGTCGGAATTCAGCGTGTTTTCTTGTAGTGATATGTGTTGTATCCTTTGAAACCTTCTAAGGGTCAATGTCACATGTATATAAAATGAAATCGTTTCCAAAATAAAACATTTATATGTTACACATATACTCAATAATATATAGTCATATTGGTAAATGTATTGTGTAACAAAAATGACAATGATCGAAGAATAAATTTTGGTATAGTCTTATAGATAACCCTACAAATATTGTAATATGATGAGACAAAATAGTGACTCCAACTCCAAGCGAGACAAAATTTAAAAACAAAAAAAAACTTCAAGCGAGACCTACACACAATCCACGTACGGATTCTCAACTAAACATTACTAATTTAAGAAGAAAAAAAAGAAAGAATAATTTTATGCATATGATGATATAACGATGCGTATATACTAGTTTTTCCAATCTGTGATTCTTGTAGACTAGCTAGTAGCCAAAGCCAGTAAATCTTAACTAGAAAAAACTTAACGACACACACACACACACACACATATATATATATCTTTTTTTACTTCGAAAAACTATTTTGTTTCTCAAACAAAAGGTTGTATGAGAATCTACACCATAATGTAAAAACCAACAAAACATAAATCTCTATAAATAAACATGTGCAATCTTAGCTAATAGATCATTAATTTGTCTAAATTTACGTCTGTAGATGGTAAATAATCTTGAAATCTTACTTGCAGAGAAGCTAATTCCTTCTAAAAGGTAAGCCACGCTGTCAATTCTTGAACCATCAAAAGTAAATGCTTAGACCATCAGCAATGGATCTGTTGAATAATTTATTCAACTGATTAAACCATTATAAAGAAGGTGTTGAATTAAAAAAGAGCATACCTGGATTCACACCAGTTGAATAATTTCAACTAGTTGAAAGAACATAAAATGGACTCCACTCTTCCACATCTTATATTGTGATTGGTGCTTCAGATTTGTCTCATTTTATTTCCACCCAATATTTCAAACTTAATTATTTTATATTTAAATATTTTGCTACAAAATAAAAATTATATCAAAATTCATCATTTTTAATAATCTATAAATAGAAACTAATTTCATTTCATTTGGATATATATAATAAAAATGTCATTTTTATTGTAATTTCTATATTTTCACCAATATTAAACTTTAGGACCTCAACTATATAGTATATTTGTTTTAATAATATTAATTTTAGGGTTTTTTCTAAAACAAAAATTGTAAAGAATAAAATAAAATAAACTTAAAATTATTAAGTTATGTCATTTTAATTATTTAATTTAGTTACAATCAATTTTTTTATTTAACTATCAAAATAAAAATATGAATTAAAATTTATGGGGTAGTGTGTTGAATTTTATTAAACAAAACCATTGTAGTGAAAAAGTTTGTATAGGTGTTGAATTAATAGGTGGAAGAAAAAGATGATGATGTGGAATGTAAAAATGTGTAAATTAGGGTGTTGAATTCATACACCATTGTACATAGTTATAGGCTGTCCCAAAAACATGTTATGTTAGAGTGATGAACCATAATTTTCATACTCCAAATAAGTGATTCTAGCTCTTTGTGCAAAGGTGATAAACGTCTATTTTGGTTCTTTAAACTTAAAAGTTACTCATTTCTTGATTCGTCTCTCCAAACTCAACCATATCCAATGTATAGAGAGGCAAAAGTCCATGATCCATCCACTAAACAAATACTCTGAACTGAAAGACAAGGCCATCGTTGGCTGGTATGGCGATTGAACATCTTCTTGTTTTTTGTATTCCATTCTAACTACGCTCAACAGTATGTCAGAATAGTTATAGAAGATTTGTGGTGACATCACTAAATAATTTATCATTACAATCTTTTCAAAAATAACTGATTATCAATAGAAAAATATTCTATCTAATTCCGAGTTTTCTACATTTTTTTCTCGAGAACATTTAAACTGGAATATATTCTTATAATGGAAAAAATTAATAGGCATGAAAGAGTTGATGATAATACCCAAGTTTGTAGAGGAGGTTTACATTAGAAATGACACAATTAATAGTTTCATCAGTATTTCCACATCGAAGATAATGATTATCACACCGTATGTAAAGTTCCTTGTAACCACTAAATACTCTGTTAAAATCTACCATATACGATGATATATCTTCTGTGGAACATTACTTCTTCGAACAAAAGCTTGAAATTCATTTACCGTAGTTTTGGTCAGGACAATGAATATTTGTTTGCTACCACTAAATCCATTTTACTGTATATTGTTCACTTTTATGTAATTCTAACAAAATTTGTCATCTATATTAGATTAACTAATGATCAAACTCTGAAGAAATAAATATCTTTTAGAATAACGAGGTTCTCCAGCATTTCTGTATCCCACTTTCTAAATTTCCCATGTTTAAAATCATTCACTATATGTGACCACCTTCTGTAGACATTGAAATCGAACCGGATGTATCAACTGGGCCGATTTTTGTAATAAAAAGCCATTAAGTTCTATCAAAAATTGGACTTATTCGAAGACATAGTTCTCAAACTAAATATAGAATTCGGAATTATTATTTTTTACTCACAGAATTCGGAATAGTTAATCAAACTTTTGTATTTTTTTTCACCTTTCGTCATCAATCAAACTTTTGTATAAATCCATAGTATAAATCATTCATCCATAACATATTTAACCTTGACCATCCCTCGCTATAATGTTACCTCAAAAAGTCACGATCTTACTGAATGATAATATAAACCATATTTTTGACTAATAAGGCCATATTGTTTTGACTAATAAAGCCATATATTTGTTCGCCTGTCCATCATTATTATGAAATTAAAATCTATTAGAAAGTTTGACATTTTGATGAATAGTATTACTATTATTCGATGTTATAGTTATGTTAAAAAAAATTAGTTACATATTACAAACTTAAATCATCCGATGGTTTAAAAAAATATTTTGTCTCACTAATTATAGATGAATATACAAATATACTAATACGGAAAATTTCTTAAATGATCATTTCAAAATAATTCACCAAAAGAGTTCACAAAGAGTCAAATGACCAAAAGAAGTTTCATTAAAGAGACAAAATACTCTTCTACTTTACTTTATAGATATTTAAACTTAAATATACATAATTATTTAAATAAATAATAAATTAAAATAATTTTTAACTGTTTTCAAATAATAAGTTTTTGAATTCAATTTTATCAAATTTATTTTGAAATCTAAAAAATCTTATTGACATTATTTTCAAATTTTCATTTTAAATCTTTAATAATTATTTATTTATTTATTTAAAAAAATTAAATCCACTCCCAAAATCCACTCCTCATATCTAAATCTTTTAGATATGTTAACCCTAAGGACATAAGTGTTTATTTACCGTTTAGTGAAATCTTTTTTAATCATATTGATCTATGAAAACTATATTTGTGATAAAAAAATTCAGGGTCCAAATTTCTCTATATAATATATATTTGCTCATCATATATTGTTATTATGCTGAAACGGCGACCCATGTGGATAGCAAAATGCATGCAAGTAGGGGCAGGCATGAAGCAGATATCTAAAATTTTAAGGATTTGTGATATGCTCCGCTCCACACTGATAATAGATTTTTGATTCAATCTGTGATCTTCCGGATATTCGGTGTTACGGATATATGAAAAATCAGTATTTTTTTTCCGGATATCCGTTTCGATCCAAAAAAATAATATTTTTTTTTTTTGAAAAATATTGAAAGAAAAATAATAATTAGGTATACAATAACAATGTATCATTACAATTTGTTTAAAAACATACTTTTAGAATTTTAATAACTAAATAACTGATTTAGTGAATAAAAATATTATAAAATTTATATATAGATATACAATTATATATTATATATAATTTTATATACATATATATGTATATAACAGATCGGATCAGATATCTATTTTTTAAAATATGAGTATTTGTGATTTATTTTGTCTTTGATGGATATTGATTTTTAGTATTTGCTTTGATTAATAAAATTATGGATATCCTGATTTTTTGGATTGAATTGAAATGTATAACGGATCGAATCAAATTTTACGGAGATTTTGATCACCCCTATATGCAAGTATATAATAACTTTGAATATTGCATAATATAAAAGTCGGAGACACGTGTAAATGTAACTATGGATGGACTTTTATAATAATATATTTTGAAATTATTTTCGAGGGAAATCAAAAGTCAATCGTAAAGGTCAGCGTTGCAGCTAGCATCAACGTGATATCGTCGAGTCTTTTTTTTTTGACGCTGGTTGTATTCAAATTATAAAGAAAGCAAACCTCCAAAAATGTAACACACACCTCACAGAAGAGGATTGAGAGGAAGAACAAAGAAACAATAGAGAGTAGAGACATAAAATAAAAACAGCAAAGGGGGAAAGACACCAATAGGTGCTTAAAAGGCGATAGTTCGCACACCCGTAGAGAACACAGAACCACCTGTTAGGGGCTATAGATCATGAGGCAGGGCCTCTCTTCGAATGGTGTGATCCAACCAAGCAGGGCATCCTTGAGCCACATACGATTGATATCACTGATCCTTGGTAACACTCACTGCAATGAGTTTTGCCACTCTGTTCTTCTCCAGTTCAACATGATTCAATGTATAGGTTGAGAATCGATGGAGAGATTGCAAAATTTCTCGAATTAAGTACTGGACCTCAGGAGATATCGTCGAGTCTACATTTTGAGTATTTTTGTCATCTTTGGTACATTAATTTGAAGACGATAAAATAAATTTAGAAACTAGGTTTTAGACATTGCGTTTCATGTTACCCCTCTACATCTCTCTATTGTCCATATCCCCACGCTCGCTTATAAGTTAAAAGAAATATAATTTAAAAAAAAATGAAAATACGATTTATACCAACTGAATTCGAAAAAAAGAATTTCTAAAAGTTGGTGTGTACCGCGTGATCACCATATGCAATTTACATTATATATCTCTAACATAATTTTAACCTTTGCTTACCTACATCAATCATTATGAAATCAAGCAAGAATTGGCGCGCATGATTCATCGTATTGTGAATTTGGGAACACAAATTCATAAATTTATAGGTCTCCCTCCGTTTCAAAATAATACATATTTTAAGATTTTACACTTACTAAAAAAACATAATAAAACTTAGATATTAATGCATAGTTTTTTGTAATTTTATATTTCATATATTTCTAAACTAATAAAACTTCAAGAAATGCATTTAATATTTTTGAAGTTTACAATTTTTCATTATTAGTCGACAAAAATGTATTATAAATATAAAAAATATATCTTTTTGAAACAAACTTTTTTTTCTAGAATATGAATCTTTTTGAAACGGATGGAGTATTTAAATTCTCGTAACTCTTTAGTATACATTCGTTATTACTTATTAACAACATTTGAAATAATTAATCCATATTTTTTGTATGTAAACATGCCGACAGTATATTGTATCATGCAAGTATTGACTAATTGTTATACCATCATCAGGTTAGAGTTTATAAATAATCCGAATTGCACTGAATTATTAGTATATAAATTGTAAAATCGACCATTATCTCAACAAACATTAACAATCATTCACATAATATAAGTTCGTTAATTTCCATTAACTGAACTTGAATAGTACAAGTAGATTTAGTTGAAGGCCAAGGTAAATACATACATGATACATACATGTAAAAATAACCGTAAATGATAGAGTTGATTAGTTGTAACCTTGAGATATAAAAAAACGTGTTGAAATTGGTCTAAACATTTATGTTATTATAAATTTCAGTTTAACTGTCGTTGTAAGGTAAAATTTCCGTTTCAAACTAAGTGTTGATTTAGAATTTTAATGCAAATATGACATTTTTAGTTTTTTTGGGTTAAACATGGTTAGGTATATAGGTAATAATATTTTATTTTAAAAATGTGTAAAATTAAATGTTATTTTTAATATATGTGCATAAACTTAAAACGACAACTAAAATGAAATAGATCGTATAATGTTTAGATGGGTCACTCTTGTGACAATAATTTTGGAACTTTAAATGATTTAGCAATAAGAGGAGCCCAACACATTAAGTTTCTCTCGTCAAAAACCTGTATTTTACTTGTTTCCAGCTCTTTCCATTACATTTCCCAATAGCCTTTTCAATATTGTTAGTCTACCGCATTTGAGGATGTTTTGACTATTAATAGTAAAAGTACTGTGTTTTATCATGCATGACAATATAGGAGTAGCATATGTGCTTTGAAAAGTGATTCTATGTCGAGAATTTTGAATTTCAAGCGCAATACAAATGTCAAAAAACTTGGTCACACGACTCACACCTCCCGCATCTAAAGAAAACAAAGATGGAAAGTTTGCATTAACGTCTATTGGTTTTCACGGAATCCTCAAAAATATAACTATTACTTCAAATGAATTAAGCCTTGACTATCAATAAGCCGTTCTTGTAAAATTATACACAGTTATAGACATAGTGTTGTTGGGTTAAGAGTATCACTTAAAAAAAGAACATCACTTTTAAATAAAATAACATGGACGAAATATGAATAGAAGAAAAATAAAAGAGGAATAAAAAAAATCACTCGTGTCTAATGTGAACACATTCGTTAAAAAAGTTCCCGACGTTCGAAACAAAAACAATTAAAAACGACTGAAGAAATAACAGTCACAAAGCTGTAAATCAGGAAAAAAATACAATAAAAGCAAAAAAAAAAAGAAAAAGAAGAAAGATATCCAAATATAAATATCATTGTGTTCAGTTCTTCTTCCGACAACAACATAAACACAACACAGAAATAAAAAGATGGAGTTAATATCGACTGTGGCTAGCTGGTTCACTCCGACGACACTCTTCCTCCTTCTCAATCTTATGATCGGCACAATCGTTATCACTTCTCGATTTGGTTCAGGATCACGGAAACATCACCCGCATCACGATTGGTTCGGGTCGGGTCATGCTCCGTCTCCGTTAACCAGAGCTCCGTCGCTTATCGACCGAGTCAAGTCCATCAATTTCCATCTCTACAAGTTTCCCCATCCAGAGACCGAACTTTTCTCGACTACGACCCAACACGACGTGATCGGGTCGGATCTTCACGTGTATGCTGACCCGAACCCGGCTCCGCTACAACGCGTTCCTTCTCTCTTGGATCGGGTTAAATCCATCAACATGTCATATTTCAAGTTCCCGCACGACGTAACCGGGTCGGATCCTCATCACCACTCTCATCCGGATCCAAACTCGAACCCGGCTCCGTTACAACGTGCTCCATCTCTCCTGGATCGAGTCAGATCCATTAACATGTCACACTTCAGATTCCAGCAGTATAACCCGGGGGAAAGTGATTCTGGTAATCACACGGAACCGACCCGCTTCGAAAATATTCCGACCCGTATGGGTCGGGTTGACCCGATCGATAATTCAAAATTCATCATCCCGGAAGAAGATAAACCGAGTGGAACCGGATTTGATAATCCAATCAACCTGCCCGGTCTAGCTCGGGCTCCGTCTATCTTGGAACGGGTCAAATCCATTAAGCTATCTTCTTTCTACAGATCCGACCCGGAACCTCACTCCGATCAAAATCCTGACCCGAATTCGGCTATCCACGAAGACCATAGGCACGTCAGGAGCAAATCGGAATCCAAGAAACCGGTTAAGAAGAAGAAGAAAGCGACGGGGAAGATGACGAAATCAGCGAGCGAGAAGTCGGGTTTCGGTTTCCATGAGGAGGCGGAGACGGTGGAATCCGTTGAACGGAGAAGACCAGATACGACGAGGGTCGAAGGATCAACGTCGTTCGGAGACGGAGAAGATGGCGTCGACGAGAAAGCTTCCGACTTCATCAACAAGTTCAAACAGCAACTGAAGCTACAGAGACTCGATTCGATTCTGAGGTACAAGGAGATGCTGAAGGGAAAATGAAAGCAAAGTTCCTTAATTACCCCTCGGCGGAGATTGTATTTATCCCATGTCAAAACCTCATCGCCTCCGTCTCCGCCGTTTTCACCGACAAGATTCAGGGACTTGACAGTGTATGAACTACCTTTAGTACCCATGTATGCAGTTTGGGTGTGTTTAAATAATTCAGGGACTTGACAATGTTTTTTGGAACTGGGACGTTGTTTTGCACCAAGTTCTATTGTTCATCCAGTTGGCAGATTCCAGATGTTTAGTACGTTTCCTAGATTCTGCTAATTATTATTTTTGTTTGTCAGGTTGGTTACTTAGCGAAATTTTAATATTAATAATACGTGGACAGAGGAGGTTATGAGGGAAATAACATAGATTTATTGTATGGCACCACACACACACACTCACAAAAAGTCTGAAGATGTTTATTTATTTATACATGAGAACGCATCAAACAGTGATTAAGAAAGAGACTACAAACACGAGAAACATCAACAGCCTATCTCGATCTCTCACTCTATTTTCTTCTTTGTGAGGAGACAGCTCAATCAAAAGGTAGATGATCTAAGAATCAGATTCTTGTATAATCTGAATTTGTTCAAGGTGAATTTGTTTGAAACACGTTTACTGATGATTGAAATTTGAGCAAAGTTGCGCCGTGAAGAAGAACTCAGATCATCTCCTACCAAACTTTGCAAAACATTATTTTAGTGTAATTCTTACACATCTTTAATCTAACTGCAAAAATTACACTATTTTAGTGTTATACTAATAATCACCACACTAAAACATTATTTAGTTTTATTAATAAAATATACAACTAAATAAATAACAAATAAAAAGTTAAATACATCTAATATTATAAAATCATTTTTAGTGTCAAGTTTAGTGTCGTGGTTGGAGAAGAATATTTTTTTAGTGATGAAACTACACCAAAATGTTGTAGTTTTGACACTAAAATAATGTTATGGGTTAGAGATGCTCTTAACAAGACCAATAACAATTATGTAAATCTTATCTCTTGTACCTTATCTCTTAGGGCATTTTCATTTCTACTTTATTTTTTCCTCTAAAATACAGTAAAAGTGAATATGGAGTAAGGAATGCTCCAATTCAACTCCATATCTCACTCTATAATAAAATTTACTCTATAAATAGAGTAATCTATTTGTTTGTTCATCACTTCATTATGAAATGGAAAATATAGTAAGATTAAAACAAATTTTACTCCATTTTTATTTTTACTCTATTTTGAAAAAAAAAGTAAAGTTTTATATCGGAGATGCTCTTATACGTTACGTTTTGAGTTCATCGACTATAAGATTACGTAGTTATGAGATTGGTCCAGCAAAAAAAACTCTTAAAATGAGGCGTTGTAATAATTAGGGCTTACAATTCAAGTAATCCAAACCAAAACCACCCAACCATTCTTCGCCACGAAATTAAGACCCGGTATACCACGAAATTAAAAAATCTTATAAATTATAACTTTAATCTAAATTATATATATAATTTTATAATTATGCTTTGTTCAGCAAAATAATTTCAAACTCCAATGCAATTCGATTTCGTCTCTCGTTTTCTTTACAAAAAATTATTTATTTTATTTTTCAGCTATGTGCTGCTCTCAAAAGTTTCCCCTATCAAAATAGCCTTTTCATAGAAACTTCACAAATAATCTAACAGAAAACAATCTATTGTTTCGTTTTTATTGCTAGCTATTATTTTTTCTTCACGTTATTTCAATATAACGTTTATCCATCGTTCAAATTGGAAAACAAAAAGGGAAAAACTCACGACAGAACAGATATTAGTATTACCTTGTCGAGGTAGATCATCAGCGTCTGGGTGGTGTAGTCGGTTATCACGCTAGTCTCACACACTAGAGGTCCCCGGTTCGAACCCGGGCTCAGACATCATATTTTTATTTTGAACTATGTTTCTTTTGAACTATGTTTTTTTATTCGGCCTAATCATAGTTTCTTAGATAATGATATATGGACAGCAATCTATGGCCCATATATATAGACAGATCGGCCTTAGCCCATTTCATTCACGTACTCCGGCAAACGCAGGAAAATGCAATCCGGCTACTTCTCTCTAGTTTCGTAACTTCATAAATATGTATACGACGTTACTCTGGAAGTAGTGTGTGATTCTTTTTCTTTCTTTCTTTTTTTTGTTACAGAAAACCTTTGTAGTAAATTGTTTCACAATTTTAAGAGTCATTGGTTTACTGGTATGTGATTTTATGCCATACATACCAAACTTGTACCTATCTTTTTGATTTTTGTTTATATGTTCTGTTAAGTGTATGAACATTTGAAAATTAATAGCAATAACATGAATGGCATATGTTTATTAGATATTATATTGGGGTTTTTGCCAAAACTAACCCACAACTTGATTTTAATTCCAAACCTATACCCAAACTTGAATCAAATGCAAAACTAACCTAAAAGCCTAGTGAAATTACAGCTCAGCCCCTTGTGACCAAACAAAAAAACAGAAGCCATTTTTACGAATATAGCCCCAGTAAATCGTCTGAGTCGTCTGAGATGTTGGAAGTCGTCTGGACGACTGAAGTGTAAGTCGTCTGGACGACTGAAGTGTAAGTCGTCTGGACGACTGAAGTGTAAGTCGTCTGGTACCAGTTTATTTTAAAAATAATTTATAAATCTTGTAAAAAAATATTTAGATGCGTAAAAAATAAAAATCAAGTAATTATAAACAGTTTTAACTGATATAAATTAAGATATGATAAAATTGATTTGTTTTGAAGATATATGAGTGGAAGTAGTGAATCATGAAATACTTTGGTTTAGGAGTTTGGCAAACATATGTTGTAGTATTGTATGTATTGTTAGGGTTAGATTTTGGAAAACTAAAATGTTTTTTTCAAAAATTAGTTTTCACCTATATGTGTTTATTTCTGTGTATAGTAAACACTTTTCAAGTTTGATTTGGTTTTATGAAGTGTTTAATTAGATAATTAAGTTTAGGGGTTATGTTTAGGGTGTGGACGACTTATATTTCAGTCGTCTGTTAAATAATTTACCCGGACGACGTATATTTCAGTCGTCCAGACGACTTACTTGTAAGTCGTCTGGAAAGTCTTCTATTTTAGTTTCCCGCTAAAAATATTTAATTTCCCGCTAAAAATATTAAACTCTTCTGGACGACTTACATGTAAGTCGTCTGTTTTAATTTCTTCACCAGACGACTGAAATGTAAGTCGTCCAGGAAGTCGTCTGAGTCAAAAATATTTAATCTAATTGGATTTTTTGTCTCCCTATATAAAGAAAAATTTACACATTCTCTCTCCTCCTCTCAAATGGCTGCAACAAAAATGTAATGTTCATCATTCTAAAACTCTCCAACCTCTCTCTAATCTCTTTGACTTGAAAACACCAAACTTTATATGAATTTTTCAGTTTTGTCTCATGTATTTCTTACTAATCTATCTCTTTTGCAGGTTTTTAATCAAATGGTACTCATCTTCCACTAATTTAGAGGTAGATCTATTAATTTTAGATATGTATTTTTGTGTGTTCTATAAATGTAGATTTATCTAATCTTCCACTCATTTTCTCTATTTTTAAGTCATTTGAACGTTTTTGAATATGCAGGTTTTTCAGATCTGGATTTGATGTGCAGGTTTTTCAGATCTGGAAGACTTCTGGGACGACTTACCTGTTAGTCGTCTGGAAGTCGTCTGGAAGTCATCTGGAAGTCTTCTGACAAAGTCGTCTGGACTTCCAGGAAGTCGTCTGGATTTCCTGGAAGTCGTCTGGACTTCCAGGAAGTCGTCTGGACTTCCAGGAAGTCGTCTGGACTTCCAGGAAGTCGTCTGGACTTCTAGGAAGTCGTCTGGATTTTTCTGAGCGTTTTGGTAAGTTCTTATGTCTGATTTTTCTTCATTTGGTAACTTCTTGTTGTATAAAGTTCTTACTTTTTTCCCAAACTAAAACTCTCCAAACCCACTCTAATCTCTTTGACTTGAAAACACCAAACTTTATATGAATTTTTCAATTTTGTCTCATGTCTTTGTTACTAATCTATTTTTTTTTTTGCAGGTTTTTAATTATTTGGTACTCATCTTCCACTAATTTAAAGGTAGATCTATTATTTTTAGATATGTATTTTTGTGTGTTCTGTAAAGGTAGATTTATATAATCTTCCACTCATTTTTTTCTGTTTTTAAGCCATTTGAACGTTTTTGAATATGCAGGTTTTTCAGATCTGGATTTAATATGCAGGTTTTTCAGATCTGGAAAACTTCTGGGACGACTTACTTGTTAGTCGTCTGGAAGTCATCTGGAAGTCGTCTGGAAGTCGTCTGGACTTCCTAAAAGTCGTCTGGACTTCCTGTAAAGTCGTCTGGACTTCCTGTAAAGTCGTCTGGAAGTCGTCTGAACTTCCTAAAAGTCTTCTGGCAAAGTCGTCTGAACTTCCTGGAAGTCGTCTGGACTTCTTAGAAGTCGTCTGAACTTCTTAAAAGTTGTCTGGTCTTGTCTACTCAAGTGGAATCCAAGCTTGTTTTTGTAGATGAATGATCTATAATAGTTTTGTTTGTGATCTGTTTTATGAATTGCATGTATACTCTTTTAGTTGTGAATTTTTTGTAAAATCAGTAATAATGTTTTCCAAGATGTATTAAATGTGCTAACAATGTGTTTACACATTTACAAATCAATGAAATAATAGACTTCAGTAGCCTTTTTCTTATCTTTGGATCTCTCATATGCAATAATAAACTCCAATGGCCTTTTTCTCATCTTAATAAACAAGAATGTTGGTAAGAGATGGAAACAAACAATAGTAACTAGTCAAAGCATATCATATTTTTTATAAGTTTGCATTGAAAAACTTAGTCAAATTTAGTAAAACTAAGGGAGAGAACATATTTTGTAAATATGAGTTTTACATATCTTGAAGTTACTTATCACTCTTAAAAATACAAGTTATTCATAAACTAACGTAGAAGACTTAAAAACTAGTGGAGAAGACGCGGACGACTTCAATCTAAGTTGTCTAGACGACTAAACTATATGTCGTCTGGTCAACGCAGAGGTTATTTTTGCAATTGACTTTGAAATCTGTTATTTCGGACGACTGAAAGTTAAGTCGTCTACTATTGTTTGGTTAAAAAAAAAACTCCAAAAAAGCTAGACGACTTACATTTCAGTCGTCAGAGGTTAGTTTTGCATTTGACTGGATTATTTCAGAAGTTTGACTTTTTGGACGACTTACGTTTCAGTCGTCTAGTGAAAATTAAAATAATAATATTTTTTTAAAGTAGACGACTTAAAGTTAAGTCGTCATAGGTTAGTTTTGCAATTGAAAAAAAAACTTCAAGATTTAATTATATACAGACGACTTATAATTCAGTCGTCCACGAGACGACTGAAATGTAAGTCGTCCAGGATTTACGAGGTTTGACCAGAATCTCGGAAAAAAATCCTGGACGACTTACAATTAAGTCGTCTGGTGGACGACTGAATTATAAGTCGTCTGTGTATAATTAAATCTTGAAGTTTTTTTTTTCAATTGCAAGACTAACCTATGACTACTTAATTGTAAGTCGTTTACTTTAAAAAAAATATTATTATTTTAATTTTCGCCAGACGACTGAAATGTAAGTCGTCTGGGGAAGTCAAACTTCTGAAATTATCCAGTCAAATACAAAATTAACCTATGACGACTGAAATGTAAGTCGTCTAGGTTCTTTGGAATTTTTTTTGAAACCAAACAATAGTAGACGACTTAACTTTCAGTCGTCTCAGGTTACAGATTTTAAAGTCAATTGCAAAAATAACCTCTGCGTTGACCAGACGACTTCCAGGTAAGTCGTCTACAGCCAGACGACTGAAAGGTAAGTCGTCTACAGCCAGACGACTTCCCAAGTAAGTCGTCTGACGAACAGATCTGGAAAAAAACTCGATGTCATACCTTAAATTAGTGAGATAAGTTCCTTAGCATACATAAGGCTTCTCCAAGCACACAGAATCACAAACGGAAGTCACCCACCCATAATCGTTAGCTTCTATGACTCTATGAACCATAAAAATTTTAGAATCAAAATCTTGAGTTTTTTTAGCTCATTGTGGAGAGAAAGTGAGAGATATGTTGTGTTTAGGTCACAAGAATGGAAAAAGAAGAAGGGTAAATCGATTTTAGGAGCATTAAGAGCTTCAAATTGGTTGTTCATGGTGGTTGTGGTATTGATGACAATGGCAATCTTGTAATTACTTGAAGATGATGAGGGTGAGAGAGTAAAAATGTCATTTTCGAAAAAAAAAATAAAAAAAAAATGGATGGCATTTTCGTAAATTATATGAACTTGTGGGGTGAATAGGGCAAAACCAATTTTCAAAAAAAAAGGAGGTTAGTTTTGTGTTTGACTTTAAGTTATAGGTCAATTTTGCAAAAATCCCTATTATATTTTCATTTTTGCTAAGAAGATTTTATATTTTACGTTTGGTATCATTTCAAATATGAAATATTTACCACGTTCCTCGAAATAATCATTATGGTCTGTCAATAGTCGTGTTGGATCGATAATACATACCCATCATCCAATATTTTTTGGTGCAACCCATCATCCAATATACTCATATCATTATCGACTATACTCTTTGATATCATTCTTAAGAATCACGAACTTCTGACTTAAATAGTAACTAGATCTTGACCCGCACAACGGTGCAGATGTTTATTTTCACGTGTATATATATATATATATTTGTTTACATCATTAATATTTTTTTAATGTTATTCATACATTTAAATGACTGTTTCAAATAAAATAATTTAATAGTTTCCATGCTGCAATTTAATTAATTGTTCCAAATCATCACATATATTTGTTGTTTCTTGTTATATATTTACTCTATTGAATTATTAAAACAATTTATATATGCACGAAACAACATATTTAAAAATTAGTTTGTATTTAATTTATTATGATTCTGATCCGTAATTCAAAACTATAGATTAACTTTAGTAATTTTTATGTTTATTCATTTTAGATAATAAAGTATTGTATATATAAAGTTTAAGACTAGGTGATTTTCCCGTGCTCATGCACGGATACAAATATTTACAAAGTAATAAAATCTTTATAATTGATTAAATTTTTATTTCTATTTATTGATAATTTTAAATTATTTTGTAATTTATATATTAGAAAGACATATATAATATTGTTTTAAATTACATTATTTTGTTCTCTTAATTAGATATATGAATTTGGGTTTAATAATTTGGATCAGTTAAGTTATTTTTGGTATGTTGAGTTGTATCTATTTTCCAGTTGAATTATAATTATACAAATTCAGATTATATATAAAACATATTTTCTCAAATTCCTAAATATGTATTTATAAATTGATATATTTTGTTTAAAATAAGAAATTGAATAATTATTCAAAATTAATATTATTTTAGAAAATTTATAACTAAGAATTTTTATTTTATTTTAGTGCATTGGAGTAAATACTGATTTGGTAACTAAATTGACTTTTTAAAAAGGGTTATTATGTTTTAAATGAAAAATATTTAACTAAAGGTTATTAAAAATCATAGAAAAATGTTATTAAACAAAAAGTATCACAAATGTTTTATGAAAGTGAGATTTTTATAAAAGGAAATACCTTTTTTAAATCACATCTTTTAGATATCAAAATATTATTTTTAAGATATTATTTTTGATACTAAATTCCTTTATGATATTGATATGAGTTTATTAAGAAAGTATTAAGAAATAAATAAAATAAATAGATTATATTACTAATGGCAATTATAAAATAGTTAATGAAATTGAGATTTATATAAAAAGAAATTTCTTATTGTGAAATTACATGTTTTAAATATAAAAAATTGCTATGTATTTTTTGTTTTAAGATATTGCCTTTTTGATACTAAATCTATATATATACATACGAGGTGATTTTCCCGTGCTCATGCACGGCTATAATATTTAGAAAGTAAATACATTATAATAATTTATTAATATTTTATTTTTAATTTTGGTTATTCTGTTATTTATATTGTAATTAACATGCATATTTTATTTATATAACTTTCTGTTATTTTAATTAGACATATAATTTTAGATATAAAATATCTCGATTGTTTGATTATTATTTGGATATATTAGATAACATTTATTGTTTTTATTCAACTATAATATTTTTGCTATACATATTTAAATTTTGATTTTTTTTTTCTATTTTTCATGTAGTTTGATTCTTGTCTTAAATTTGTAAATATATTTTACTAAGATTATGTATAATTTAATATATGTTGTTTTGAAAATCAGATAGTAAAAGTGAACTAAAGTGTTGATCGATTTAAAATTACATAAATAAATATAACAATGATAGTCTTTTAAAACCTTATGCATATATAGAAGTTATACAAAATAAATAATTCCAATATTTGGTTAATATATTTATATTATTAGTTGATAATTTCGTATTTATTTAGTAATATGTTAATTCGTTCAATAATTTATACGTATAAAATATTACAATAAATAGAAATATATTATTTGTATATAAAATTTATATTGGTCTAGTTACTCATTTTGTGGGTATATTGTGTTACATAAACTCTGTCAAATTATAATAAAACTATTTTTAATTTAATTCAACCAAATCGTATTAGCTATATTCATTGTATTAGTTTGGTTTTACATTATAGATGTGTAACTATATTTTTTGATTTTTTAATTAATTTGGTATATGTTAATTTTTGAAAAATAAAATTATAAAAATAAAGTGATGATATGTACAAAGTTGCATAAAAACATAATCTATATATTTTAAAAGGGAAGATTATTTCTTTACTTTAATATCAAATTTATTTTTCTAAGCTGTCCTTTTTATGAAATCACATCATATTTATAAACTATTTTCGTTTTAAACTTTATAAATGTTTACTTTATCATATATGTTATTTGAAAAATATAAAAAGGGAACTTAAATAGAAAAAAGTAAATTAAATTTTATTAATTAAAGATATCTTAGTTTATGTTATTTAAATTATATTGTATTAATTTGAAAAATAATTTGATTTAAGTAAAATGCTTAATACCTTTAAAATATATATTATGTTGTTTAAGATTATCTTTTAAGAGAAAAGATTATTTCTTAACTTTAAAATTAAAATTATTTTGTAAACTTTACTTTTTTATGAATTACACTATGTATAAAAAGATATTTTCGTTTTTAAAATTTTTAAATTTTCTTTATTACATTGGATATTTGAAAAAAAGGAAAAATAAGTTAAAAAGGAAAAAATAAAAAAATAAATTTAATAATGATAATTAGATAGATTTATTTCATTAAAGTATCATCGTAATCAACTACTGTGAAATTACTGTGAGTGCGACACATAAGAAACTTACTTCTCAAATAATATTATAGAGATATATATATATATATATATATATATATATACATACAAATCTATTAAAAACGAAAATAAACATAGTTTATAGATATTTTGAATAGATATAGACATTTTCCTTTTTTTATTTAAGAAAAAATATTAATAAAAACTAAACTTGAATTTTGATAATGGAAATTACAAAATAATATTAATTCATTAAGGTTAACAATGTAATAAACCATTGTGAAAATTAATATGAGCGCAATACATAGGAAACTCACTTCTCAAGTAATATTATAGAGATAAGTTAATTTTTGTATACATGTATTATATAATTTACTAATATAACCACTTCTACCAACATATTATATATTTAGCATAAATGTTTTATATTTATAAAAATAAAAATATACTAACTTACCAATTTAATATAATTTATCATATTAAATTAGAGAAATTTTTTTAGATAGCTGTTTTTAGTTTATATTCACAAAAATAGCTTTCAAAGAGAAATATGACCAAAAGAAGGTTTATTAAAGGGTCAAACTACATTTATATCCTAGGGTTAACTAATATAGACTTAGGGTTTAGAGTTAAGGGTAGAGTTTTGAAGATAGAGTTTCAAATTTTAAAAAATAAAAATTAAAAATTAAAAATTTCAAATAAAAATGGACTATTTTAATCATTTTTCTTCTTGAGAGATATTTTGTGACAAAGCCTTAAAATGCTATTTAAGAGAACTGCCCTATAGATGATTGAATACTTTTTTAGAAAATTATATTCTGGTTACAGTTTTAGATATCATATAAAGAAAACTTAAACTCATTTAGCGGACTAAATTATAATCTGGTTGGAATTGATTTACCTAAACTGCATTGTCTAGGTAATTTTATTTGGTAAAATAAAAAGTGGTTTCACCTGTTTACCGGGAACCCAAAGATTGTAAATAGTTCATCCCAACTTGAATTAAAACCATGTGGCGATAGTTACAGTCGCAACTCTTTTACTACTAAACCAACTCAACGTTGGTGTTTTTTTCTTTTCTTTTTTGTAAAAAAGCTTTCAAATTAAAAGATAAAAAAACATACAATGTACCATAAAATTTGAGAAAGTATGATGAGACATGCCTCATATTCAGGTAACCATTAGCTTATAAAAGAGAAATTTATTATACAAAAGCTTAGTACCCACGGGCACGACGATCTCACCATTTTCCATTCCATAACTTGATATTTTTGAAGTAGTTTTATTGGTCTTCCACCTCGTGACATGTTGAAATTTGCTATAGCATCACTCACAAACCCATTCGGTATGTATTACAAGTAAACATTGAAACGGATCTCTTAGTGACAATAAACAAAAAAAGACGTTAGAAAGTAAGGCTAGGAAAATAAACCGAACCCAAAAATCCGAACCAAACCTGATCCGAACCAAACCTGATCCAAACCCAACACAAATACATAATATATTTTGTTTTATGGTATTTTGGGTTATGGATATTATCCGAACCAAACCCGAACCTAAATGAATACCTGATAGAATCCGTAACATTCAAAATCTTAAA
Organism: Brassica napus; assembly: GCF_020379485.1. Taxonomy (NCBI): domain Eukaryota; kingdom Viridiplantae; phylum Streptophyta; class Magnoliopsida; order Brassicales; family Brassicaceae; genus Brassica; species Brassica napus. Next base: position 10,889,610 of record NC_063443.1, on the reverse strand, counting down.
AAGAACTTGTACCAACATGATCCCAATTATTAATATATATCCAAAATACACTAAGATATTATCGAACATTTAAATTAATTATCTATTACATGAAGGTTGATGGTTGAAGGTGGCGATTGAAGGTTGAAGTTTTTAGATTTTGGTTTTGTTTTCATTGAAAAATGTATCTCATGTCATGAGAACTTGGTTTTCGTTTTATGCTTTCATTTATTTGGTTTTTTTTTCTATCAATGACTATGTTTACCTTTAATTAGTTTGATTTTGAATGATTACGTTTGATGTTTTTTTCTTATTTTTAAATCGAGTTAACTTATGTTTTGGTTACAAAATATGTACAAATCAGTCATTTTAAAACGAAGAACCTATTTTACTTATGTTTTGGTTACAAAGTAGATACAAATTATGTATTTTTAACCGAAGAACCGACTGGGATCCGAATCCGAAAGTATAACGGGTTGTACCGGTCCTGAACCGAACTTTCGTATAACCCGAATGAGGTTGAATGACTGATTTTGATAAACTCGAAAAACCGAGATCTGATTAGACAAATCCGAAGCCCGATTAGAATCCCGATGCCATCCCTGTTAGAAAGTTATAAGATTCGAAAACGTACGCCTGGTTACGTTATATATAATTCCGGTTCGGGTGCTTGTTAGATATAATGGGCCCACAGATTGAAAGCTGAGATGATATTAGATTCGATCGGACCTTCATAGGCCGATTGCGTACAACTCTCCCACTTGACTTGAACCAAGTAAGCTTACTTCCAAAAAAAAGGAAGAAAATATATAATTTAAGTTTCACAAAACATAAATACTATAGAACGTAAAATGTAGGATTTCAACTATATTAATGAGATAATGCAGAAAAAAACATGTGAATATGAATGGATTTCAATTATATGTTTCAAAACACGTTTTCATAAATAAAACTAACTTTTTTTCATAAACAAGAAACAGTAATTGATACCTGTGTCCCGATTTTACGATAAAACTAACTTTTTTGGCCAATCTATACCGAAATCTAGAGGAAAAAATAGTATTACAAAATTATTTTCCATAGTTTTTTTTTTTATCAATTGTTTTCCATAGTCAAAATTTGATTCTTCCTTGTTGTTTTTTACGATATGATTCTAGTTTAAACATTTATAGTACTATAAACAATATATCAGTGATTATCAACAAAAAACAGTGATTGATAGCATACGTCGCAATTTTATGATAAATCCAAACGTATTTTTTTAATCAGAATAAAAATAATCTTTCACAATCAAATTTGGATTGTTTCATTGTTTTTAACGATAAGATCTTAGACTGTGAGAAAGTTTATCGTACCAAATCAATCACGTCCGTCAACAGAGAAAATAAAAAGAAAGAGATCGAGAGATATGAATAATGGCAGAGAATCGGAGTGAAATATTTTGGTTCCATGGAAAAGAGCTGGCAAGAAATTTCCAAGATTTTGGACCCACTTACAAGATTCCCTTATAAACCATTTTTGTCAAAATCTTACCTGTTTTTTCCTCTAAGAGACTTTGATTTTGTTGAAGATCAAGTTGATTTTGCCGTAGGATCCTGCCAATCTCTAATTAATGTCCCATTCTCTTCCGACACATTTCACAATCGTATAAAGCATGCCCAACGTGTCTCGTTTTTCATGTCCATACCTGTTTTATTGTATACGTATACAAAGACGCACATATGTCTTTTAATGCGTAATGTGTATATTTTCGTAGCTATGTAGATCAAACACACCATGTTGTATAATAATCGCCAGTGTTGTTTATTTGTAGACTGAAATATATATGAAACCATACTCTTTCCGACACCGTGAGTATTAGCGTTTCAATAGCGGTTCAGTTCGATATTTGTTTCTTGCTAATCGAGGAGGTTTGTTTCTCCACGATGTAATGATTCAGAATCAATGGTTTAGGCTTAGCATTATCAAACTTGACCATAGTTATTCAAGGCTTTGAAATAAGACATCATGCGATCCCAAACAGTAGCACCAATTTGTTTGATACAGACTTACAATGTAGTGATGATCCTACAGTTAGAAGAGAGTACAAATTTTACTACGTGTGTTTTAAAAGACTAATAACTTATATTTTTAGAGACTAAAGTCTTTACGAATAAATATAAGTTAGTCTTTTACGAACAGTACAGAGTAAAATACGGAAGACTAACTTATACTACTAGAAGAGAGCATTTTTTCGAAAAAACCATAGGTAAGAATATCCAAAATTCATTCGTATAATATAACTGGTTCTCATGGATAGTAATTAATAGTTATATACATATAAAAACAAACATAATTTAGTCTCTATACTATATAGTCAATTAATTTTCTAAGGTACGATTTTGATTCGTGACCAACTGCGGAACAATAAGTTAAGAGAACATAGAAGAAATATGTAGAAATAGAGAACAAATTGTTAAATAAATTATGAGCAGCTCCATCAGTTAGAACTAAAAGAGTTTCTAACAGCAAAATATATTAGTAAGATAATTATTAATTTATATTTCAATTCTTAAATTTGTTAATATACTGAGTGAATGACACCTATCTTTTGAGGTTCTTAAGAGTTCTAAAAAGTTGTTATATTTTTTTGATTATTTCTCCTAATTTTGTTAATTTATTTTTCTTTTAATGATAAGAACTCTATTTAGCTTTGATGGAATTTCTCTAACTGCGAATCCTCTCACCTTTTGGAAGCTAACAACTACACGATGATCTTTGTTTATTTATAGTAGTTATTGTTTTTTGTTTATACGTTGTTTCTAGTGAAAATATTTTTTTCTCTCTAATTCTTTCTTTTTTTATTTAGGAGTATTGTAGGCATATGAAAGAGTTCAAACTAATTTGTAAGGAAAAGTGCAATCCACATATAAACATTTTTCTTGATATTTAAATAAGATCTAAAATATGACCTTATATCTGCATGATGACACAAATTTAGTATCATAAAGTAGTTATTTCAAATCCAAATCATTTAAATTTCCAAAGTCCGTATACCAGTAGACTACCTCTGATTCTTCATTGGAAAAGGAAAGAAAATAAACTATAGTAGAACCTCTATAAATTAATAATGATGAGAATTTAAAATTTTATCAATTTATAGAGTATTAATTTGTAAAAATTTTCTTTTTTAGATTTTTTATTTTAAGATATATCTATTCTAAGATAAAAAAAATATTTGATTTTAGTGAATAAAAATTAATTGTTAGTATTTAAAATTTGACATTTATATTAATTGTATTACATTATATGGTGTGTAAAATATATATTATAATATATATTACATAGAACTTAAATAAGGTTTTAGATATAATATTACTAAATCTCATCAAAGATATATTAAGTGTTAATAAAATATAAAGATAATTTTATTGTGAATATAAAACAAACAATATAATAATAGGTTCTTACTTATATAAAATATGTATACATTAATTTATAATCTTAATGAGACCATATCTTTACATAGAATTTTCTAAAAAAATATTATCTTATTATTTTATTAATTTGTGTCAAATTTTGAACCAACCCAAGTTAGGACCGGCATAATTTCTTAATTTATAGAAATTATTAACTTATCGAGTATTAATTATAGAGGTTCTAATGTATGTTGTCCTTATAATACATGTTGTGATCGGTAAAAATACGAGAAAAACAGAGTAAATGAAAAAGTGAAAAAGAGTGAAAAAAGACAAATGGGAAGAGGAAATAAAAAAAAAAGAAAGATAAAATCAGAGTAAATATATTTCTCTAGAAAATTTTGGAGTAAAAATTCTCGAGTGTTTTCTATTTTTATACAGTAAATGGCTGAATTGGTAAATGTTTTCTTTCACCTGATTAGTAAATTTGTAGCTAAATTTGGAGTAAACTTAATTTCATAGTAAATATTTAATCTATCAATACCATATAGTCAACGCCAAAATCGGAAAAAAATTCTGATTTTTCATTGTTTATAAGGCTACATAGTTCAATTCCTTCCCTTTTTCAATGAAGCATAAATAAGAGAAATTAGACAAATAAAGTTGAAAGAGATATCAATTGATGCGATATAAATAACAAGGAATTGCTACATTCGTTCCATCCATTATTCTGCAATCTAATAAAAAAATTTATTTAAGGCATCTCCAACCTATAACATTATTTTCGTGTCAAAATCAAACTATTTTAGTGTGATTTACACTAAAAAGATATTTTATCTCTATCCTAATTTTAAAATATTATTTTAGTGTAATTTTTACATTAATCTCTCTAACTCAACACTAAAAATTACACTATTTTAATGCAACACTATAGTCTTACACCAAATTTAGTGTTAAATTAGTGTTGCACTAAACTAATGTAATTTTTAGTGTTGATCAGTTGGAGAAATTTAGTGTACAAATTACACTAAAATATTGTTTTAGAGTTTGGTTAGAAATGATCTTATTTTTATCAATGCATATGGTAAAAATTTAATTATCAACAAATAGAAATAAAAATTATCTCAGTACATACGTATCTTATTCCAATTGTATTCTTATTGAATCACATCCAGAGCCTGTACGACATAACAAGCATTTCATGTTTATAATTATAAAAATAATTACAAAATCTGGATATTATCTGTTGATTTATATATAAATATATAATATTATCATCAGTTAATACTTAACAGATATCTCGACTTTTAAATGGAAATTTTGTTATCAACCATTTCAATGTAAACTATGTACAACGAAAAAGTGGTCCACTATACTTAGAATCCCTACGAAGATCTGCATGGATTTCCTTAGACACCCCACCTTCACTCTCCTTTCCCTTTTATTACCAAATCAAATTATTGTTATAATCAAATGTGCTAACAAATTTCCACCTCCATATCTCAGTTTGTTTTTGTTGCTTGAAACTGGTTTTTAATGATTTACTCTCACCAGTTAAAGAAGTTCAAATCAACTAATGACTTTCACCAATATGTCGATCACATGCTCGGTGTACCGTGTACCATGAAACTCATAGCATTTTTCATTTTTTCTGTTGTATCTTGATCACAATCTGTTTTTTTTTTTCTCAAATAAAAATGTGAACTGTATGGATAGAAATTCATAGAAAATTAAACAAGGAAAATTCTTAAATCATTGGAGAATAGAACGCGAAAACCCAGGGTTCTGTGTTGAGTTGATTGCTTTTACTACAAATATTGCTTTTAACAATCGGGGTATCCTAAACGCAACTCCAACGTAGTTGGATGTAAACTATTGTAAATATATAATCCCCTATATAATAAATGACTTTGATGACAGTATCAAATAAATGGTCGTCAATGCTTATAACTTATAACAGTGTTCAAGCTTTGTATACGAATATTGTAGTTTTATGAAAATAATTGAGGTTAATCAAGAAAGAATATAAAAAACACACGAATGTTTGAAATAATTGTTTTCAAAATAAATCGTAAATAGCTGACCAAAAACGTAAATACAGTAATATGAATTTTGATAAAACACATAAAATTTTAACATATAACTGAAAACGAATAGGGTACGTACCACTCCCGATCACTCTGAATATTTAACTCTCTGTTTAGTTACATTTCGCTATCCAAACATAAAAATTTGTGTACCCAAAATTGTTTAAGAAAAGAGAATATGCGTATGCCTTTGTCATGAGTTCTGCCAAACGTATAACGTTTTGGTACGTGAGTTGATACTTTCTTTTGCTTGTATAAATCGTCAAATTTTGGCCGGCTGTGAAAATTCGTTGTTGTAATTAATATCGAAATGTGGCGGGATGACTTATTTAGTTAAAATCTTTTTTTATAGGGTGAATTGGTGAAAAAATGAAAAACAAAACTAAAATTAATTTGTTAGAAAGAAGATAAAGAGAGATATATATTCAAAAAAAAAAAAAGATAAAGAGAGATAGGAAGAAAAAGGAAGAGAGAAGAAGAAAATTTGGTTATTTTATGATTTATTATTTATAGGGTGCAATTATCTTTATTTATACTCTACAATTCAGTTACTCTGCAATTTTGTTTAGCTAACAGTCACTCTTTAGTGGAAGCCTCCTAATCTAGTGGTTTGACCAATGGTTTGTTAATGATTCTACACCAAGAAGTTTGGGTTTCGTTTCCTGGAAAAAGCAGAATTATGCGAATTAATGGAGAAACAACTTACAAGAAATTTGCAGCATGGCGCAAAAAGTACCGTCAATGGTGGATCCGATAAGGCGGCTTAGGTGATGCAGTCAGACGTGAATTTTCATAAGGCAGATAGAATTGTCGGCCGTAAAATCGTCTGTAATATTTCTCCAAATTTGTAATATCAGAATATATCCATCGTTAAAAAAACAGTAACTCTTTATCCACGTGACAGGTTTAAACAACTTTTGTTGAGAATGTACTCTTCATGATAAAAAAAAAAGGTAGGCTTCATGATGCTTCTGATCTTATCTACACTAATTATCTTACATAGTTCATGAGAACACAATTTTGCATCTCTTTCCTAATTTTTTATTTTTAAAAAATTATTCATTAAACATGATCTAAAAAACTAGTGCTCTGATCTATAATATGTATCCATTTGCATGACAACACCATTCAACTTAATGATGTTATGTTGTTAACATCATAAGTTTAATTTTATTAATCCAAAAAATGATGTAAGCGTCAGAGATCAATTAAATTCAGACCCATCCGAGTGCAATTTAATTAAAATTTGACCCAAACCATCCCAATAAAGTAAAATAAAATTTGGCCACAAATTTTAAAAATTGGCCAGAAAGTTAAATATCGGAGACGTCGTCTCTCAGGCGCGCAGGAAAAAAATTAAGAAGTTAGGGTTTCGATTTAAATCAGTGAAAGAGAAAGGAAGCTGGTGAAACCATGTTGGGGTTATTGATCAAAATTGAGAGAGAAAGAAGTTAATCAATATTGGGGTCGATTAACTCCGCTCTCTTCATTTTGGTCAATAATCCCACAATTTCAAAAACTTCCTCTCTCTCAGCGATTTGAATCGAAATCCTTATTTCTTTGATTTTTTCCTTTCGTGATGAGTCAACTTTTTGTTAAATTAGGATCGGGTTGGTCGGATATTAGTTGATCAAACGGATAACTAAACAGAATTAAGGAATCCACGTCAATGTTTGGATTAATGAAATTAAGCTCATAATGTTAATTACATAACATCATTAAGTTGAGGGACGTTGACATGCATAACATATGTTTTCTATAGCTATACATTAGTTTAGACTGCATGGCTAGCCATGTGATGGTTAATACTTCACGTACGCGGCAATCATTTTCCTATAATTAAACAAAATAAATCCAGACCACTAGGCATGGGGGAGGTAGATGACTAAGTACTCTCTCATGGGGATGGATTTGATGCTAATTTTCTATAAAAATCAGAGTAAGAAGCCAATTAGGCCCGTTTTTGGCTATGTAACACTAGTATATTTGGTCTGCAGTGACACTCTCTGCAATCTTCAAAGATAGATTATTCATGTTCGACTATAGATATACTGTACAGACCAGATTTTTAGTCTGTGGATAGTATCTAAGATTTGGTGAACCAAACCACATGTTTCCGAAGTATGGCAAGAATCTAGTAATCTATCTTTAGCCAGCACGAAAGAGGATTAGAAGATGATGTTATCCATGCGCATTAAACACATATAATAGACTGCCGAAAGAGTCGTCCATAACTCTGCCATTTCTTGGTTTCTCACTGAAGAATAGGAGAGACGACTATTCATTAAAACTTTACCTCTATTATCCCTAACAATCCACGAAGCTTATGCTGACCAAGAAGCTCCTATATTACATTTCTGAAGCTGCAGAGGAGGCGCAATCTATGTTTCCCCATTGGACTGACTCTCCTGTACAGACTGTGATGACTAGATTCAGGAAAGTTAGCCTCATACCAGATCTTTGTTTCTTCCTAAGCTTTTAACAAAATAGAAGTTGGATCCAATCTGTCTTTTTCGAAAACAAGAGCATTACGAGCCTTCCATATATTCCATAGGATCCAAAGAATGATACGTTTGAGGTATGTAGGAAAGTCTTTACTTTTGATACACAACAGGAGATGATGAATGTTTAGGAAAACAGATTTTTGAGACAGATCTTTGGACAGTTTAATAACATAAATCGCATTGACTGGGGAGAGCTAATGCAATTAACTTCGACAATATCTCTTTGCCTCCTTGAGAGAGTGCCTTCATAAACCAGCCTTGGAGTCGCCCCTGCAGTGTTCCCCGTATGAAATTCAACAAATCCTTTTTAGAACCTTGGAAACATTCATGAAGACCTAAAAATGTTCCATCTCCACCTTCTTTATTGATTTCAAGGGTACATTTTATCTCATATTTTGTTGTACCATGAACTTTTGTGCCAAAAATTATCGAGGATTTGAGCTTATTAATCACTTGGCCAAATGCCTCACCATACTGTCGCAGGCACTCGATGATCGTTTCATTTTCATTGGCTTCGGCTCTGCACATCTACATGTTTTCACTGATATCTTGTGTTTGTCATTGATTTAACTATCCAATTTTTATGCAGATTGATCATTTAGATTATCATTTAGATATCACTATATTCATTTTCATGTATATGTCCTTATTAGGTGCTTGAGTATCCTTTGGAGTTTTTGGAGGTGTTCGAAATACGTTTGAGAAAGAAGAGGCTTGATTAAAGTTTTAGGCGAAACAAGCTCAGTAACAGCTTTTCATAGCGGGATGGCATGGCTGTTATGATATTAACGGTTATGGAAGGGGTATTTGGTAGCGGGATGGCATGGCCGATGTTGATGTATACAAGACATCATCGCCTAAGTCCCACGAAGCCACAAGTGTCCTAGAGGGTTTTGGTAGAGAGTTGAGGTAGCTGCTATGTTCATAACATACTTTATAGCAAAGAAGCATAGTGGTTCAATGATGCCGCTATGAAGATGAAGATTTGCTCATGAAGACCAAGCAACCCATCGAACTTACCAAGCGACCAAGAGAAGTTGTTGTAGAAGCAACATTGTACGTAGGGGAGAACGTATCGGCTTGGTGATGCCGTTAGTGACAGGACAAGCGCATCGACCAGACATAGCGGGTTTGAGAGGCCACTATCAATTAAAAACTTGAGTTTTTATTTGGCCTGGTCTTGAATTTTTGGGTGCACCCAGTTCGTTTTTAAGTGCCTATATATACTCTTTTAGGCCAAAAACTCTAATTATTTTGTTTTCTCTTTAAGAAATTCATTTTTTGGTGAAAGCTTGAATCTTTAGTAATCTTAATATTTCTTTCATGAGTAATATGAGTTTATATTATCTTCTTGATTTGTCTTGAATCTATCATGGGTTTAAGCTTTATCATTAAGATTAGTGAGCAAACTCTCTTTTAACTTATGGGTTAAGGTGATTTAGTGCTGATTTAGAGCGTGTAATGTTAGATTCATTTTTTTCTATGCTTATCTCTTGTTCTTAACAATACATAAAACTGAGTTAAGGTCACTAGATATAGAAACTAAAAAAAGGAATGCTGACTTGTAAATTTGCAGGTTCCAATTACGGGGTCACCAAATTGGGTGGTCCTAACTAATTCTTAAACAAGCACCGATAATCACTTGTCGTTTTGGTCGTCATTCATAAGATTCTTTTTGTTTTTTTTTTTCTGTAACAATCGTCATTTATAAGAAATTTTCTTATAGATCATCGTTGATAAATTGTTTTCGCGACGCGAAGTTGTAGAAGGTAGGAAAATGACAACTACACGTGCGCCTAGCACGGTTTTGCTGTCCGGTTACAGTGTCTTCATGTTTTTCTTATTAATACAAATATACAAGTCATTAATTTGTATTAATAAAGAATTAAACACATGGTTTGTCCAAAAAAGAAGAATTAAACATATGATCAAGAAAGAGGATATGTATGGATAAAGATTAGTCCTGGGAAGAGCAAATAATTTGAGGTCTATTGATATCCAATGCGGTTAAATAAAGAAGTCATTTATATTATACATCCATAATTGGCTTGGACAAAAATATTTAGCGAGAACTAAAAATCAAGATAATGTAGTTAAATTATGAAACTATGTGGATAACGATTTCAAAAGAAGAAACATACCCTTTTAAATATTTAATAGTGAATTAATGAACTATGAAGCTTAAGTATGTTTATTAAATATTATCCATTTTCTAAACAACAGAAAATATCATTTTGAATGAAAGAACATAAAAGTAATTAAGGACAAAATATAATTGCGTAATGTCTAATAAAATGACATATAAGAAATGAACATTATAGCCGGAATACAAAAATATAGTGATGAGAACCTAATGGCATTTGTTAATTAGGTGTCAATAAAAATGACATGTAAGAATAAAATGTGTGATAAAATTGTACTTAAAATCTGTATTTCACTTCCCACTGAACTCATCTATTGTGTATCACTCCTAATTGTACCCGTCTTTTTTTTAATATTATATTGCTTAAGATATTTCAATTCACTATAAAATCACAAATTAATAATAATAGACGTTGAAAGTAATAAATAAAATATGTGTAGGGACAACAAGTTAACATGTCTGGCAAACGAAGCAAACAGAGCGAAATCTTTAGGATATTCCATGTCTTGCTTTTTATTGTTTATTACGGCAAAATGATTTAACCACGAATCTACGAAGTTTCCCCTACAGTTGTTTTATTATGAAATTAAAGATAATTTTCATTAGTATTATTATAATTAACGACACTTTTCGATAGCCGCGAGGAAGAAAAGTTTATAAATTATTCAGACAGAAAGAAGATCTTGTAGATTCTTTAGATGATAACCTAATCGTGACAGAAACATCTAGTAGGGATATTAATGAGAAATATTCTCTAAAAAGAACATCCATTTATCCAAAATATAAAACATTTGATTGGTAATACGGTAAGGAAATGTTTTAACGATTATAAATATGTTATAATATAACAATAAAAAACAAGGCATACTATTAATTTATTGAAACATGGGACTGAGTCATGGTTATTATTAGTGGTAAAATATTTGTACATGGTGATCTAAGGCCAATCTCCAATCCCAATGATGATAATGGTATATGTCCACTGATTCGTTTGTACTCCCTCCTGATGTTTTTTAAAAATTTATTGTTTCAATATATAAGATGTTTTTTTTTAGGTAATTTTTACTTTATTAAAAATTGTGCAACCAATTATATTTAATAATCATTTTGTAAGTGGTTGAATATCATTAGTTTATAGTTTTCAGTTGGTTTTTTAGACAGAAGTTAATTTTTCTTAATATGCATATTTTTAACTAAACATCCTATATTTAAGAAAGTATTTACAAAATTACAACTTAATCAATTATGATGGGTTTTTTTTTGTCAACAGTTATGATGTTGATTATGGTGGTAGTGGTGATGATGACAAATTACAATATTATGTTAATTTAATCTAATCTCACTCAATAAATTAACTAGTTGAATTTACAATAATAGTAGTTAGTTGAGGTTATCTATTGATTCTTGATAGATACATACATAATTTCACACACACACATATATATATGTATATAATTTTTTTGGAACACTATTTCACATATATATAATATAGGGATATAGGATTACTCTTTTTCTGTCGTGAACCCTAAAAATTCTGGATATCTTCATGGCATCCAAATTGCATATAACCCAATATCAAAAGAAAGTGCATTTTATTTTGAGATGTGAATACTATTTCTTTGTCTCACATGTATGAGATTAGTATATAAATTATCGATATAGTAATGTATAAAATGGACTGTGGAATATTTTTTCAAAACCATTTGATTAGGGAGCGACAGTGCGTGTTCAAGAATCCAATACTATTGAAGCGAGTGGTTTTCTAAGATTCTCACGTGACTGCGATAATTTATTGTAGATCTTCCTTTTAAAAGAATAGCATATTGAATATATATCCATTTCGAAACTTATATCATTAACGTTCTATATTTTAAATTTTAATACATAATTATATAGTTATGTAAGAATTTTAATCGAGTCAGGTGAACTGATTAGTTATAGAAATATACCTTTGAAAAATTTACCTTAAAAGAACAAAATTAGTAAGTTAATACACACAAACATTTTTGTTTTCAAATAAATGAAAATGGGTTAGCAGAATGATTAGTTAGTTAATAATAGACCGAGGATACTCGCTCATTAATTTTAAATTATTTCGACGAAATAACTTACAGAAACATGTGTGCTCCATGGGTGGCTATATATATACACATCTACTTCTCTTCATTGATTGTATCAAGCTAAAGTGTTAAAAAAAAAGTTTCTCTGAAAGAAAGTTATGGTGAGCTATAATTTTCCATCACAAATTCATCTTCTAATGATAACGATATTAGTTATCATCACAACTCTTTTAACTCCGATCACAACCAACACATCATCACTACCGTGGAATATCCTTTCCAATGACAACTTCGCCGGAAAACTCACTACCGCATCATCCTCCGTCGAATCAGCTGCCACTGATTTCGGCCACATCACCAAAATCTTTCCCTCCGCCGTCTTAAACCCTTCCTCCGTCCAAGACATAACCGATCTTATAAAACTTTCTTTCGATTCTCAATCCTCTTTTCCTCTAGCCGCTCGTGGCCACGGACACAGCCACCGTGGTCAAGCCGCGGCTAAAGACGGAGTCGTGGTCAACATGCGGTCAATGGTAAACAGGGACCGAGGCATCAAGGTGTCTAGGACCGGTTTATATGCTGACGTGGACAGCGCGTGGCTATGGATCGAGGTGTTGAATAAAACGTTGGAGTTAGGGCTGACGCCGGTTTCTTGGACGGATTATTTGTATTTAACGGTCGGTGGAACGTTATCTAACGGCGGTATAAGCGGACAAACGTTTCGGTATGGTCCACAGATCAGTAATGTTTTAGAGATGGATGTTATTACTGGTACGTACCATGATGATTTTTTACATGCATTCTAAATATATGAAACAGTAATGACTTTTACTTCGTACATTTGGCAATAAAAAAATATCGTACGTTTTTCGTCTTTTCTTTAAGATCTGTGCGCTCACTTATGTTTATGCTCTTGTTTGTTTGTACCGTTTGTCTCTTGTTCTATTTATTTCTAAAACTTGTTGATAGCTGTTCTTCTTTTCACACATCTAGCTAATCACATTATTGAGTAGAAAAACACACGAGCTATGTGATTTTATGTTTTTTTCTAATTTGATCGATACTGAATTCTGTTAACAAATTATATTTTTTTTTTTTGACAACGTTAACAAATTATATTATAAGTTAAGAACCAAATGTTTGAAAAATTATTTCTATAATTTCTTACATATTATGAACGTTTCGCTGAATCTACTGCGATTTTTACATTATGGTAATAAATGAGATTAGATTACGTAACTGTTCATAAAACCCGGTGACCAAACAAAAAAAAAGACAAATGAAAATCAACCAAAAATGGTCCCACGCTTGATTTTTCACGAGGTTTCTTGTTGGCATAAGGACACAAGTCACAAGTTTATAAATTTTGGTCCTAACCAGGTGTAATGGATTTAAGTAACAGTCAGTTTTCTTATTATAGCTGTATCCATTATGTCCACACATGCATCATTCCACATACACCTTTTTGACAACATATATATATATATACATACATTAATACAACTGTTGCTCTCAAATGTAGTTAGTTAACGATGACTTTCTAGTTCCATTGTATGGTTAAGAGATAAGATAAATTAATGAGACCGACTTCAACACTTTAGGCTCAAAACAGCGATAGTCTTATCTGAAACTCGTTGCATTAGTTGAAAAAGTTTTAAGAGTAACTTTCTAACTTGGTCAGTTTTGTTTTACCCGGAATTTTATAGGAAAAGGAGAGATTGCAACTTGTTCCAAAGACATGAACTCAGATCTTTTCTATGCCGCGTTAGGAGGTTTAGGTCAATTCGGAATTATAACGAGAGCAAGAATCAAACTCGAATTAGCTCCGAAAAAGGTATGTTATATATGTAAATTATACAATAATATTTATGTTATGTAAGCTATTTAAATCTATATAAAATAATAAATAAACTTATCTGCAAATTTTGGAAAAATTTCAGGCTAAATGGTTAAGGTTTCTATACACTGATTTCTCTGAGTTTACAAGAGATCAAGAACGATTGATATCAGAAACGAACGGGCCACATTTCCTGGAAGGTTCTGTTATGTTAGACCATGGCCCACCTGATAACTGGCGGTCCACTTACTATCCACCGTCCGAGCACATGAGGATCGTCTCAATGGTCAAACAACATCGTGTCATCTACTGCCTTGAAGTCGTCAAGTATTACGACGAAACTTCCCAACACTCAGTCAACGAGGTCCGTACACATTATACATAATTGTACAAGTATAGTCACAATCTTTACTCATAACGAAGCCACTCTTCCATAATTATAATTTTATTGATTGCTCAATCATTTAGACAATGCAGGAAATGGAGGAGTTAAGCGACAGTTTAAACTATGAACGAGGGTTTGTGTACGAGAAAGATGTGACGTATATGGATTTCTTAAACCGGGTTCGAACCGGAGAGCTAAAACTGAAATCCAAAGGCAAGTGGGATGTTCCACATCCATGGCTTAATCTTTTCGTACCAAAATCTCAGATTTCAAGATTCGAGTATGGCGTTTTTAAGGGTATTATCCTTAGAAATAACATCACTACCGGTCCCCTTCTTGTTTATCCCATGAACCGCAACAAGTAAGTTATAATCAATATAGCCACATTATCTACAGTTTCAAAATTTTCAAATGCGAAATACTTAAATCTCGAGGTTTTAATTCAGGTGGAATGATCGAATGTCGACCGTTATACCCGAGGAAGATGTATTTTATGCTGTAGGATTTTTACGATCGGCGAGTTTTGACAATTGGGATGATTATGAAAAAGAAAACATGGAAGTATTAAAGTTTTGTGAGGATGCTAATATGAGGGTCATACAATATCTTCCTTACTATGCATCACAAGAAGGATGGGTTGGCCATTTTGGTCCGAGGTGGAATATTTTTCTCGAAAGAAAATATAGATATGATCCTAGAATGATATTGTCCCCTGGACAAAATATATTTCCATAAATAAACTTGTGTTAGCTGTGATAGTTAGATATATTGTTAGTCTAGGAAGTGTCTTTCTTTAGTTAAGTGATTCAATGTCCACATCTGTAGCTTTTTCCACCAGAATATGATTCTACTAAATAGCGTTTCTCTGCGTTGTAAGACCGTCTATGGATCGGGTTTAGCCGATCTTGATAGAAAAAAATAATATATTGTTAGTTGCTCTGACTTCTGTTTGGCCATGTTTTTTTATTGATTCTGATTGTTATGTTTATTAAATTCGGGCTTATCTTAGTCGTCTAGTTTTAAATTAGTTGGTATTAAGCCATGTTCGAAATTACGCTAGTGTCGGTGTGGGCCTAGTGAATTAGCCAAAATTCGGAGAGTAAACGGAGATTATTTTTAAGAAAATTTTATAGTTTTCATATAATTATATATCTATTATAAACTTGTGTTCGAAAGGATTGTTCAAGAATCTACGTGGTCTGGTGTATTCTAAAATCATTATTTAAGTTGATGTCATGACTTCGAGCACACCCTGCGCTCTTTTATGTTTTCTTTTTCCTGTTTTTTTCTCAATAATGGCAAATATGTAAATATATTGCTTCTACTTTTTAGGGTTCCACTTCCTCTGTAATATTTTTCACGACGCCGCCTACCATTTCAACATAATCAATTCATTTTTCTGTTGTTTTCTTATCATTTATTCATCAAAAATCGAAGATCTGTTACTTAACATCCCATTTTAAAAACTTAAACGTACAAAAACTTGAATTTCTTGATGGACCGATCTTTTTTGGCCGAGTTTAACGAAATCGCTACGGTGACCAACCGCCGAGCGTTCTAACGCCGTGTAATCGGCCAATTTGCCTGCGTTTTTGAACATGGGTATTAAGTAGATTTGCAATATCCATTTTATAAATTAATTAATTATTTCTTCAACTATCAATATACCGATGTAGGATTTTATTTATTCATTAACACTCATTTTTACGCTCATGCGTAGACAACTATGGGAACAAAATCTACAAGTGGCTAAGCATCGGGTGCCTCTAACACTATGTTAAATTCAGATTTATCACATACTTCATATTTAAAGTTAATTGATAGTAAGTAGATTGACCTCATTCCTTTTATATACTATTTCCGTTTTTCTAATATAAGTCGTTTTAGAAAAAAATTTATGTCCTAAATTATATGACGTTTTAGGCTTTCTATGTAAAATTTATTAACACTTAATGTTATATGACCAATGATAATATTCTTTCTATTTTATTATTGGTTGATTTGTGGTTATGTAAATAATTAATGATGTTTTTGTCTATAAAATATAAAAAATTAATGATTTCTTAATTTTTGAGCACAATCTAAAACGACTTATATTAATAACGGATGGAGTATTAGTTAATTATTTTTCTAACTACATACGTGAGATTTTATTCATTCATTAACAATGTTAACTTCTTACAAAATATATTAAAATTGTGAACAATATACTACTTGAATAGTATTAAGAATAATATATATTTCGGTGGGAGATTTTTGGTAGTAAGAAAACAAAATAGAAGCATAATTATAGTAAGAAAGTGGAAGTTGATAGGAAAGTGGAAGTTGATAGGAAAGTGAAGGACATGATCATAAGATTCGAGAGTAAGACTAAATGTGAAACTTTTATTTTGCTTTGTAAGTAAAATTTTATCATTACACATTAAACATTTAGAAAAGCGAAAATAAAAATGTTCCTAGACCTTTTTTTATTACAGTCTGCGGAAAAATAGGAGACATCCAAACTTCTTGTCTCCTTTAATATTGTTTCTTCTGTACTTCGAAGATCTTGGTCGAACAAAATCCAAGAATAATCGGATGGACTATTATCGAGTTTCATTATCGGCCAATAGTATCGATCATTTTCACGATTGTTTTATGTTAATCATATTGCCAAAGTATTTATAAAAATCGACACTCGGTAATAGTTTTCACATCGATTTTATTAGATTCACCCTTTTCTAATATAATAAAAATAAGAATCATAGTTTGATAATAATCAAAGAATAATAGTTAGAACATTTAGTCTACATTGCTTTTGATCAGTTGTATAAGTTCAATTGTTTCTCTGAAATACATTTTATGTGTTTGTAAAAGGGAATTGCCGGCATTAATTTATTATGCAAAATCAAGTAAAACGACAAAAAAACATAGTGAAAAGTGGAAAACAAGGCTGCAGCCGTAGCTTTGTGATCCAAAGGAATCTCCAACCTAAACTTTCATAGAAAGTGCCAAATATTTATTATATAGTATAAATTGTATAAACTAATATAATTAACACAGTATGTATGCAATATCTATCATGTGAAAAAGCCGAAACGTTAGATTGCTAATCGAAATATTTTATAACGTAAAATCTTATTGCATCATTGCTAAAAATATAATCATGAGATTCCCCTGCATAGAGCATAGTTAATACCTTTTTGGTCTAATTATCATCAAACTTTTATTATATTATAATTTTATTTAAAAATAATTTAAAATAAATTTTAGGGAAATTGCCACAAATAGCACATTCATAATTGAAACAGTAAATTTTAATTAAAACGATAATTGAAATAAGTGGTGAGCATTGATTTGGTACACGGCTAACTAAAAATAAATAAAACACACAGTGAAAAATTGAACATAGAAAAGTAGAAAGTGCACTAGATGATTCAAACTGTTGTATTTTAGTGTCAAAACCTTAGCAGTCGCCATTGCTGCTTCCCGTGGACTTCTTCTCTCTGAATCAAACTGATATTTTGCTTCCTCCAAAGATCTAACAGCGTTCGTTTGCAAATCCGGTTGATATCTTTTTTACAGCGATTCAATCTGCTGTTTCGTCTCCTCCAAACGATTGTTCAAATATTTAAAGATACCGCAGCAATTGCGGTAAGAAAATATTAAATGTGACGTGAATCATTGCTAATTAAATGATTATTAAAGATAATATAAATCAAAAGATATGACTGGGTAGAATGGAAAATCGAATACTTGTGATTGACTCACTAATTAAATGCAATTCTATAATTGTGGTAGCATAATATTATTATATTGTCACATAAACTCACGAAATTACTTTATTATACTTGGTCAATGGGTAAATTTTCAATTTCTTAAGGATAGATAATCAACATTGCATTCCAAATATTCCACAGTAGATTTAAATAATATATATCACAAGTCTTATAATAGCTATCCATTTTCACCAAGTTAAGTTCGATATATTTATGTCATTTAAACCATGTTGGTTTGATTTACGTTGTAAACTATAAACCATAGAAACAATTCACATATATGTCATGTATTATAAGAGATATCAATAGTCACAATGTAAATTAGGTTGGTATATATACGTTATATATTTAAACCAATTTGGAATGATTTACTCACGTTTTAAACAAAAAACATCGGTTCCAAATGAAATTTAAATATTATGGAAACAAATTTGGTTTTAAAATTTTACATTTTGTTAAAAATAAAACCAGCCAGACAGTGAAACATAAACATGGTTGATATCCATCTTTGTTTACGGTTTTGAATTGTTTATTGTAATCGTATAGTTTTTAAAGTATACATGTTGCAATAAGTTAGAGATATAGGTCGGACGATTGGACCTTATGCATTTGCATTTTCCAATAACAAAAAATATTCATAAACTCTACTTTATTGTTTATAATCAGTGGTTATTTCCATTTGTGATAATTGAAACCGAAATACATTTTGAATATGGCAACATATACTATAGCTGCATAAAATGAAATATATAATATAATCTCTTTCTAGTTTTAGTTAGCAATAGCATAACATGTAATTAGTTTAGGAAAAAAAGATTCATAAAGACAAAATTTATTATCAAAAGTTCTCTTCAAATAATAAGAAGGGAATATAGCTTTATAAACTATTATTACTACTTTCTATCATTCGTCAGAGCTATAAATTCGGTTTCAATTTCTACGGAGTTTTATCGGACATCAAATCTCTATCTTCGTCTTTTACAGAGATAGGAAAAGAAATAGGCTTGCTGATAATCAGTCTAAGACATGTCTCTACCATGCTGTTAAAACTTGGGCCTGAGACCATTTATGCTATTAACGAAGTTTAGTTGACAAGAAAAAACTATTATTATTACAAACAATTAGACAACACCCTACATGAATATATAGTGTATATACTGAGAACGTGAATATTTTTACTACAAACATTCAGACAGCACCCTACATGAATATATAGTATATACTTACTGAGAACGTTAATATTTTTTCCAAAATTGCCTAATACATGTCTCCTTATAAAATACTTAAATAAAAGTGAAAACAAAATTACGTAATAAATATAGTTTCTTAACAAACTTTCCCACCAAACAAGTACAAAACGATAATTTTAATTTTAAACAAGTAATAAAACCACAACTTTTTTTTTGTCAATAAAACCAAGACTTTGTGATCCAAGTAAACAAAAAAAGGAAGAAACACCAAAAATAATTTATCAAATATCTCGCGAGGTCAATTCCGCCTACGACGGAACTTCAATGCGGAGACCTCAAACATTTTGCCTTACATGGAACTTCACTCAAAACACACAACATTTTACTGTTGCTTGCACTCAGGAGGCCTCTCCCCTTGTTGTCCATCGTTGATCTGAGGCCTGCCCCCTTTCTGCAATTTGATTTTTATAAGAACATATTAATCTCTCACATTACTGCAAACATTTGCAATACCAAATTTAGTCTAAGCTTTACATATGCATGATGATGATTCTAGAAAACTTTGTTTCTTTACTTATAGTGCAACTTTAGTCAGATAAGTGTTTTAAGTTTCTATGATTCACATATTCATGCAACAATGAGCTTTGACCGGTTGTTTCATCTATCACTGATCCTACATGAGACAGGTTGTTCTATGATTCATTGGTGTCGGATTGTTGGACAGAAACTAGGTTTTGACTAAGACAATTACTAAAAAGAGGAGGAAACTGGTTGTGTACCTTGTGTAGGATTGACGGCTGCATAAACATTTTAACCAATTTTTAAAGTTAGTAGTCAATCTTAAGAGAAAAAAAGGTATTGCTTACTTGGATAAAAGGAGGAATAAAATACCTTCTTTTTGGTCTTGCTTACTTCTTCTTCCTCATCTTCGTCATCGTCATCTTCTTCATCCTCATCTTCGTCCTCATCATCTTCTTCATCCTCATCTTCGTCCTCATCAATATCATCTTCATCGTCATTGTCTATGTCAAACTCCTCTCCTTCAATAGCCTCACCAGTAAACCATGAGACAGCATGAGGTATAATCTTCTCCCGGATTGTAGAACTGCACGACTCAAGGGATACTCGAATCAGATAATTAAAAATGTATAACTTTACAATCAAGGTGCTCACTAGAGCTTCCATATATATAGACGCAAATGGACAGACAGACAGACAGAGATTATGTTAAGAAGAAAACGAACCCAATGTCATAATCTTGTTCCATCAGATTCTGAAGTTCCTCAGCCTGCATCAGGAACATAAAATAGTTAATACAAAGTTTGGTTAAACACAGTCAAAGTACGGTATGTTTCAACACCAAATGATAACGTACTCTGTCTTCGTCGATGTCTTCATCATCATCAGGAACTTGGGGAGGGCTGAAGAAGTTGAAGAAGCTTTCACAATCTTCAGTTTTGGTGATTGGCTTGGCATTCTTCGCACCTTTCTTAGGCTTCTTCTTAAGAATCTTCTGAGTTAAGCATTTTCCAGGATACCAATCAATCTCTGTCCTGAGAGAAAGAACACAAAAAAAAAGAACAATGTTGGAGATAGGTCAGCAAGAAGATTCTACAGCGCCTTACAAGAACTATTCTATGCAACCATCCAAGGAAGTATGAACAATTACCCAATAGCCTTCTCAAGCAGAGGCTCATCTTCATCAATCATGTGATACGCCTTTGTTAATAGGGTGTTTTTGAAGTACGGGTTCTGGTCGAAGAAAAACTCAAGCTTGAATCCCTTTGGTTCCTCAATCTTGCACCACTTAATATCTTTAAGATACATGAGGGCTCCTTCATCACGCTCCGTGATCTGATATCAAAAGGATATTAAAACACTGGTCATTTTCCATGGTTATGACTGGAGTAACTCCAAATAAACAAACTGTAGGTTCAACACTAACCTCCTCAGATATAACATCATTGTTTTTCAAGGCGGTCAGCCAGAAACTAGGGACTCCCTTCTCTGCAATCCAACAAAGAGAAATAAGCAAAGCCGTTTATTTCAAGCAATGATACGAATTACAAAGGTAAAGAGAGAAAGAAAGAATACCTTCAGCAGTTTTCTCCTCTCCCTGGTCCATCTTAACATCCTCTTGAGCTCCTTCAACTTCGATAGCTCCATTCACAATCTCATAACGCTGCAGGTATCAATCAAGTTTCAAGAAAAAAAATTGAAAACAGATAAAGCCAAGAGAGCTCAGCTACAAATAAAGAAAATAAAGTAAACATATGCAAGTCTCCAATAACTTTCATCCGTTAAGAGTAGTCAGTAGTAACTTTGAAATATTTTGTTCTTCTCAGTCGCAAGCAATTACCTTGGTATACAAAGGCTGGTATAACTTTTGATACTTGGCTTCAAGTGCAGCTCTCTCCTCGCGGAACTTAGCCTCAATTTCATCATGTTTGCCCTGAAAAAGAAATGATTCTCAGATAATCAAAAAGATTCCAATACCATTTTCAGAAGATACCTTAATAAATCTACACCTATCCAATTAAACAATATCTTAAACATTTGAGATTCATCCGCAAGGAAAGGAAGACATCCAACCTGAATCTCCCTCAAGACCTCAACGCGCCTTCTGATCTTAGGAGTCAGATTCTCGAGCACATCAGAGTGCTGTCCAGCCAGATTCTGCAGCTTGTTCTGTGAATCAACAACAACATTTACCAATCACAACAGAATCTCCAGCAGAAAAACTCAAAATCTGCACACAATGTCACTGAAACTGACCTTAAGAGCGTTGACAAGGCCTGCGCGATCCTCATCCTTAAGAGCTGTTAACAGACGAAGAGCTAGGGGTTAGAAATCTCAACCTGAGGGAAACTTTGACCACGAAGAAACAAACAAAGAGACGGATTAGATAAATTACCGGCGGTGAGATCGCCGACGTTGAAGCTGTCCTTATCGTTGCTCATTTTGGGAGTTGTGGAGAGGTTGAGGTGAGGAGGAAGAAGAGGTGAGGGTTTCTGGGTGGCGACTAAACACACAAGACGTGCCTTCCTTTATTATACCTAATAACTGCCGTTTTTTTTTTAATTTCGCTCGCTGGCATTTTTCTTTTCTTTTTTTTTATAACTTTTTTTTAATTAGGTTTTTTGCCCGCACATGAAGACATAATCTTCGAATATTTAATAATTTATATTTTTTATTAATCTAAATCTAAAATCAACATAAGAATTTATTATTTATGTTTTCAAATATTTAAATCAAACATCAAAGTATTTATATATGTCAAATATTTTTCAT
This sequence comes from Brassica napus, assembly GCF_020379485.1. Taxonomy (NCBI): domain Eukaryota; kingdom Viridiplantae; phylum Streptophyta; class Magnoliopsida; order Brassicales; family Brassicaceae; genus Brassica; species Brassica napus. The sequence goes on along the minus strand of NC_063443.1, from coordinate 10,866,978 downwards.
CAAAATATATACTTATTAATTATATTGTGTTAAAAATTTTAAAACACTCATATCTTAGAAATATTTTAGAAACTGTTTTTATATAACCTTTTTTGCTTGACTGATATTTAATTTTAATTTTTTTGTTCTTAATTTTATAACCTTTACAGTAAAAATATTTTTTTCAGATTGCAACACAATATATATATATATATATATAAGAACTATCTTATTTTATGATCAATTGTTTAATATATAATATAACATATAAATTTAAAATTACTAAAATGAAATTAGTTTTAAATTATATATAAGATTCAATAAAAGTATTTTTAAAATTAATAAATTAGTGATTAAACTAAAAACTAGTAATAAATCAATGATTTTGTTAAAACATAATAAAAACATGACAAATAAGTAAAACTATCTAAAATTATGGAGAACATGACAAATCAGTAAATTCACTTCTGAAAAAATAGTATAGATTGTTACCTTTACTAAAAACATATCCATCGAATATATGTATTGGATTATTCAAAGTTTCTCGAATTAAAATCTTTTATAAATTATAGTAATATTTGATTAAAACATCATCGAAAAGTAATGGAAATAAGAAATTTTGGCATGATGTTTGAAAGATTTTTTAATTCAATATCATTACTTGATTTTGACCTATGTTTTAAAAGCGTGGGATTTGTTCTTATGTAAGATCCAAAGTTATAAAAAAATTGTTATTTCCAAATAAATCTGTAACCTAGCTAAATGAATAATTGAGATAATTTCAGTGACTCTAAAACTTGAGAAAATATATATACATATTATGAAATTGTGAAATTTAATTTTCAAATACATTTCAACAAAAGTGGTAGGAAATTCAATACCCTTATTAATCCCAATGCAAAATGCGTGCCGGTTCCGCAAAAGGCTGCTAAACACATCGTCGTTATTCCCAAACATAGGGAATTTTATAAAGGAAATCAAGCCAAGATTAACTAGGAATGTGCATTACAGAGAAGTAACATACTGAACTTAGATAAGGTACAACGACAAAGGCTAACGCGACTAATTCATGGATTCTTCATGTCTGCTTCCTTAGTCAAATGAATCATGGACTTTTGTCTTCTTCCTTAGGCTTGTTGTCGCTAATCGCTGGTGTTTTCTCTGCATCCACATAGCGACCTGTCATTGGATCTACAGGGCGAGTGTCTCTTTCTCCACCTTTACGCCCCATAGCCACCATTGGAGGAGGAGGAAGTAAACCGGATCTGAAAAGGAGACGTTGAACCGGGTCTGATGCCTGAGCACCAACAGATAACCAGTATCTGTACATAGGAAAAAAAAAAAAAAACATGTCCATTAATCAAAAGTTACATGCATCTTTTGTTGAAATTACACATTCATAAACAAACGTCATAAATATTTATTTGAAACGATTGCAAAAGAGCATGACAAGATTGCAGAGCTACATATAGCCTACATGACCTTATTATCAAATGCAAAAGAGGTTGAATATGAATGGTAAGTGTTTATCCGAATGAAGAATCAATAGATTATTCATCTTAAAGAAATACGAAGCAATGGCAAAGAACTCAGAGAAGAAGTTCCATAGAAAGACTCAAAACTAAAGGAGGAGTTTCATTTGTCATGCACCAAGGCAGTTCCACAAAGTCTAAATCACTTTTTAAACTAGTACTAATTGATTGGATTTCAATGAGGCACATCCTTGCTTCAACTAACAGTAAAGTAGTATGGCAAGAAGGAAAACTAAAATGCAATTATACTCAAATTCAGACTGCTCCCACAAATGCATTTACATTTCAGGGATTAAGAAAAGTAAGAGAGGTTCCATGGTCTAAGTAATCAATCATCAAGAGGTTGGAGAAGGGAAGATTACTTGATACGGTCAAACTTGAGACCCATTCTCTTACCACCGTCCTGGCCTGCACACAGACAGAGATCGTGTAAGAACCAACGCAGAAGAGCAATCGAATGGAATGAACTCGGAAGACTCACCAGGGAGAGGATTGAAGTAACCCAAGACCTCGATGTGCTTCCCGTCTCTAGGGGATCTGCTATCAGCTGCCATTACCCGGAAAAATGGTCGATTTTTGCATCCTAGCCTCGATAATCTGAGCCGTACAACCATGATCCAATGAGAGAGAGACTGTGATTCGACGATCGATAAAACTTGAGGGTTTTTTTTCTCTACGGAGTTGAGTTGGGTCCTTAAACGGCGTCGTTTGAAGACGTCCGCTCTAAAACCGTTGTTTTCTTTCTTTTATTTATTAAAAGAGTTAAAATAAACAAGACGGTGTTTTCATCAGCAGCCTCTCGCACTGATAACAGGAGGAGGATTAATAAGTAGAACTGAATCACTTCTTCTACTGTGCTTGATTGATTAAGAATGCTTTTTAATTGAGCTTTGGGAACTATTAGTCTAATCTCAAGGATCAATAATAGTTTGAATGTTATGATCATACAGCTTGTTTATTTCTGACAAATATAGCTCAAGGGACAAGTGTATGTAATGTGCCTGAGAATTCATCCCTCCTTGAATCAAGATCCCATGGAGGGTGGTCTGGTGAGTCAAGAGATAATTAAAAAAAAAAAGATTGATGCTTGGAGATGTTTTGACTTGCAAGATGCATCTTTTCCGATGAGTTTGAGCTTATAGTCAATGAAAGTGAAGTCTTCGTTCCAGAAAAAATTGTGTGAATCTCTTTGAGGAACTGGATCTGAATAACTACAATGGTATGGCGAAACCAAACAAGCAAGTGATCTCCTTCACAGTCACGCTGACAAGTCTGGTTTTGCAACGGAGCTTCAAGTAGGTTCAGCGGAAGGTACTGATAAGGTTTCTGAGTTTATTGGCCAAATTTTTTGAAGGTGTAAGTTGTGGAGTCTTGGAGACTAGTAATAAAAGAGATGCAACTCTGTAACTAGTAGTCAGATTCTGATTCTTCAGAGTTCAGATATTTGATAATATGCTTGTAGGAGATATAGATAATTTGCGAGGAGAAAGGACTGCTAAGAGTCTACTTATCCTAATCTTTTTCCTGGACTACAGGAGAATTATCAAACTTCGGAAAAGGTATCCACAATAAACAAAAAGATCGAATGCTATGTTGCTGATTAGTGATTAATATCCTGTATGTCGTTTTCAAAATCTGACTTGTGTTTTCTGCAGATGGCTTCTCGAACTTGCCTAAACAACAAGTCTGCGCCTTCTGAGGAAGCAAAGGCTAGAAAGAAGGTAACATATCATATGCAATTATTTTTTTTTGTATGGGATAAGATTTTTCATGCTCGGAAGAAAAGAGCTCAATAGCGTATATCACTGGGGAGTGAAGAAGCTTAAACCTGTAGCTCGGAAACCAAAACCTATAAAATTTTGCCGATACTATCTCAAGGGACCGTGTCATGAGGTATGCTCAAGGGCTCTGGAGTCTACAAGATTCTCTGGGATCTATCTTTTCTTGTGTTGATGTAATAATTTTAACCATGTATTGCAGGGAGGAGACACATGTAAATTTTCACACGATGCAACTCCGGAAACCAAATCTTTGGTATGGTTTACTGTTTTAATACATATACTACTCTTCTGAACTTTATATAACATCAATCATTTAGGCAAAAGCTAATTCGTATATTGTTTTCTTGCTTGTATCTATTCATAATACTGTGTCTCTTTTTGTTTCAGCCTTGCTGCCACTTTGCAACTCACTCATGTATGAAAGGAGATGATTGTCACTACGGCCATGACCTCTCCAAATACCCTTGCAACAATTTCATGACCAAAGGTTTCTGCCACAGAGGTGATAGTTGTTTGTTTTCGCAAAAGGTAAATATATTAATCTCGATCTTTCTTCTTTCAGGTCTAATAATATATTAATCTTGATTTTTTACATCTTAAAGTACCAATCTTTCACTTAACAGGGTACTCCACAAGCGGCTTCAGATATTATTGACCTCATCAACTAACATCGCTGCAGCGTCTTCAAATAACAAAACAGTGAGGGAGGCCATAGCCCAATTACCGGCGATTCAAGCTCACCTCCGTTTTTGAAGCCATCTAGTCAGTCTAATATAAGAAACTCATATGATACATCATCATCTGCAAAGACCAATGAACATGCATCTCAACAGATTCAGCCTTTGAGAAGACCACCGTTGCTCCAAAGGGTATGTGTTTTTCCTCTTTAGACAAAACCACACAAGAGGAAGATACCCTGAAACCGTCTCTCGGGTCCAAGCAAAACGCACAGAACTCTGGTAATTCAGAGCTTGAAGCAGTCACAACAGAGAATCTCTGTTCCTTTGGTGCCTCCAAAAGGGATCAGTTTCTTATCATATGAACTGGAAGAACCAGCAAGTAGTAGAAACGACAAGACAACGCCTAACTCACACATTCAGAGTTCTTTAAACTCTGCCATGAAACTTGCTGCAGAATTGGAATCCGCTAAAGTTGAAAGACGAACATGTGATCATGCAGAAGCTGTAAATAAGGGAGACGTTACAGTTAATACGAGTGTAACCAGAAACTCAGCGAACATATCTTCCAAGATTCTCGAGTTATTCTTTATTTAAAGGTTTCATTTCTTGTGAGAATAGATAAATCCACCGGGTTGTAAATATATATTGCATTAATCTTAATATGAGTCACCAAATGATAAACGGGATTAGTGTTAATGTAATATCATTTTCTTGTAAACAAAAGAAAAGTAAAAACAAAAAAATCTTATGTAATCTCATTTAAAAGTAAACAAAAGAAAAGTAAAGATCTTATGGAACATTTTTATCAACAGTAAAAAAAGAACTATAGTCGATAAGTGAATACTTTTTTGGCTTTTACAGTTAATATGATCAAACCAGAAAGTAGGAGAATAAAGTTTTCCAGCATGTAAATTTCCTTTTTGGTGAATGTGTTGGAAATATATTAATTTGTTTTTACTTTACTAACATAAAAGAAGAGACCATACACAATCTGACATGATTGATTGACCATTTATAATTTTTTTACATTTTAAGAGTTTTGATGATACTAAAAATAAATAAATTTGAATGTCACTTTACATTTTAAGAGTATAAATTTGAACTTTATAATATCCATACAACTTGCCATGTGTAACACTAGTCCCTGGGCAGACACATGTCCTTGTGTGGAAACTCGGCTAGGAAAGCATAATGTTATTGCTCGTGTGTAGGTGGACTTACTTGATAAAGTTGAATATATATGTGTATATATATATATATGTGTCTGTTATCTTATAATCAGTGAAAAAAGTTATTTAAATTTGGATATGAAGTTAGCATTAGTTTTGAGTAATAATTCAGGAATTTAAGGTATAAATTACTAACAAGAATCGATAATACTAGAATGAAAAACCTGATATTGATACTCCGAGAATATATGTAAATACAGGAACAAAAATGACAATCTTCTGAGCTGGTGGTAGTTACAACCTGTCTCTTTCTTTCTGAAACATCTTTTCTTGGAAAAAGATAATCTCTGTTGTCTGTTGAATTTTACCCCAGAAAAAGATATCTCTGTTGTGCATTAAAAGATCGTATCAAATAGGACATGTACACAATAAATAAAATGATCACATGTAACTTTCTTTTTGGTCGAAGAGCACATAAAACAAGTTGAAAGACGCACATGTGATCATGCAAAAGCTGTAAATAAGGGCGACGTTATAGTTAATACGAGTGTAATTAGAAACTCAGGGAACATTTCTTCTAAGATTCTCGAGTTCTTGTCCACCTTTAGCCATTGCAGAGATTGATTCTCTGTTTAAATGTTTCATTTCTTGTGAGAATAGATAATTCCACGGGATGGCAAATGTGAGTGTAAATATATAGCATTAATCTAATATGAATTACCAAATGATAAACGGGATTACTGTTAATGTGCTTTCGTTTTCTTGTAAACAAAAGAAAAGTGAAAGAAAAGATCTTCGATATGTTGACAGTTTTATTCTTTGACTTGAAAAATACTATGATTCAAATAGAAAAGTAAAAAAAAAGAACTTTCTTTGATCAACAGTAAAAAAGACCTTTAGTAGATTTTTTTTTTGTTCAAAAGACCCTTAGTAGATAAGTGAATACTTCTCCGGCTTTTAAAGTTATTATGATCAAATTTTTGAAAGTAGGAGCATAAAGTTTTCTAGCATGTAAATTTCCTTTTTGGTGAATGCTTTGGACTATAGTTTGTTTTTACTTTAATAACATAAACGAAGGACGTCAAAAAAAAAGAAGAGATCATACATAATAGTGTTCCAAAAAAAAAAAAAAGATCATACATAATCTGACATGATTGATTGACCAATTATAACTTTTTTACATTTTAAGAGTTTTGTTAATGATATTAAAAATGAATAAATTTTGAATGTCACTGTTTAGAACTTTATATTATCCATACAACATGCCATGTGTTAGAGCATCTCCATTGTAAAACTCCATTTTTTTCTCCAAAATGGAGTAAAAGTGAAAATAGAGTAAAATTGCTCCAATCCTACTCCATTTCCCACTCCATTATGGAGTGATGAACAAACAAAAAATAAACTACTCCATTTATGGAGTAAATTTCATTATAGAGTGAGATATGGAGTTGGGTTGGAGCATTCCTTACTCCATATCCACTTTTACTCCATTTTAAAGGGAAAAATAGAGTTGAGATGGAGATGCCCTTACACTCGTCCCTGGCAGACCCATGTCTGTGTGGAGACTCGGCTAGGAAAGCATTATAATGTTATTGCTCGTGTAGATGGACTTACTTGATAAAGTTGAATATATATATATATATATGTATCTATATATATTTGTGTTCTGTTATCTTATAATCCAATGTTTCTTAGCAATGAAAAAAGTTATCTAACTTTGGATATGTATGTAGTTAGCATTAGTTTTGACTTTTTGAGTAATAACTCAAGAATTTAAGGTACTAAACAACTAACAAGAATCGATAATACTAGTATGAAAAACCTGACATTGATAGTCCGAGAATAATAGTATGTAAATATAGGGATAAAGATGACAATCTTTTGAACTGGTGGGTAGTTACAACCTGTCTCTTTCTTTCTGAAACATCTTTTATTGGAAAAAGATATCTCTGTTGAATTTTACCCCAGAAAATAAGTTATTTTATTGGAAAAAGATATCTCTTTTTTGGATCGAAGTGAATATATTTGTAATTGGATAATTACAAGAAACTAGATGGTTTGAGCCGTTTCGTTGCTTAATTTAGGGGAAAATATGAGGTTTTCTTATGTTGAGTTAGGGTATAAAAGATATCTTCTGAAGAGTCGTAGCAAAAGTATATAATCTTCTGAAGAGAGCCAATAATATCTTGGTCTCGGTCTTTTAAAATGACATCATTCATTCTTGGAACCGACAAAAAAGCATATCCTTCAATGCAGATCATCATGGTTTTTTTCACACGTTAGATGCAAATCAAACTTTATGATTGTATTCATAAGAAAACAACAAAAGGAAAACGCTGTATGAACATCTATATGATTCTTTCTTTAACCTACTTAGTAATCTTTTGGTAAAACTCTTTGTGTCTTTTACCAAAAAAAAAAACTCTTTGTGTATATAAAACAAAATAGGGAAAATTTGAAGAAATACACTTAGATATGATATTAATTTGAAAACTACACCATTGTTTAAGTTTTTAGAAAAATACACTTTGATATATATAAATTTACTTAATTTCCCAATTTCAATATTTCTTAATTATTTATCATCATAATTATTTTATCCTCAAAGTAACGGTTTTAACAAACAGATGTTTTCAAAAAAAAAATCTTTAGAATATCCAAACAATATTTTTTTTGATATATTATAAACATTTTACATTTCTGAAAAAAAAACCTTCGAAACAAGTCAATGTCTCGTTTTCTTCTTCTCTTTATCTTCCCCTCCATGTATGAAAAAACTTTTTTTTTCTCTGATCTCATCAGGGGTTTGTTAATTCATAAATTAAATTTATATTTCTATTTTATTTCAAATAGTTTTTCTTTTAGGAAAATCATGCTGCATATAACTGGAGTTTTTGGAGAGAGGAAGGTGAATAAAGAATCATGGAATTTCAGGTTGAATACAAAAAAGGAGGAAAATTATATAACATTAAAAAAGGTTTGAAGTTTGAAGATATAGTTCAGATGGTTCATGAAGATTTTGGTATAGATAGGTTGGGTAATGATTTAGAACGTCTCAACTATGAGTTTTGGTGATACAACGTTAACGCTAGTCTATACAAAATCGTATAAGTGCAGAACGTCTCGAACTGTTGGCTTAGGTCGACTCTTGCTGGTCACACCCGATAAGTCAACACTATGACTATTTCACTTGATGCTTCTCTCTGCGCGAGTAGAAGCAAAGACAATTGTGGGTTTTGCTGTGTGATTTGGCTGAGTGGAGGCAAGTAGGAAACCTGTGTTTTTTTTGTCTATGAACTTTCGAAAGAGAATTCAAAGCAAGACATGAGAATTCCATAAGATATAAGAGAAAAGAAAGATGCTTTAGATATTGGCAGAATGGACTCCGCTTTTCAAGAAAGCCTGGTGATGAACAGATCAATAAGTTCTGGAGAGATAGATGTTCTTCTATAGGGCTGGGCAAAAAAACCGAACCCGAAAATCCGAACCGAATCCGATCCGATAAAAATGAATCCGAACCGATCTGAACCCGACATAAATACCGAATGGATCTTGTTTTATGGTATTTCGGGTTATGAGTATTATCCGAACCGAACCCGAAATTAAATGGATATCCGATAGAACCCGAAACATTCAAAATGTCAAAAAAGAACTTGTACCAAACATGATCTCAATTCCTGATATGTAGCCAAAAACACTAAGATATTATTAAACATCTACAATAACTATCTACTACATGAAGGTTGATGGTTGAAAGTGGCGGTTGAGGCTTGAAATTTTTAGATTTTAGTTTTATTTTCATTGAATAATTTTTTTTATTTCATGAGAACTTAATTTTTCGTTTTATGATTTCATTTATTGGTTTTCTTTCTATCAATAACAACGTATACCTTTGAAGAACTCCACTTTTGTTCAAGTTCGACGTAAGTGTCGTTTATGCGGCTTGATGGACTATGAATTGCTGGAGTTAGTTTCCTTTTTTCTCAGCCTTTTGCTGTAATGTTTGTAGAATGGTACCATGAAGATGCATAGATATGGCTGTATAAGCAGGAAACTTTCCAAAACATCATTGTTTAAACATGATGTTGCTTCCTCCACAAGACACTGCTTATTTCCTTCCAATTCAAATTAATAACAACAACATAAACGACTACAACATGTTACTTTCGTATGTTGCTATGGAAATTTAAATGATTTTTGTTTCCATGATTATAGTTTCAATATAATTCTGACGTTCTGTTATTATATCATATTCTTATCTTGTAAAATTTTAAATGGTAAAATAAAATATTTATCTCAACACACATATTTATCTTAAACATAAATAATTATAATAATATTATTCTTATTAATTTCGAATTTATATTTCAATTAATGAATTCTAATCTGGGTAAAAATGTCAATTCATATTTAGGAAAGTGTAGTTTTCAAAAAATAAAATAGATGGTGTACTTTTCAAATTTCAAACTATTAATGGAGTAATTTACAAATTATCCCAACAAAATATCTATATATACATCGATTAAATAGTTTAAATTTCGACAAATCAATTAAGTAGCAAATCCGAAAGATACTCAGTATATTACTAAAATACCCCAAAATATACTGATTTTGGCCAAGTCTATATATACATGTTGATGGGTTTCAGTAAATCATGACCTATAACATCATTCCAATTAGACATTTTATCTTTTAGGCACGGTGCGTTCTACTTTCTATGAGTTTTCAAATTATCACGTTGTTTGATAAACTAGTATTATATATTTTTAAAAATCACACACACAAATCATGTGCGATTAATAAACCATAGAAATATACCCACCATGCAATAAAACTGATTCAAGAATTCAAGTAACAAAAGTAGACCATAAAATGATCAGACATCGATATGATGCTCCTCATGAGTGCATGCTTATATAAATGGTGACAATATACATTCTATGGTGTACCTATGTGGATAAAATTGTCCTTCTCTTCTATACAAATCATTTTATTGGACAAAAGGTTTTTTTCTAACACAGGAGTTCCTGTACCCTAAACAACATGAATGGGACCATGCACATACTAAGTTAAATGATCACATAAACTATTCATCAACAGTTTGTGATGTTATTTGATATTGAATACTATTAACAAAAATAAATGGTTTGAGCCGTTTAGAGCATCTCCAATGTATTACTCTAAATTTTACTCTAAAATGGTGTAACTCCAAAATGGAGTTGGGTTTTACTCTAATGTATTACTCTATTTTTTACTTCAAACAAAATATTTATTTTTTCATTTAGTTAATAATTGTTAGTAGTACCTTCAACTTATAAAAATTTAACAATAAACCTAACTATTTTATGTTTACAAAATTTCCATAGTAATATATTCTATTTAAATTCAATATTTATCATTAAATTACAACTAGATATTATCTTCCAATTTCAATCCGTGCATATTTTATCATATGGAATTTTTCTAATTCAAAAATATTTATATGCATTAAAAGAACATAAATAAAAAACAAAGTTTTGTTTTGTAATTTGAATTATGTATTGGGTCTTATTGTTTGTGCATATATCAAGTTCAATAAGTACAAATATTATCAATCAAAATTTTGACCCACAAGATTAAAAAACTCATCTTTTCCGTTTGAATAATACTTCATCGATTTTGGTAGTTCCAAAAACAATTTACCAAATTAATTATTAAATTAATTATTTATATTATATTTATTTTATATCATTTATTCTTAGTTTTGACTTTTATGAGTTTATGCATATTTTATGTAAACTATAAAGTAATATTTTGCGGAGTATTATATTTTTTCATGTTATTATATTATTTTAAGTATGAAATAAAAACATTAAAGATTAAAAGGACTATTTCATAAATATAAAAAATTCAACTCCAAAATGGAGTAATGAGTAAGATTACTTTATAAATGGAGTAACCCTAGTCATTACTTCATTTTGGAGTTGAATATAGAGTGGGGTTGAAGAAGATTTTACTCCATAATTGAGAGTTAAAAATGGAGTAGGGTTGAAGATGTCATTAGTAGTGTGTTTAGCCATTATATGAGCTCCTCACTCCTCAGTTTTATGAGACATATATATGCTATATATGTTTATGAACTTGTTTAGCAATTAGAGACTTTTATTATATGAAAGACCGGTATTTATACTGATAGAATTCAAGGGATATACGCTTTTGTTTGGCTTTTTAAAATATTATGATCAAATTAGAAAGTAGGAACATAAAGTTTCCTTACTGGTGAATTTCTTGTTTTGTGAATCTTTGGAAACATTATTTATTTTGTAATTAGCACACATAATCTGACGTGATTGATTGGGTTATAACTTCTCAAGAACCGATTTAAGATTTTGAATACATATTTACTTTTTTGGTCAAACGAATATATATTACTATATATAACTTTATATATTAACGTTTTATTGACAGTCATTGGTTACATACGCTTGTCTCTGGGCAGGCTCGTGTCAGTAAAGCATTCTTTGCTCTGCCCATGGGCCATGGTAATACAGCATATGTATTTAAAAAGTAAGTGTGTTATTTAAAAAGTAAGTGTGTTATAATCCAAAATGTCTAAGTAATGAAGATACTAGATGATTTTAGTTAAAATTGAAAACGTAACTAGTATTTTGAGCAATAATTCAGGAATTAGGTTGACAAAAAAATCAGGAATTAAGGTAACAAGAATCGATAATACATAAAGAAAAATCAGGCATTGATAGTTTAATATCCCTGTCAGAGTATACTTATTTATGTATATGGTCCCATATGGGGATCAAGATTACCTTTTGAGGTGGCAGCTGCAGTTATAATTTGTCTCTCGCTTTTTTATTTCTTTTTTGTTCAAATATTTGTCTCTCTTTTAGAAACGTCTTTTATTGGAAACTAATATCACTATATATTGTGCCCTAAACAACATCGAATCCACAACGGAACCATGCATGTACTACTGATAGACTAAATGATGTTATGAAACTATTTATCAATACAGTATAACCTCTTTAAATTAATACTCTATAAATTAATATACACTAAAAATCTCTATAAAATAATATAATTTTCTAGTTTCAAATTGAGTTTTTTGTTTAATTATTATATTAATAAATTAATAATAAAAAAATAGTTTTAGTGCGCAACATTATTAATTTAAAAAGATTTCAATGTAGTTTATAATAATATTTATTGTATTATCAATATTATATAATAATAATGTATAATAATTAATTGAACATTAATAAGAAAATAAATGGCTTAAGCTGCTGTTTAAGTTGAGAATGAGAAGAGGTTTTATATTGATATAAATTATGATTATAGGGGGCACAAAGAAATTATCTGAAGATGGCAAGTAAACAAGCATTTTCCTAAATGTAGATTGTAGGAAAGTTTTTACTACATTTACAAGTGAACAAAAAGAAAACTTGATGATCATATTCTGGATTATTTCTATACTCTAGTTTGATTGTATTTTGTTTTGGGGGAACTATTTTTGTACGTCAACTTTAAACAAACTTTTGATATATTTTTTTTTAGGTTCTACAAATCTGTAAGTAATAAGCATATCCAAATTTACATATAATCGGACAGATACCCATTAAATTATTGAAATACCCCAAAAACTATCATTTGATTAGTGTCAGCAAAATTGTGGACTATCATATAATTTCGATAATCATTTTATCTTTAGTCACCGTAGTACTTTCGTAGATAAGTAATGCGTTTTATTTTCTGTGAACTTTCAAATCAGCATGTTATCGGATGGACGAGCATGATGTATTTTTAAATCACACACATAAGTCATGTGCGAGTTTACAAAAAAAAAAAAGTCATGTGCGATAAATGAACCACAATATACAGATACAGTACTACGCATATAAATTGACTCTGGAGTTTAAAGTAACAAAAACGTCAATACCAAATGATAAACATTGATATGGTATTCCATATGAGAGAATACCTACATTTTTACTTAGGAAAAAAAAAAGAATACCTACATTTTATGCATATGGTGACAATACACATGTATATGGCTGCACCATATGTGGATAATATGTCCTTTTCTTTTCGAAACTATTTTACTGGAAATAATATTTTAACTCATTAATCCTTGTGCCCTAAATAACATCGTATCACATGGGACCATCCATGCACATAATAAATTAAAAGATCACATGACAATTTATAACGTTATTTTATGTTGAAGGGTTAAATTTTGAGTACTAATTAAAATTTAAATGGTTAAAATATTCAACAGAAATATAAATAGGAAAGTCTATAACATGGATGACAGAATTTTTTTGGTCTAATGGATGACAGAATTAATCATAAATGTATGAATGTTGCAGCTAGTGATTATATGTTTGATGCATTCAAATATAAAAACATGAGAACACCTAATTAATAATATTAATTAGTTCTATCATTTTACAACTTTTTGAGTTTTTAATCTCACTAAATTAAATAGTAGTAGCATACGTATATGGGTCATTAAAAATATTTATTCCGTATTCTTTAGAGTAATTAAGATCATAATATAGGACTATGTAAAAAAATTACATTTATTGAACAAAAAACAATCTTTTTCTTCTTGTATGATGGATGACCAACAGTACACAGATAAATATATATGATACAGTGCAGTGTCACATACTCTGGGTCTCTCTCATCTATTAACCAGGAGAGAAGATCCCTATTTTCTTTCTCATCTTTCTCAGAAACCCAGTATTCTCTAGCGAAAATCCTTATTTTGATTTCTGATCTTTCTAACAAAACCATCGCCTTTTTTTTTTTTTTTTTTTTTTTTTTTTTTTTTTTTTTTTTTTTTTACTCAAGTAAGTATTTCTTTTGTCCCTTTTTTCCTTTTCTAAGAACACCGGTGTCATCTCCACTTCAATAAATGTATTTATGTTCGTTCCTTTATTTTCTTGGATTCTCACAAAGTGGTTTTCTTCTCTTTTGAAGAACTCAAAGTTCATGTTTAAATTTATTTTGGGAAAACCCACTTATGCTTTGTTTGATTTATGTTCGTCATCTCTTTTCCTGGTTTATCACAAAGAAAACTGATTTGATTTAGTTTTCTTTTCTTTTTTTGAACTCAACGTTAATGTTTAAAGGTTTTTGAGAAAACCGCTAATGTTTTGTTTCATTTATTTTCTTCGTTTCTTTTCTTAGATTTTTCTCACCGAAAAAATGATTTTGTTTTCTCCTCTTTTGAACTCAGTGTTCATATTTAAAGGTTCTAATATTATTATTATTTTTGTTTAAATTAGGTCATGGAAGGGGATAGTCAACAGTATGGTGGAAGCAACGACAAAAAATCAAAAGGAGGGAAAAAGAAATCCAAAGTGGAAAATGTTACTGCAAATACCGTGGTAAATCTCTAACACTGTTTTAAACAATCATTTTCTGGAATTATGTATTCTTATTAACATAAGATTTTATTTTTATTAAGCGCTTGACAAGCTGTGATCCACACTATCCACCTGTAAGTGATTATTTTCGTTTAATTATATTTCTATCTTTTCAATTTTTATTAAACTCCCCTATTGTTATGCTGTTTTTTTTATCAACCCCTAATGTTATGCTGTTATTTATCAAAATATATATGTTTTTAGGATGTTAGAGGTGCTAAATACTACTCAAGAGATTGGAGTAAAACTGAAGGTGCTGTTTATAAGGAGGTTACTAACCAAGGAAACAAGGGTATATATCTTTTATCTCATACTTAAAATACGCAATGTCCGTATGTATAATTATAATAAAGTAAGTGAATCATATACACCCCAAATGTTTTAATATTTTTATACAGAAACATGTTGGGTTCACAGCACCAACAAATCTCTAGAAGCAAGAGTGAAAATCCTGTTTGGCTTGGATATTTCACTTTCGGATAAACACCTTTTTGACAGCATCGAAAAAAAGAAGGCCCAAGGAGCTGTCAAGAACTTTAAGGAAATAAGAAGCTTTTTGAAAAATGAAGGTGTAATTCGGAAAGAAGATTGTGAATGCGCAAAGAGGACAAACAAAAAGGATCCATGCGCTAGAAAGATAATGGTAAGATGATTTATATATCTTAACAATTAAGTTTTTTGTATTTAACTGTTTTTTTTTTGCTAGAGAAAAGAAGTACCTGTTTTGAAGATTGAGGATCTGGTGTCAATTACAGAGGTCAACGAAGAAGAGTTGATCAAATTAGTGGATACTGGTCCTGTAATAGTGAGTTTACAAGCTACAGATGAGTTAAGATCTCATATTGGAGAAGTAAGTTATGTATTGTTTAATCAATTGTTCAATTGATATGTTAAACATTAATATTAATTATGTTTGCGTGTGTGTAAATTTTAGGGGATTTACTATGGACCGAAAACGTCTAAGAAACCTAGAGGTGATCACGTGGTTTTACTGGTGGGCTACAACAGCTTAAATGGTAATCATTATTGGATAATACAAAATTCATGGGGCACTACTTGGGGAGATGGAGGATTCGCGAAGATAAGTAGGGCTTGTAGCCGTGTTGGCTGCCAAAACCAAAGTCTGTTTTCTGAAATTGTTTATCCTTTGGTAAGTATGTTTCTAAAACAAGTGATTCGATATTCCATTATTATCCTTGAATATTTTCCTAACTGGTCTGAGGTTTGTAACAGGTGTCTACAGTTGATGGTTTCAAGTGATGTATCTGGTGTGCAGACACAACAACAACTACTATGGTATTAATTATTAGACCAAACCTCTTTTCTCTGAACGTTATCAGTCGGTTTAAAATTATGTTTACTTTTGGTATCTGAGGAACTATGATTTCCATATGGTGTAAGATACGCAACAACTTTAGTATCATATAATAAACTTATTTTGACTCTTTTATTCTATTTAAGGATCGTACGGTATTATTAGTTCAAAAATTGGTTACAACTCTTGGGCTTTTTAGGTTTTAGCAAAATTGAATATGGTTTCACTTTAAAACGTAAATGGAACATAGTAAATGTCTAATATGTATAGTGGAGATATGATTTTTGATACATGAAATTCCCAAGTGGGAGCAATCGAAAATTCACATAATTTTTTATTTTTTTTTGATAAGTATGTGAATTTTCATTAATCAAAATAACACAAGGAGATACAAGGTTTTGATGAATCAAATCCTAGATATCTAAGAGGCTAATCAAAGCTTTGATGCTGTAGAGAGCCACAAAAAAAGGTAAAAAAGACTCTCTAGAACAATGAAGGTTTAGCCACTTAGATAATGAAGACTCTCTAGAACAATGAAGACTCTCTACATAATTTTTCTTCTACTTCATAACAATAGAAATGGTTCTAACACATCGCATAACTAGAGAGACCAAGAGACGAGCCACCCCTTGAACCGAAATAAGAGATCCCTTCACAACCCTGGTAGAAAACCAAAGACCAAAATCAACAAACTAGTAGAAATATTTGTGTAACATGAACGACAAAAGAATTACTCTTTTGTCATAATGAAGAGAGAACTAGTTTCTGGTTTTGTGTGTATTTGTTCTGCTCCTCAAATTTGTTTTTTTTTTTAAATACGTGAATTTAGGTTGGTTAACTGGTACACATGTCAAATGCACTGTCCACGTCCATCTAATTACCATGGGAAATGAAATAAGAACAACACGTATATTATATGTTATTTTATTGTACACGAATTATGTAATTTTATATATTCTAACAGATGATGCATTCAAAAGCTGATAGAATTGGTTAAAATCATCTTGTGACTAGGAAAAAAATGATCATAAAAATTTGGGATTTACTCCACACTACACCCACAAGAGTACACAATATTTCTAATTTTGTACGACCTTGATTTGAATGTTTACCAATATCATTTACTTTCCAATCATTGATTGAATTATCGTCCATATTTTAACAACTCTTAAATGGTAGTTATAAAGAATATATTCAAAAGTAGCATCAGTCGTATATCTTAAATTTCGGGTATGACATTACTTGCTCGACTAAATTTTCATGTAACAATAACATAGCATAAGTAATTATTGATCTTAACTTTTCAAGGATTATTAACAAACAATCTTATCTCCAAAATTTTCGTAAAGGAATATTACTCGCGTAAAATTTGGCTATTTACATAATTAAATAGTACTCACGTACATATTTTTATGCTCCAAAAAATGGGCTAACATACCAATAATATCTCCTAAATTCAAGAAATCTCAACCAAGCTCTCTTGGCTAAGCAGGCATGGAGATTACTCAATGAACCTGAGAGTTTGCTAGCCAGACTCTTTAAAGGAAGGTATTATCCTAATAAGAGTTTCCTGGAATGTGGGAAAGGCTATCGGCCATCGTATGCTTGACGAAGTGTCTTATTTGGGATGAAGTTGCTGAAGAAAAGGTTGATTAAATCGATTGGGAATGGACAAGCAACGTATGTGTGGTCGCAAAATTGGATCATGGATGATGTTCCTCGCCGGCCTATTAATAAAGAAGCTGTAATCGATGTCGACATGAAAGTGTCTTCTCTGATCCAGGAAGAGAGACAGTGGGATGTGCTTAAGTTACATAATTTATTTCCAATAAATGATGTTCAGCGAATTCTACAACTTCCAGTGGGGGATGTTGCAGACATAGACATTTGGGCTTTTACTTCGAATGGGGCGTATACAGTGAAGAGTGGCTATGTTCTGGCTGCAAAGGATAAAGAAGCTCAAGCTTTGGATACGGGCTTGAGCTCGCCAGGATTGCTAGAGTTGAAAAGAGAGATTTGGAAAATCCCTACCATACCAAAGATGAGAAGTTTCTTATGGAGAGCAGCGTTAGGGGCTCTGGCAGTAGCTGAGAGACTTAATACTAGGGGGATGAATGTAGATTCCTTATGTAAACTCTGCAGGCAGGGGAGTGAATCCATAGATCATGTGTTGTTTTATTGTGAGGTTGCTCAAGAGGTGTGGGCATTGGCAGTATTTCAACTGATTATACCTCCAATGGACAGTACTCTGGTGGAACTTCTGTCTTTCTACCTTCGGAAAATATCAGATGAGACCATTCCGGTAAACCAGAGAAGATCGATTCCATGGATTATGTGGACCATTTGGCGAAACAGAAATACAATTTTGTATGCTGATCGGCAGGAGTCGCTTACTCTTCAGGTAAAGAAGGCTAGTGATGAAGCTCATATTTGGCATGAGCTCAATGTTACTCAGCAAAACTCAATACAGATGAATGGGGTTTGTGGAGAAGTTAAAAGATGGGAACCTCCACTTTCAGGTTTTGCTAAGTGTAACATTCATGCTAATTGGCGTAATGCTAAGCTTCACAGTGGTATTGCCTTTATTATTCGAGATCACAGCAGTAATGTTCTGCATCATGCAAGAGATGCCCATACTTTCTCTCCCAACAGATTGACGGCAAAGCTAAGATGTTTGGAATGGGCGCTTCAGAGTATGCAGAACCTTGGGTATCAAGATATAGTTTTGGGGTTTGACCTCCATGATCTTGTTGAGGCGATGATGAAACCTTCAAACTGGCCACGATTCAGAATCATTATCCAACGTATCCATGCATTATGCTCTTCGTTTGGATCGATTGCTTTTGAAACTGAAACCATTGCATCAAATAGAGTAGCTCGAGAGATAGCAAAAAGTGTGTTGAGGAACGGTCTCTTTCAGTCTTACCTCGCTTTGGGAGGTCCGGATCGGCTACATCAACAGATTTTTAGAGAAGCATCTTCTATTTGCTCATAGATCTTTTTTAGATTGAGCGTATTTGTGTTTCTCGTATGTTTGTTGTTTTTGAAACTCTTATCATTTGACTTTAAGCAATGCAATCGTTAAAAAAAAAAAATTCAAGAAATCTAATTATTTCCTCCGATTTTTGAGATACCATCTAGGATTTGTTTTTATCCTACATACTTCATGTATAAATAGGACACCACATCACACAATTTAATCTAGACCATAAAACAACTAGGTGATTTCTTCTAGATAAAATATGATTGGGCTCTGAGCGCTCTCTTTAGCTGTATGGGTTGTTTGTGGTATAGCTCAAGCAAGCATACTTTTCTGTAAAATATCGAATGCTGGCACGCTCCCATTTAAAGTTGACATGAACTTTTTTTTGGCTAAATATGTTGACAAAAACTTGATGATGGCAATAAAAACTTCATTGTACAAGAATGATCATTAACAAAAAATGCCATTAACACAAGTACACAACATGGTGTTAATTTAAACATCATGATTCTAAAAGAGAAAAAAACTAGGATAGCACCAAACCAATTTTTGTTCACAAACTAGCACTCAAAGTTCAAAGTTACAAAAATAGGTTTTATTAAAGAGTTAAATATACATTTATATCCCTTGGGTTAATTAATTCAAACCTTAGGGTTTAGAGTTAAGGGGTGGAGTTTTGGAATTAGGGTTTAAAATTTTATATAATAAAAAAAATACTAAAAAATTAAAAATTAAAATTAAAAAACAGTTTCAAAAAAGCATTTTTGAATTATAAAAGGAAAATTTGAAAAAAAAATAAAAAAATTTCGAAAAAAAAATTTCGAAAAAAATTATAAAAATTTTCAAATCTGAAAACATATAATCTGAAACTATATAAAAAAAATTTCATTATTATTATTTTTTTTTTGGTTTACTTATTTAATTTTAAATCAAGGGTATTAAAGATATTTTACCCTTGGATAAATGTTATTTTGTGATTTTCTCATTTTAGTGCTATTTTTAAAACAAAAACTCAAAAAAATGCTATTATTGACAATTGTCATTCTAAAATTAACATGTAACTAAATACGTTTCGATTGGAAGACCATTTTTATTCCATTTTTAGTTAGTTCTATTGAATATAAATCCATTTCACTGGACCAGTTTAAAAATAAAATTAGTTAACATAAAAATTCCAATTAGGATCAAAACTTTTAAAATAAAAACCATATTAATTAACATGTATTTATATCTTTTTAAATTTATATTTTGACAAAAGAAATAATATCCGCGATTTGAAAACACGGATTAAAATCTATTATCATTAAATTAGAAAGTAAAAGCATAAAGTTTTCTTGATAGTAAATTTATATTATCATTAAATTAGAAGAAAAAATGTGATTTTTTTAACTTCAATAAGACAATAACATAGCAAAAGAGACCAGACAAAACATTGCCTCTGAAATCTAATCAAACTGTTTTGACAATTTTCTAATTATATTAAAATTTTAACTTTGAATATAAAAGTAACTATACTTTGATCCACACATATTTGTTTTAATTATTTTTCTACATTGTATTATAACATATTTAAGTACATACATTATTTAGATATTTTTAAAAATCTACTCACATGAAAAATCTGACTTAAACTCTGTAAAAAAAATTGTAATATTTGAACTAAATTTATTTTTAAAAACCTGATATCAGAAAAGTGATTCGTACTAGAATATGTCTAACTGGTTTTATATTTTAAAAAAAAAAAACTTTTGTTGATCAATTTGAATTTTTGTTAAGAGTGAAACAATTCCATTTGAACATGTGAAATTATTATGGTTACACATAAAAGAAATGATGTTGAATTATTATAGTAGATGCAATTAATAAAATAGTTAGGAAGAATGATAAAATGAAAATGTAGAAAAACACTTAAATAGATAAATTTTATTTTATACTAATTCATTTTTAAAAAAAAAAAAAAATAAAGTAATTAGAATTAGTTGAAAACATATAAAAGTGAACACGCAAATGGTTCAGAGAAACATACAATAGTGTAACACGTAAAAAATGATGTAAAAGTTTATTATGAGCAGTGGAGATATATAATACTAAAAGCCTCCAAAGAATATCAGATTTTTATGCGATTGAACTCCATATCTATTGTTTTCTTATTTTAGGCCTCATCTTATGGTTTCTGTTGTGTTTAATTGGTCTGCTCCTAATGTATGTGAAATTAGGTTCAGGTTTCTGCAGTTGATATCTTGACTTTTTAGGACACTTGAATACGGTTTCACTAGTGCTAATGAAAGATATAAAAGTTTAATCTTAGTTGAGGATACATGGAATTCTCACCTTCCCCCAAAAGGAGGATTAATCCAGAAATTACATAATTATTCCTCAAACATCATAACAAAAGAAAAGGTTCTTACACAACATAATTAGAGAGACCAAGAGACCAGCCACCCCTTGAACCGAAATAAGAGGACCCCTTCACCACTCTTGATTAATTTCCAACCCTGGTAGAATACCAAATACCAAAATCAAAAAACTAGTAGAACTAACTATGTATAACTTAGAAAATGAATAGAAACAATCTTTTGTCAGCAAGAGGAGATTATATTTATACCACCATGCTTTCTCTTCTTGGTTCTTCTAACGGACGCTTTCTCCGCAATGGAATCTTCATCCTCACATGTTCCTGCCAACACAAGTTGAATAAGCATAATAATATTCCTCATTACAACAACAAGTTACAAGAACAATCAAAGGTCCTTCTACACTAAAAAGTATAACTTGCAAAGTAAACATTTAAACTGACTGTCTTGATTTTTGCTACTTTAAGGCAAGGACAAAGAGACAACACAAGAGCTTCTTATTCCTACAGAGTAAAGGAGATCCAACTGATCCAAAGAAAATAATACCTTCTTGGTTGGGTTTAAGCCTGCAGAAGCTGTGTACAATCTCTCTACAGAACACATGGATGACCTTAGCTTGAAACACTTTCGTCTTCTTGTCAAGAGGATCTTTGGCTACAAATGTGATGAAGTAGACCTTTCCGCTGTTCAAATAAATATATGCTTTCTGAACATCAACGAACTCGAAACCAGTTCCCTGATTTCAAAACACACACAAACCGAATCAAAACCAAAAAAGTAAACCAGAGAGAGAGAGAGAGAGATGATGATCACCTCTCTTTTGTTGTAAATCTCAAGGGCTTCTGCAGCCAATCTACCGAAATAGACCCTACCGGTATCTGGTTTGCCGAGTGGGTAGAGTTCGTCGAGAAACGCAGGCTGGAAGTCGAAAAGGTAACGCAGCTTGGAGAAATCGACATCAAATCCCTGACTCTTCACGATCTGTTCGTTCATAATACGATACTCCTCCGCTAGTGTGTGATTGTGAATCCGCTCGTCAAGTTTCCCGCGGATCTTCTCCAGCAGAAGCTCCGTATCTTCGGGCTCGTTTCCAGGATAATACATGGTGCACGCGCTCACGCATTTAGGATCCCACGGGTCAGTGATGATCTCGTAATCGATTGTGCTTGATGAAGCCATCACAAACCCTAGTTTCTCAAGTTTGGGGTTAAAACGACAAAACCCTATTCTTCTCCTTTTTTCGGGTCGGAAAGAGAAGCTTTAATGCTCCGTCCTCAAAACATATTTACATATTTGTTCGCATCTTTCAGTTTATAGCGCTTAAGCCCACAAAGTTCAGATCTTTATGCGATTGTGCCCCATATTTATTGTTATTTTTATTTTAGTCCTCGTCTTTCTTATAGTTTTTCTCGTTTCGTGTGTATTCTGCGCCTCAAATACATTTTTAAATACGTGAATTTAGGTTGGGTTTAACTGGTGATTCCTCTTCGAATGATCAGAGCCGTGTTTTAACATCTTACTAGGTAAAAACCTGCGTCCTTGCGCGTAAAAGTACATCAATTTTACTTTATATTTTCATAATATTTTGTATCTCACAAAGATAGAAAACATGTATCATATACTATGAAGCACCGGGACGGCATATGCTTGACGTCTCCCGTACCAGCTGCGTTTCCGGGACGGGGACGGCGCGGGGACGGCGTGGGGACGTTTCCAAAACGTTTCAGAAGAGGTGGGGACGGCAGAGATTTTTGGGGACGGCTTGGTTAGGTTCCGGGGACGTTTCCTAAACGTTTCTTATGTAAAGTCCGTATAGTTTTGTAAAAAATTGATTATTTACCTTTTTTTTGATGTTTTTTAGTTTTGTAAAACAATTGAAAAAAGGAAACACGTACTTATATAAACAATTAGGGTTACAAAGTTTATCATCATCTCTTAAACTTAAACAACTTCTTATTCAGTTATTCACTTCATCTTCTTTCTCTCAATTGATTCACGTCAAAGGAAACACATTAAGTATGATTACAAATCCTGTTTTTTGGTTTGTCAATTCTCACGTAAAAGTAGATAGTATTAGATAGTATTGGTTTGCTATGGTTTGTTTCACCACGTACGTATCTGTGATTTCAACTTCTTATTCAGTTATAGTGATGTTTTATTTTATTTAAGATATTATTATGGTGTTTTATTTTATATGAGATTTATGCTTTGGTTTTAATATTTATATATACATATTTATTTATATATATATATATATATATATATATATAGACGTACCCATGCCGTACCCGTATCCATAAATTTTAGATTTAGCCGTTTCCCGTCCCCGTCCCCGCCCCCGTATCCGTCCCCGTATCCGTCCCGGTGCAACATAGATCATATATAATAATCAAACTATACTCAAACATATAAAACCAAACCCATGTTGGAAATTAAAAAAAATGCAGATGCTGAACCAAAAAAAACTATACGCATACATACATGGTACGTACAACTTGAAAAGAAAGATTATGCATTATATGTATGTAGTGTCTAAGTATGAGTAGGATAGGCATAGCAGAACAATTATCTTCTCCAAACAATATTCAATATCACTTCAGATAGGATTATTTTTTTACAAGAAATATTTTCCTATAATATACGGAAACTCTCTATCCTCAAGAACAATCCCATGAATATTAAAATTAAATTACAAAAGGAACGATTAAGTAAACCTAACCATTATTATTGTATGTTTTTCATTATAGTTATGAGTAAAAGATTTTCACGATAGCTTCCAGTGTATATATTCAACTGGGACATGACTTTTGGACATAGAGCTTACTCTCAACAACGTGCCCATTTCTCTTTATATTTCAAAGGTTAGCATCAGACTTCCTCAATAGTTTGCTTAGAGACTACTTCAATCATACTTGAGGCTAAAACTAAATAATTTGTATCTTAAAACTTAGTGAAAATATGTAGAAAAATAATATAAAAACCCATAACGTATAAACTGTAAAATCAACTGCCATTTTTTGACTTAGGAAAGCCATAATATTTTTTCAAACTTTGTTCTATGTCTTCAATATGCGTGATTAGAATCCCGAATTAAAAAGTGTATTTATAAGGTGTTTTATTGTAATGAGATTCAAATAATTAGTTAAACAAACGGATAACGAATGGATAACAACAGTACTATAAATTTTTTTTTTGTAAATTACATTCTCCCCAATCAATATGCCAAAACTTCAAAGCACATAGTACAACATTAGCATCAAACAAATACTACATTAGCATCAGTAAAGTTTCATTTTTTTTGTATCTCTAGAGTTTGTACTCCATAGGCAACACACTTGATTTCAACAAACCTGTGATTAGTTTAAAATTAGAACAAAACTTCTTTATTAATGAATGTTAATACAGAAATATTATTATTTCAAAATGCAGAAAACAATTGAGTACAAAATAACTTTTATCTTTTACATGGATTTGGATGGCTTCAAATCAGAAATGATACATATCACATCCATCAGAAATGATACATATCATATAACGTTAATCTTGTAGAGGGTAAGATTCATTTTCGTTTTGAGTGAGTATATGAGTATCTATATTATTAAAAGAGAAACATTCTGGAAAAATTTACTTATAAAAGGTTGTTGGAACCTTTCATTAGATTAATATTTTTTTGGTATTCCCTTATTTATCTCTAACAATAAGTAACTCAATATTCAATAACATTATATACCATATCATTCACCTATTTTTACTCCTTCTATGAGTTAATTTATATTTACAATATTTTTAAACAAGAATATCCTTGAGAATTCACACTATCATTAAAATTATTAAAGATTTTGTCATTCATAATTGGTAAGCCCCATTCTCATCTACACAAATCTTACGTGTAGATGACAAATCAAATAGTTTTTTAAGTTTTGTGTATTATTATAAAATATATAAGAATTATAATCAATTTTTTAAAAAATATTATCAAAAATTTCTAAGTTTTTATCGGGTCAATCTGTGTCGGTTCACGGGTTAATGGCATAATTTTCGGTTTTATCAGATTTTTAATTAATAGGTTTTCCTTAAATCTGAATTTTTTGGAAACATATTAATTGGTATAATCATGATAGAATTTACATGAATAATATAAGCCAATCCATATTATATACGGCCACCAGTTTACTGGTCCAATTGCAGGTGCGAATCAAATATGAAAACAATGTTTATATCTTAATTCGTCAATAAACTACATATGTATTCCTACTAAAAGGAGTTAAATTATTTTCAAAAATAAAATATTTTTCCTTACCATTTCAATGTTTCACGATTGGTTTCAGTTTTTTGGTTCTAAAGATATATGATTTGCTCGATTATTTATGAAAGTCAGTTTAATGTATGTTTTGTTTTTCTTCTTCAGTTTGCTACAGTTTAGTTCGCGGTTTCGGATAAATGTACACAAACCTATACACTATATATATTATGTTGAAATTTATTTAAATATATATTTAATTTTGAAAACAAACCCGCGCTTTTAAGCGCGGGTCAAAATCTAGTGCGAGTTTTATAACTCCTCCTATATATAATGTAGGCATCAAACCAAGATTTAATTACAATTATTTGGCTAATTAATACGTGAATATATGTTTGTCAGTTGAACGAAATTAGAGTACTAATATTAGCCTTATTTTAATTGAGTCGTTTGACCAAACTTCCATTGCTATATCTTTAACTGTCGTGCACGCGAAGATTCTCATTAGTAAACTCCGCGAAGATTCTCATTAGTAAACTCCCATATTTACTTTCCTAATGTACGTAGAAAATTAAGACAGTAATAATGATATGCATTAGCCAATCCCATGTGAAAGAGCACACACGAGTTATCTTAATACTATACACTATAGAGATTTATAAGGTTCATTGGAACTATATATTTTAAATCAGTCCAGTGGCAATGGTAGTAATTATTTTAGATAAGGAATATGAGAAAGACTGTCATGCTGACACCTTACCAAAATGGTAATGTTGTAAATATATTACAAATTTAAGGTTATTCTTCATATTTGCTTCTCTGTTAATAAGAAAGGGATTATACAAATGGAATCATCCTCATTATGTAGTTCCAAACATATATGTATATATTCCTATCAATTTATAGCCATTCCTAGATATGACGAATGAAATGTGTCTTTTTTTTTTGTAACTTGAAAAAGATTCATCAACTTTGATGTTATATATCATGTAACAAGTATTCATCATATCTTCGCCTGTTCAGTCGACCGAACAATTAAAAATCAAATACACAAATACCTTCTAATGTTTGGTTTTGATATTTTAGATATAAAAATCAGTCAAATATTTATAATTATTTGCTTCACTTTAATAACTTTTAATTCGTTTTGGTTCGATAGTCGTCAATTTTCAAAGCATAATTTATAATATTTCATAAAGGAGCTTTAACGATCTTTAGGGTCGTTTTAACTTTTAATATAGACCCATTAAGTTTGTGAAAGAAAGCAAATAACCCAAAACACTTCTCGTCTCCGTCAAATCAATAGTCTCTATCTCGGTAACACGACAACACACACACTACTAATGGCGCCCATAATCCTATTATTCGGAGATCTTTCGGACGTCTCATGCAGCTTTTCTAGCGAGATTTATCTCTCTCCTTCTTTTGCAACATACACTTAGCAAATATACACTTTAATTAAATACCATAGATTGAGAGATCACACGTAAATTGTATGCTTAAACAGACGTTCATCGCCGATGTTACAGTTGTCCTTTGAAGATTTGTGTTAGGAAAGGATAATGTTTACACCGATGTAGAAGATAGGCTTCATTGATAATGTTTTTTTTTTTTGATAATCCAAACAATCCGAACATCCTGGTGGGAATCTGACAAGCGTCTAAGTACACTTCCGCAAAAAATATTTTGAAGAACCACTTTTTCACCTTATTTTAATCAATAGTAGCCAGCAGGATCCGAACTTGGATCCGTATTGTGGCCAAAATTTCCTCAAGATCATTGCGCGGTCCTCGCTTAATTTGATAATGTCTTGGTATGATTCAAACAGTCTAATATAAAAGTTATCTATACCAAACCAAACCATTTTAACGCATACTTGGTATAATTCAAACAGTCTTATAACGTTGGTGTAACTAAAAATTAACAAAAATTCAAATTTTAAACCCTGCTATGTTATTGTCTAAAGTACTACCAACTATCTACAAAAATCAATTTAAATGTATTGCGTAAATCTTATTGTTAACAATATATTGTAGATACGATATTTAATAACAAAATCCGTAAATATGTATTGTAGTTACAATATATTTAATAACAAAATCCGGAAATATTTATATTGCTTCGTCTACAAGTTTTATTTAATATCACAATTAGTTATTATTTTACTTATACTTACATAATTTTTGCTAACCTACTTTAATTGGATTAACATTATCTCTTAGAAATTAAAAAAGTATATTCTAATTACAATATTCTCGCATAATATTCCTTATTCCACAAAGTAGCATATTTTATCAAAATTTTAAAATAATGTAACCTATATTTGCGTAACTCATGATAACATATAAATCATAATAACTTTAAAATTAAAAAAAATCTATATAAACACAAAATAATAATCTATGTAAACTTTGGTTTTCGCCGAAAAAACATATTCAAATTACAGTTTAAATTACGTTAAAGTTAAAATTTATGTTTAAAAAATAAATATAGTGGGTTAATGTTAAATGATTTTATTTTTGTTCTTTTGGCTTCGGGTATCTATAAAAGTTCGCCTGACGCTGTATTTATCATATATGTCAAAATGTTCATTTCAAACATTATTAATGTATTTGCTTGTTTATTGGACCAAACAAGAAAATACCAAAGACAGAAGATGAAAACATGAAGTTCAAGAACTGGTGTATGATCCTAGAGAAAAATGTAAAAAAAAATGAAGTTCAGTTGTTCTATGTTGTTCTGTTTAATGGATGTACATGATAAGTGTAAAGTTTTGGCTCACGTCCTAAATATCATTTAATAGGACGCCGGTGGTATTCAGTTTGATATGGATTTTTATTATTTTGGTTATTGAGTTGAGCAGCGAAGTTAGAATACATTTAAGAACAATAAAAAATTGGTTTAGATCAAGTTTGAGTACTTTGTGGTTTGGTTCACTTCAGTTTGGATAATAAAACTATAATCGAATTATTTTGGAAAGAATTCGGGTGGTTCGGTTTAAACATTTTGGGTTATTGAATGATTTAGCTTAAACAATTTAGTTTAAACTATAAATCGAATACTTTTGGAAATAATTTGGGTGGTTCGGTTTACACATTTTGGGTTATTGAATGATTTAGTTTATTTAAAATTCCTTTTAGATAATTTTTCCAGATATAAATATTTTAATTTTAAATTATTCTTAAATATTTTATCATTTTAATTTTTAAATATAACTAGCATTTTTTTTAAATCACAGTTTTTATATATGAATATACACATTTGGTTCTGATATTATAGATATCAAATATCAAAATCGTTTTAATATTCATAATTATTTGGTTGACCTTAATACCTTCTAATTCGCTTTGGATATTCGTTAACACTCCAAAAGGACCAAAGCATAACTTAACATAAACCCCTAAGCTAAAAGACCCAACTAACCCAAAACTCCTCTTGTCTCCATCAAATCGATGATATATCTCTCTTGACTCTCTCAGTAACTGACGACAGACTACCAAGGGCGCCTAGAATCCTACTCTGCAGAGATCCTCTCCGACGTCTCAATCAGCTCTTCAAGCGAGACTTATCTCTCTCACTCTATCACGATATCTCTTGATTCTGTATCTCCCTTGGGTTTAACCGAAGCCCGATATCATCATCAAATTAGAAAGTAGGAGCATAAAGTTTTCTTGCTGGTAAATTTCCTTTTCGGTGAAAATTTTGGAAATATTTACTTCAATGGTACTAGAGTGAGACCATGCGTAATCTGACATTATTGATTGACCTGCTTATAACTTTTGAATCTTACAAAAAAAGCCCTTTGAATTTAATCAAATGCCTTTAAGAATTTTATAATTATATTAAAATAAATAAAATTTGAATATAAATTATATATTACGATTTTTAAAATTATATATTACAGTCAATGCCATATGCCATGTACGATACCTGCACTCCTAAACACCTCTCCGTTGGCAGACTCGTGTCAGGAAATCATAATATTTTTGCCGAGGTAGAAGTCCAGGAAAGATAACTTCTTTGATATACATGTATATAATTATAAAGTGTTATTGTAGTTTGATAAAAAAAAAGTAATTATAAAGTGTTATTTTATAATCGATAAAATAACAAGATTGATAATACACAAAATACGAAACAGACAACAACATTTTTGAGATGTTTGGTTGCCAGTAAAAATGTTTCAAACAGAAAGTATAACTACACGCCACCTAAAAGGTTCACATTAAAGTAACAGTGCAACGCGTAAATTGTTCAGAGAAACATATAAAAGTGTGACACGTAAAAATAGCTCAGAAAACATATAAAAGTATAATCTGAGAAAAAAAGGTATAATCTGAGAGGACATCATTTGATACATGAAAATCTCAAGAATTTAAAAGCAGATTTCAGTTGATAACACTAAAGCTCCCAAAGTTTGTCAGATTTTTATGCGAGTGTATCCTATATCTATTGTTTTCTTATTTTAATCCTCATCTTTCTTGTAGTTTATGGTTTTGTGTTTATCTGGGCTGCTCCTTTTTTTTTATAACACGGGCTGCACCTTAAAAACATTTTAATATATGTGAATTTCGGCTCAGGTTTCTGCAGTTGACGGTTTCGCTTGATGTATCGTAGCTTTTTAGGACACTTGAATACGGTTTCACTAGTGCAAATGAAAGATATAAAAGTTTAATCCTAGTTGAGGATACATGGAATTCTCAAGTCTTTAACTTCCCCAAAAGGGGAGCAATCCAATTATTACGTAATTATTCTTCTACTTCATAACAATAGAAATGGTTCCAAGTTCTAAGACAATATATGTGGCCTTAAAGACACTTGAATATGGTTTTACTGTTATGAAACATATACTCCCTCTGTTTTTCAATATAAGTCGTTTTATAGAAAATTTTTTGTTCCAAATTATATGTCGTTTTTGGTTTTCTATGTAACATTTATTAATAATTAATGTTGTCCGACCAATGATAATATATTTTCTATTTTTCTATTGGTTGAATTGTGGTTAGGTAAATGGTTAATGATGTTTTTGTTCCGAAAATATAAGAAGTTAATGATTTTCTTAATCTATGTGCATAGCTTTAAAACGACTTATATTAAAAAACGGAGGGAGTAAAAGTTTAATCGGAGTATCATCTGATGCATGGAATTCTGAAGCCTTTAATTATTCCACAAACTCATAACAAAAGGAATGGTTAGCAGCACAACATAAGTAGGGAGACTAAGAGACGAGATACCCTTGCACCGAAGTAAGAGAGCCCTTCAACACCCTGGTTTAATTTTCAACTCTGGTAGAAAACTGAAGACCAAAATCAACAAACTAGTGGATATTTAATATATGTAATGAACGACAAAAGAAAGATTCTCTTGTCATAATGTAGAGATAATGATACGTATCATCTATCAATATGCTGACATGGCTAGTGCTGAGGATGACCTGGAAGGACTAAAGCAAAGGAAAGACTCGGGATGGTTGAGAGGCTTTGCCTTTAATCTGCAACAGGAAGAAGACGTATTATAAGTAGAGAGCCTGATTGAGGAATAGGTTATGCTTGATGTTGTAATTGGTAGACATATTAGTCTAGACCCGATCATATGAGTTTGGAGATTCAAAACGCACTCACATGAGAGTCTAGATTGAGTCAAGTCTCAAGCTATCTTGTAATTGATCGTTGTTAGAGTAATAAAGAGTGTGTTGTATTGAGTATCGATCTTCGTACTTATCAGATAACTAGTTAGTTATACCTTTCTTTCTTTCTTTCTTTTTTGTAATGGACGAGTTCGTCGCAATGGAATCTTCATCATCACATGTTACTGCCAACATAAGTTGAATACGATCATAATAGATTCACTCTTCATCTTCTTGATTTCTTTCAACTCTCTCGAGTTCTTACAATCACCATGGATTCCATATAATTTATATGAAAAGCCTAAAACCCTAGATGTAGTATATAGATGGCATCATCATGATAAGTCAAATGAAGCAAGGGCAAAGAATCGATTTGCAAGCTCACTCATCATCCTTTGCTTGTACTCATCTCCTTCTGCTCTGTTTTCATAAGTAGCTTCTGATGACCGTTGTTCTTTGCTCTTGGGCTGGGCTGCTTGCTTATCACCGAGGCCCAAACCATCACCTTTTAGGTTTGAATTAATACAACCTGGTTTAATTTTCAACCCTGGTGGAAAACCAAAATACCAAAAATAAAAAAACTAGTAGAAATAGATGTGTAATTTTAGAAATTGAAAAGAAAGACTCTTTTGTCACGAAGAAGAGAGTTATACTATGCTTTCTCTTCTTTTTACTTGAAATGGGCGCTTTCTTTGCAATGGACTCTTCATCATCACATGTTAGTGCCAACACAAGTTGAATACACAATTATGCTTCTTCATCACAACAACAACAAGAACAATCAAAAGCACTAAAAAATATATAACTTGCAAAGTGAACATGAAAACTAATTGTCTTAATTTCTACTTAAGGCAAGGACAAAGAGATAAGGTACACAAGCTTCTTTGTATTTCCACAACAATAAGCTTTCAGATGATATATCTACTTAACAAAGTAAAGAAAAATCCAACTAATTAATTCCAAGAAAACAAATACCTGGTTGATTGGGTTTAAGCCTGCAGAAGCTGTGTACAATCTCTCTACAGAACACATGAATGACCTTAGCTTGAAACACTTTCGTCTTCTTGTCAAGAGGATCTTTGGCTACAAATGTGATGAAGTAGACCTCTCCGCTGTTCGAGTCAATATTAGCTTTCTCAACCTCAACAAACTCAAAATTAGTCCCCTGATTTCAAAACACACACAAATTAAAAATCAACAATATTTAACAAACAATACTGATTCAAAGAGTAAACCAGTGAGAGATCATCACCTCTCTTTTTGTTGTAAATCTCAATGGCTTCCGCAGACAGTCTACCGAAACAGACCCGGCCGGTATCTGGTTTGCCGAGTGGATAGACTTCATCGAGAAACGCAGGCTGGAAATCGAAAAGGTAACGTAGCTTAGAGAAATCAACATCAAAGCCCTGTGACTTGACGATCTGGTCGTTGATGATACGGCACTCCTCGACTTGTGTGTGATAGTGGATCCGTATGTCACGTTTACCACGAATCTTCTCCAACATACGCTTCGTACCTTCAGGCTCTTTTCCAGGGACATACATACTGCACGCTCTCACACATTTAGGATCCCACGGGTCAGTGATCCCATGGTTCAAGGATCCTAAATGTGTGAGTTCAGTATCACACATTTAGGATCCCACGGGACATACATACTGAAGCCATCACAAACCCTAGTTTCTCAAGTTTGGGATAAAAACGACAAAACCTTATTCTTCTCTTTTTTTTTATCGGAAAAGATAAGCTTTATTACTCCGTTCTCTCTCTCTCCTTCAATCTCTATTATTAAAAGAGAAATACAAATATAAATAGCCTCTTAGTTTTCAAAGTTATTATATTTGAATGTCACTGAAGTAGTAAATTACCTACTTTTTAGTATTTTTGTCTTTTATAATTTAATTAATATATTTTCCTAAAATAAAATATATCAAATTATGTTTATTTATTTAAAAAATGTTTCCTATATAATCTGGATAAACAATAAATTATACTTAATTAATGTCGAAAATGTAACAAAATTTTATTATTACGGGGTGATTATTTTTTATTTTGGTATATTAACTATGTCTAAAAAAACATAAAAGTGTTATAAAAATACACTAGATTTTGACCCGCCCTTTAAAAGAGCGGGTATGTTTTTTGTTTTAACTCTTTTTTTTTAGAAATTTAATTTTTATATTTATGTTTTCTTTGTAATTATATTTGTGTTTTTCTATATAATCATATTTGTGTATTAATCTTTATCAAAATCTACTTTATAACATAATAATAATTTAAAAGTTGACCCGCCGATCTACACACGTTTCTTTGTTAATTATATGCACATATGCCCTTTTTGTAGTTGTCTATTCTAGATCTTGATCCGTGTTTCAAGTGCGGGTAAAATGTTAGTTTCTAATTTTTTTTTGTTTTTTGTGTAAATATGTAACCTTTTTCTGTAATTTTTTCTTATATGTTATACAAATTTAATTTATATGTTTGTGTATAATATTTTTTAGAAAAATATTAGTAAGAGGTTTTGATAATTGCATTGAATTTGTGATGTTGCATAACTACACAATTGTTCCATAGCCATTTCATACATTAATTTTGCACTTTATCCTAAACAGTGATTAACTTTTTTTTTGAAAAAAAATAACAAAATATAGTTATAATTCTTTTTAGTAATTAAATAGAAAACATTATATATTTTCATTAAACTTTCAAGATTTAATTTCATATATAAATATTTATATACCGTTATTATTAGATGCACATTTAAAATTATACAATACTCAAAATACATTCCACTTAAATCCATGGAGGGATGATTAAGATGTTAAAATAGTAAATCCATATTATTTAAACCCGTCTCATTTTTCACCGACCCGTTTAAATCCTAAATCTGTTTAAACTTATTTAATTTTGATATCTTAATAAGTATTCATTTAAATATGTGATAATTATATTGAAAAAATTCAAATTGGGTTAGATTTATTTAAAGTATTTTGAATACAGTTACACATTTAATTATTAAAACTGTTTTGTATTTGATTAATGCAATGCATGATTTATGAAATAATCCGTAAAAATCTATAATCGTAAAATATCAATTGTAACATGTTCTACTATATTATAAAATAATATGAATGTTAGTTAATTTGTAATATGTTATTTTACCAAGTAAATATATATTTATTCAATTTTATTATTTAAATTAAGAAAAAAATTTAGTTCATAAATTAAATTTTATTTTCTAAATTAATAAATTTATTTATTAAACTATATTTATATGAATATATAGGTTTAGATTTTGTTTTCAGAATTGGAGCCAAATATATTTATTGATTTCAGTAGTATTATATCCTGAAATTTGGAATATGTTGTGAGTGCAATATCTTATCAATTAATATTGATACTGTTTTTAGTTGGGAGATAAATATTTATAACAAAGTACATTCTGATATTAAAAGTTTTCTTTTGACAAATATAATTTTTTTTTGACAAATAAGACAAATATGATATTAAAAGGTTTTAAACTTTATTATGAAAAACCTTGTGTGCTAATGAATCATGCACTCCTTAGATGGCTAATAGGCTCATTCCCATTTTATTATAGTAAAGGCACATGAGAGAGACCACGTGACATCTTCTTCTTTATGTTAAACCTAATTTTGTCTTGTATTTTTTCACAGTCGCCGTTCTGTTTTTTGTTAACGTTATGAAACTTCTCAAATATACAGGTTTTTAATCGTATAAACTTGTACATCTGTTATCTTTACAGAAACTTTAACAATCGAGATCCTAACTTTTACCAACACCAACAAACTTCTCAACTCAGTTACTCAGGTGATTTGTTTCAAAATAACAGTTTTAGAGGACAAAAATTGGTTGACCGTAGAATATCACCGATCAAACCATGAACAGAGCAATCAATGCGTTTTCGGCAATTTTTTGAACAGAGGATGAAAATAAAACGTGGAAGTGTTTGAAAAATAGAATTTGGTAGTTTTTAAATAAATCAGATACAATTATATTAAAATAATAATATGTACTCCCTTAAATAAAGGAAATAAATATATTAAACATAACATTTTATCAAAAGTATGATTCATGTTTATTGAGAATAATTTTGTATCAGAAAATGTCGCATATTTTTAGAAGGCTGGACAAAGAAGAGTTAAAAAAAATAGAATCAAAGAGAACAATAGAAAATCCAGTTTGTTTTCAAAAACATTTTGTATCCTAAATAATAGAGTTGCGGGTCCCACCACTTAATACCAGAAAAAAAGATCACGATGAATATATTTATAACAAAAAAACATAGGTTTATAATAATTCAGTGGCAGGGATTTGTAATTATTTTCAAAATAGGAGGGTATCTCAAAAAAGCCCCTTGTGTTTTAATAGTATTGATAATATAAATATTGAATTACCATTGAATTATTTAATCATATAAATCAAATATAAAATGAATATCCGCGCAGGTGCGCGGATCAAGCGTGATAATATATTAAATTATTTAATCATATAAATCAAATATAAAAATAGATAACCATTTTATTTTACACTAAAATTTTGATCCTAAAAAATACATTTGCACGAACATACGAGTTATATTTTAAAAATAGAGTTGTAACAGTTGACGGATCAAAAAATAAAATAAAATTATTCATTATAAATTTTAAAATGATTGTCTTAAAAAATATATTAAATAATTATTAAATATATATATATATATATATTAATTTTAAAAACATATATTACCATTTATATAAGATAAAATTTTTTTTTTTGCAAACCAAAAATGAATACCCTCAAGCTCTAGTGTTATTTATGTTTTGGTTCGCAACTCTTACTTGATAGCACTAAGGTATCAGATCTTTACGCGATTGTGCCCCATATTTATTGTTATTTTTCTTTGAGTCCTCGTCTTTCTAATTTTTTCTTGTCAACTATCTCCTATGAAACTATTTTCTTTTTATTTTTATTTTTATTTTTTATGAAACTATTTTCAATGTAACACGTAAAAATGGTTCAGAGAAATATGTAAAAGTGTAACACGTAAAAATGGTTCAGAGAAACATGCAAAAGTTTAATCTGGTAGTGGAGATATCATTTGATCTCAAGAAGAGAATTTGTACTCCCTACACACAACATATTCCCTATTTGCACTCCATACCCTATTTCCCCCCATTTTTTTTCCCCCCATCATCACCTTTTTCCCTCAACTCTATGGTATCTCACTTCTTTTTGTATATTGAGCTAATTTACTCTTAAAAGTAATTTCAGTTGATAACACTTAACCCCCAAAGTATATGAGATTTTTATGCGATTGTACTCCATATCTATTGTTTTTTTTTAAACTGTCCATATCTATTGTTTTCTTATTTTAGTCCCCATCTTTCTTGTGGTTTCTGGTTTGTGTTTATTTGGTTTGCTCCTCTTTAGCTTTAATATATGTGAATTTAGATTCAGGTTTCTGCAGTTGAGAATTTCGCTTTATGCTTATCTTGGCTTTTTAATTAGGTCACTTGAATATGGTTTCACTAGTGTAAAATGTACGTAAATGAATCATATAAAAGCTTAATTTTTTTTTGTCAGCATATAAAAGCTTAATCTTAGCTGAGGATACATGGATTCTCAAGCCTTTAACCCTCACCAAAAGGGGGAATAATCCAAAAATTACATAATTATTCCTCAAACCTCATAACAAAAGAAAAGGTTCTTCTACAATATAATTATAGATACCAAGAGACCAGCCAACCCTTGAACCGAAATAAGACCCCCCCAAACGAGTAGAAATATAACGTAACTTATAGAGACTGAAAAGAAATACTGTTTTTTTCATAAAGAAGAGGTAACTAGTTAGTCATACCATGCTTTCTTTTCTTTTTTCTTGTAATGGACGCTTCCTTTGAAATGGGCTCTTTCTTTGCAATGGACTCTTCATCAACACATGTTACTGCCAACACAAGTTGAATAGGCATCACTATATTCCTCATTACAACAACAAGAACAATCAAAGGTCCCTCTACACTAAAAAAGTATAATTTGAAAAGTGAACATTTAAACTGATTGCCTTGATTTTTTTTATTAAGGCAAGGAAAATGAAATAACACAAGCTGCTTCTCCACAGGACTACAACAAAAGGATTTCAGATGATCGATGTCTAGTTAACAAAGTGAAAATTTTTAATTCAGGCAAGGACAAAGACATAAGTTAACACAAGCTTCTTCCTCCTACAAAGTAAAGAAAATCTAACTAATTCCAAGAAAATAATACCTGGTTGATTGGGTTTAAGCCTGCAGAAGCTGTGTACAATCTCTCTACAGAACACATGGATGACCTTAGCTTGAAACACTTTTGTCTGGTTCCAAGAATCTTTGGCTACAAATGTGATGAAGAAGACCTCTCCGCTGTTAGAGTATATATTTGCTTTCTCAACCTCAACGAACTCAAAACTAGTCCCCTGATTTCAAAACACACACACAAATCAAAAATCAAAATTCACAATGTTTTTGACAAAAGACTGAACCAAAGAGAGATCACCACGTCTCTTTTGTTGTAGATCTCAATGGCTTCTGCAGACAGTTTACGAAAAAAGTCCCTGCCGGTATCGCTATCGCAATCATCGAGAAACGCAGGCTGGAAATCGAAAAGGTAACGCAGCTTGGAGAAATCGACATCGAAGCCCTGACTCTTCACGATCTGTTCGTTGATGATACGATACTCCTCAGCTAGTGTGTGATTGTGAATCCGTTCGTCAAGTTTCCCTCGAATCTTCTCCAACAGAAGTTCCGTATCTTCGGGCTCTTCTCCAGGGAAATACATGCAGCACGCGCTCACACATTTAGGATCCCACGGGTCAGTGATGATCTCGTAATCTGATGAAGCCATCACAAACCCTAGACAAGAGAAGCTTTAAAATACACACTTATGTTTCGCTCCTCCAATTCTTTTTTATTCTGCCTTTAAATAATAGCACAAAATCCCCCAAAATATCGTATCTTAATGCGATTGTGCCCCATAATTATTGTTTTTGCTTATTTTAGTCCTCATTTTTCTTATAGTTTCGTATTTAAGCCTTGACTTGTTGAAAGCCCATTAAACTTATCAGAGAAGGCCCAATACACCCAAACCTCCTCTCGTCTCCGTCGTCGTTACCTCTCTCTCTCTCTCTCTCTCTCTCTCTCTCTCACAGTAACACGACACAGTGCTTGCTTACTAATGGCGCCCAGAATCCTACTCTGCGGAGATCCTGTGGGACGTCTCAGTCAGCTCTTCAAGCGAGTCCAATCGGTATCTCTCTCTATCTCCTTCTGATTCTGTATCTCCCTAGGGTTTTAATCGAATCCCAATTCTTCACGCAGGTTAGCAAATCAGCAGGTCCATTCGACGCACTAATCTGCGTCGGCCAGTTCTTCCCCGATTCACCGGAGCTTCTAGACGATTTTCTCGATTACGCCCAAGGCCGAGCTCAAATCCCGATCCCTACTTACTTCACCGGAGACTACGGCGTCTCCGCCCCCAAAATCCTCTCCGCGACGGCCAAGAAAGCAGAGAATCAAGGGTTTAAGATGGACGGGCTCGAGGTCTGCCACAACTTGTTTTGGTTAAGAGGAAGCGGCAAGTTCACTCTTCATGGTAATTTTCAAATAATCAAATCTTGTTTAATTTGTTTGTGAACGTTGCTGATTTGGATTGTGGTTTTGGTTTTAGGTTTGTCTGTTGCTTACTTATCTGGTAGGGAGTCGTGTGATGGTCAGTTTGGCAAGTACAGTCAAGATGATGTTGATGCTCTTCGTGCCCTCGCTGATGATTCTGGAGTTGTTGATTTGTTTTTGACATATCCTTTTTTTTGGGAATTTGGATTGGTTTCTTTATGTTTCATGTTTTTTTTAGTGATTGATTGTTGGTCCTTAATTTGTGTCTTTACTAATGTGTGGCCTGCGGGGGTTACCAACAGAGCTAAGGAGTCTGATATTCCTGCTCATGTTTCTGATTCGTCTTTTTGTGATTCCAATGTTTCTGAATTGGTTAAGGAAGTTAAACCTCGGTATGTGTGGTTTTGTAGATTCGTATTATTGTTGTTACTAGGAGGTATTGATAAGTTTGGAACTTATTTGTTGTTTGTGTTTGTGTGTGTTTGTGACAGTTATCACATTGCAGGTTCGATGGGGGTGTTTTATGCTCGTGAACCTTACTTAAACGTTGATTCTAGTCATGTAACTCGCTTTCTTGGCCTTGCTCAAGTTGGAAACAAAAACAAACAGGTATGTTCTTTGATAGTTACTCCTGTCACCCGAGCTTGGCAGTTCATTACTTTTGTCTCTAGGTTTTGGTTTCGCCACTTGCCTCCGGAATTTTACTGACAGTTACCCGTTGCTATCAATTGCTATTCTTTAGCTGTATGTATGTATGGTTCCTCCTAGATCCATATATTTTGGATGCAGAGTCTATGCAAGAATCATTCTCTTATGCGTTTTTTTTGCCGGGGGGTTTTCGTGACCACTGTTACTCCATTTTTCCTGTATGCAGAAGTTTCTTCATGCACTTTCTCCTACACCAACATCTACCATGTCACCATCAGAGCTTAGTGCAAAGCCTCCAAACACTACACTCTGTCCTTATACGTTACAAGAGGGAGCTGCTGAATCGAAGAAGAGGTCAAACGACGATGCCTCTGATTCACAGTATTGGAGGTACGATGTCTCGAAGCGGCAAAAGAATGGATCTGATGGGGAAAAGCTCTGTTTCAAGTTTGTGTGCTCAGGGTCCTGTCCTCGTGGAGAAAGTTGCCATTTCCAACACAACGCTGAGGCAAGAGAACAGTGCCGTAGAGGTGTTTGTCTTGATCTTATCATCAAAGGAAAGTGTGAAAAGGGCCCAGAGTGCAGCTACAAGCATGAGTTTCAAGATTTGAGTGTACAAAGGAAGCCCAGATCTGAAAATGCTAACAGGTATTCACTGATTTAGAGAATAAATGTCATTTTTACTATGGGCTGAGAAAGTAATTGTTTTTTCAAATTTGTTTCTCTCAGGTCTAAAGAATGCTGGTTTTGTCTATCAAGCCCGAGTGTGGAGTCACATTTGATCGTCAGTGTTGGGGAAAGCTTTTATTGTGCTCTACCCAAAGGTTCACTAGTCGACGACCACATATTGATAATCCCAATCGAACATTTGCCCAATACTCTGGCTTTGTCCCCTGAGGGTGAATCAGAGCTCAGTAGATACCGAAATGGTCTGAGAAATTGTTATAAGAGCCAAGGAAATGATGCAGTTTTCTTTGAATTGGTCTCTAAACGTGTTTCTCATGCTAACCTCCAGGTAAGAAAAGTTTCAATTCCAAATCAGGTAGATCTTTAGGGTTGTAAAGTTTACTTACATTAGTTCGATTTTTTTATATTTTCTGTAGGTTGTTCCTGTACCATCATCCAGAGCTCGTCTTCTTCCTAATATCTTTAGCTTGGCTGCTGAAAAACTGGGCTTTAAGCTTGTGACGAAAAAGTGTAAGCTACATCTCTTGTTGTTTATCTTCTCTATCTTATCAAATCATTGGACTTTATCAACTCAGACTATACCTACGTTCTTCCTTTGCATTTTGAGTTCTTGTACTAAATTATGTTGTCTTTCTCGCAGTTAGTGATAGTTCCGAGGGCAGAAAGTATCTGCAGAAGGAATACGATGCAGCTTTGGGTCTCTTCTATGTGGAACTTCCTGATGGAACTGTGCTATCACACACCCTAGAAGAGAACGAAGTATTCCCTGCACAATTTGGACGGGAGGTAAACCATTTTATGCAGTACCAGGCGACTTTTATATTATACTTAAGAAATTATCCGGCGATAACTGAAGTCTTTTCTTTCGATTTCCATCGATTAAATCTTCCACGTGCTGTCAACTTATGTTCTTCTTAATACAGAGTGGCCATCCACATGAGACCTTTGCATGCTCTAGCCATATTAATTAAGTTTTGTATTTAGTCAGATAGATAACATGGATAGTACTGCAGACAGGACCATCCGGTATATTTTGCTGTCTGGATAATGACTTTGGGTTTTACAGGTCCTAGCAGGGTTGCTAAAGATCCCAGATAGAGCAGACTGGAGAAACTGTAAGATTAGCCAAGAAGAGGAGGCAAAGCTGGTTGAAGATTTCAAGAAACAATTTCAAGAATTTGACCCTTTTGAGTAATCTTGCTGAATTATATGTTATTTTGTCCGCATCAGTCAAGCTTAACTCAGTGTGACAGTGTCCACTACGCTCAGGTATTCTGCTGCTGCTCCAGCATAGTACCAAATTTCTAAGATATTCCATCATGTTTAAATAATTATGTTTCCTGCTAACCCGCCTTTACTTCACATTTTCAGTAGGTCGGGAGCTGGATCATGAGATGCCATCGTCATTGAAAGGTCTCTCCATGTTTAGAAACAGGTTCCTAAACAGTGTACTTTTTCTTGCAAACACTTTCGTTGATATAGTACCTATTTTAGAAGAGAGTGATCACCGCAGAAGCATGTGCTTGACCTTTTTTTCACCTAAACTAGTCATTGTCCTTGGTCCCCTTTTATTTTTCTTGTTGGTTGGTTAAAACAAAGTACCTTTTTTTTCTACTTTACGGTAATCTCTATCATTATTATCCAAGATGGTGTTAAAAAAGAAGCTCCTTCATAGAGTCTAAACAAATAACCAGTTAGTATCTGGTTTCAGCTATAAATCAATAATCACTTGGTGAAACCGGATTAGTAATTAGAACAGTGAAAGTGAAGCTGGTTTTAGTGAATCAGATTCAAGCTCTGCATATGAAGTATGGCACCTTGACATGGCGTTGGCCAACACATGGTAAAAGAAAAGAGAAACATCATCTCTAGTGTTGCAGCTTTAGCAAATGAGTAAAGGCAAACAAAGGAAAAGCTTCATCAACTGGTGTAACCAAACCCTTCTGTAAAGGGTTTATAGATTCTGTCTAATACCCACATGGCTCTTACCTTCTCATTCCTGTAAATGTGAAAGTGAAACTTTGATGGTCCCATGTTTAGGGTCTCTATATCTCTATTTAATTGCATATCAACTACTACATAACTTTCTGGTAATGTATCTTAACTGCATTTTTATATTAGACTAGCTTACTCAGATTTGAGTCTCCGTCTCTTTAAATGCACAACTACCTTTTGTGAGAGGGAACAAAATACATCAACCACCATTTAATTTTCCATTAATTTAGGTTAACTGCATCTTCTTAGATTAATTAATCGTTTTTGTTTTTAAGTTATTTTGGAAATTCTGAATATTAAATAAAATGGCATTGGCACAGCACTATTACCTGTACTGTACTTAGTCGGGTCCAGTTCAGACTTCAGAGTGGAATATTTATTTTAAATCGGTGGGTATATAGTAATTAATTGTCACGAGTCTCGACAAGGTTTTTCCGGACCATCATGCTATCATTCGGAAAGATCGCATTATGCCTAATATTATTCTATATAGGGAGGCTATGATATAGTACTCTACTTGTAGTTACAATTATTTGATACATATCTTGACCACGTTAGATTTCGACGTTAATCTATACATTTGACTATTATATCACACTTCTTAATCAGTTTCGCTTTTGTTAAGCGTGGGGATTTTGATTTTCGTATGTGTTGGACTATTTCATATGCATGATTCGAATAAAATATTCGTATGTTCGAACAGTAAAGAAACAAAGACTTGACGTCGTTGTTTGCGATCACTTGCTTACAAATAAACGACAAGTCCCAAGCGCAAATCTGGTCGTATCGATCGTCTTTGTCCCCACACAAG
The DNA here is from genome assembly GCF_020379485.1 of Brassica napus. Taxonomy (NCBI): domain Eukaryota; kingdom Viridiplantae; phylum Streptophyta; class Magnoliopsida; order Brassicales; family Brassicaceae; genus Brassica; species Brassica napus. The sequence goes on along the minus strand of NC_063443.1, from coordinate 10,824,107 downwards.
ACACCAAAACTACGATCTGCATTTCTCGCCACTCTTTCTCGCAATACTATTCTTCATAATGGTTTATATTGTTAGTTGTGTGAATGAACCGCTGGCCTTTTTTGTCGGTGCGTTAGAAAATATAATTTTTTTTATTGTTATGAAAATAATGGGTCAATCCGGATTTTAGTTTTGTTTTATTACGTTTTAATAGTCTTTAATTAGTGACAACGGAACTGATTCTTTCACCACGTGTTTTGGGACGTTGTTTTTTTGGTTGTTGATTAATTAGCACTAGATTTTGACCCGCACGCCCGTGCGGATGTATTTTTTGTGCGGATGTATTTTTTAAAAAAATATGATGCTATTTGATTTTTTTGTCACTATTTAAGATTGGTCAAAAAACTCGAATTTGAAGAATTGAACCGATCACAATCCGAATAAGTAGTACTAAATCTGAACTGGAATTGATTAAATATCCGAATTATTCAAAATTTTGGTATTTGAAGAACTGAAATCTAATCCAATCCGAACCGAAGTATTTTGGGTATCCAAAATAGATTTATATACTTATATATATTAATTATTTTTAGATTTAATATATATAAAAATATCCAGAATATATATAATGTAAATATATACAAATAATCAAACGTAAATACTTAAATATATGATATAAACTTTTAAGTTCGCTTAAATGCTTGAAAATATGATGTAAACTTCTAAGTTCGTCTAAATACTTATATATATGATGTAAATTTATAAGTTCGCTTAAATGCTTGAAAATATATACAAATAATCAAACATAAATATCTTAAATAGTTAAGATATACTCAAAACTCCAAAAATACTTAAATAATTATTAATTCTCTATCCAAATATTTAAACCAAACCTATTTAAATTTGTTATCCAAATCCGAACCAAATCTTTAAAGATCTGAACTGAACACGAAATCCCAAAAAGACCCGAAAATGAACCCGAACGCCCACCCCTAATCACTATTATATATATATATATATATATATATATATATATATCCTATATGTGTCATCATAGGTTACAAAATATGTGTTATCATATAATTAATCGTATTTTATACGTACCATCAAATAAGTTTTCTTATAATTAATAATATTTTATACGTACAATCATATAAATAATTACATATATTATATTTTAAAATTTAATGTGAAATATAAAAACCATAATTTAAGTTGGTGTTTGAAATTGGGCTTTGTATTGTATTTTTTTTATATATATTGAAAACATTTTTATAATAGTTATTAGAAAATATGTAAATATGTTAGTAAAAACCAAATTTTGAATATATATATATATATATATATATATATATATATATATATTTGAATGAATTTTTGATATAAATCAATTTTAAATTATTATTTTGATTTGAATATATATATCAAGTAGCATAGTCTCATTACTTTTTAATATAATGTAATGGACTTCTAATTTTTTTAGTAGCATAAGCCCATTATTTTTTTTCCTAACTTACTTCTATTCATGTTTCCAAACAATACTATTTTTTTAACTACTATCCATATTTTTTAACTTACTTCTAGACTTTGACCCGCGCGCCTGCGCGGGTGTATATTTTGAAAAATATGTTGATATTTATTTTTCATGTAATTATTAGGATTTGAAAAAATGAATCTGAGGAACATAACCGATACCGATCCAAAAATATAGTACCAAACCCGAACATAAATTGATTAAATATTCTAATTATTCAAAAAAAAATTATTTAGAGAACCGAATCTGATCCGAACCGAAGTATTCGGGTACCCTAATTTATATTAAATAGATTTATATACTTATATATATTAATTATTTTTAGATTTAACGTATATAAAACATCAAGAATGATACTTTTAAATTGGTTTAAATACTTGAAAATATATATAGATAGTCAAAAGTAAATATCTGAAATAGTTAAAGTATACTCAAATCACCAAAAATACTTAAAATAATTATTGATTCCATATCCAAAATTTTAAATCAAGCCAATTGATATGTTAAGCTTAGGTATTCTGACATATGTTATTCAAATTTATACGTAATATATTATTTTATTTATACATTTTGAGAAATTTAAAATATATAATGATTTAAAACTTTAAAAATAATTTAAATTAGTTATCCAAACTCGAACCAAACCCGCAAAGATTTGAATCGAACTCAAACCAAAATTTAGAAACATTCTAATAAGGGTGAAATCTTTGACCCCGAAAACCCGAAATTCAAACCGATCAGAACCAAACCCGTATGGGTACCCAAAAGCCCATCCCTAGTCATTATTATATATCGTATTTTGTCATCATATAATTAATCATATTTTATATGTACCATCATATAAGTAATCATATAATTAATAGTATTTTATACATACCATCATATAAATAATTACATATATTATATTTTTAAAACTTAATATGAAATATAAAAACCATAATTTGAGTTGGTATTCAAATTGGGCTTTGTATTGTATTTTTCTTATATATATTGACAATATTTTTTTATAATGGTTATTGCAAAATAGTTTAGTTAAAATCCATTTTTGAATATATGTATATTTTTGAATCAATTTTTGATATAAATCAACTTTGAATTATTATTTTGATTTGAGATATGTATATAAAGTTTAAATTTTGTTAATGGTTAGTTTAGAAAAAAAAAAATTTAGGCAATTAGATTGACCCATTTTGGTATATTTTAAAACTGGCCTAGATAGATAGTTTCTTATAATATGATGAACTTTCAATTTTTTTTAAAAACATAAGCCCATTACTTTTTTTTCTTAATACTACTATCCTTGTTTTCAAACAAATTTTTTTTTTTTAAAAGACTACAATCAATGTTTCCAAACACTCCAAATTTTTTAATAATCCTATTCAAGTCTCCAAACACTCCAATTTTGTACTTGAGTTTTAATAAGATAGATGGCTTTACTCTTCTGCTTAATGAACACAATGTCGTGATTAACATATTCATCCCCGTTCTTGTGTAATGAATATAATAAACCAAGACTTGTAAGTTGAAAAAAAAAACTGAGACTTATAAACTTTTACGATATGCAACTTTTTTCTTTTTATAAAAAAACTATTGTTTCTTTCAAGTTTGAAATCTTTTTTTTTTGAGTTTCAATACAACATATAATTCTATAAAACTCCGTCTCTTTTGGGTACTTTCACTTTATATTTTAGTATCTCAAGGTGCTTTCGGTCTCGACGTCTTAAAGCATGATTAATGAATGTTCTTAGGGTGGGGTTCTTAGCAGAATGTAAGAAACTATCTCTTAATTTTTAGCTAAAAAAATTAAAAACCAGCTTTAAATATCTTATCAAGAACTTCTCATTAATCATACTCTTAGTTAATGGGGGTTAATACTATAGTATTATATTCTATATATTATTTTCCCCAAAGGCCTTCGTCAACTTGGAAAAATGGTTACTAAAATAACATGATCACTTGATTTAGACGGGACACAAATCTGATATCCAGATTTTTGAAGATATTTGTGATTTACAAACACTTATGGATATTTCATTCGTTTTGATTAATACAAATAATCTTAAAAAATTGATACAAATTTCTTTTCTAAAAAATATATTTATTTTTGCATGATGTATAAAATTAAAATTAAAAAGTAGTGAAAATACATATTTTGTAAATTTTAAACTTATTTAACAATTATAATAACACAAAACTTAAGAAAAAGTTATAATTGTCATAAAAAAATTATCTTCTTTTAATGTAATGTTTTGTATAAGTAATAATGCGAATAGAATTTGTTAAATCAAGAATAATAATTATATAAACTTATACATGTAAACATTTAAATATAATCAAAATATACATGTATTTATATATTGCCGAATCGAAGCGGATATTCGCTTTCCAAAACTTTAATATTTATAATTTGCTTCAATTTTAGCGGATACTGATTTTTAGTATTTGTTTTGCTTCGAAAATTTATAGATATCTAAATATTTTGGATCGAATTGAAACGAATAACAAATCAAATCAAATTTAACGGATAAAATATCCATCCTAACACTTGATCAGTGTATACATACACTTTTGGTTTTGGTCAACATGTGATCAGTTTACCTAATCTTTGACATATTTGCATTTTCACTCTGGACTGCACAACGTAATCGAATGACATCAGCTTCTATAATAATGCGTCTAAATAGATGAACTATATGTTTTCCGTCGGTGCTTTTGCGGTGTCTATCGATTAAAGTGAATTGTTGTTATCGGGTTCCATATGGTTTTTAACTTTCTTTTTTTTTCTTTCCCAAAGCAAACAAAGTAAGATATGAAAACAACGTTGTGGAAGGAATGAAAAACAAGCAGAGCAAGAATATACGAAACTGATGACACCCTGAAATCAAGAACGATTGTCTATATGTTACTTGAAATTGGAGAAAACATACATATATAGGACGTTACGTTACGGTTATGGACTATTATAGTATGCCACACCTAACTATGATAAACGTCGAATCGGTTTTAAAAGCTAATCCAAACCAAACTTTTCTTTCTTTCTTTTAGCGATGGTTGAATTAACGGGAAATGATCTTAATTTGTCTCTTCATTGGATTCCTTTTTATTTATATCCAACAAAAAATCACAAAAAAAAACAAATTTCAGTCGATTCTACTACTTAGTTTCTTCGACCGTGGGGCTAACATGTACATTATTAAAACTCAGACTTCTTATACATAAATCATATAATACAGTAGAAGTTGACAAATATTGAAATTTGAGTGTGGTAGCACGAGGAGAGAATGGAAGCAAAACTTTAGTTATTGAATTTACCCTATTTTATTGTATTGTTTTTTATTTTATTCAAGTTTGATAACTACCGTTGAATTTAGTTTTATTTCTTCTTTTTATTTAATCTCATTCCTTTTGCATCTGTTCAAAACGAGAACTTGAAATCTTGTTCCAATGGGAGATGCTCCCAATGTCTAGTTTATAATTTCATGGAGACAACTTCTACTGTTTTATAAAAACAAAACATGATTTACACGATTACAAAAATGATAATTATGCATTTATTGTGTGTTGTTAAAATGTCGCAAAAGTGTCAAAAAAGTATCCTAAAAGGCGAGGTTTAGGTGTAAATCTAATTGACATAATATAACCTTTCTCTTTTTTATTAACTAGAGTTTAACCCGCACATTCGTGCGGGTATATTTTTCATTTTATAAATATTTAACTTTGATATTATCAAAAAAATTAAATATATGATTTGTATCGTAATGTTATGTATTGTATAGTTCTTTAATCTTATTGTTTAGATTTCATATTACTTTATAAATATATAATTTTTTTTACATTTTATCTTTTTATAAATTGTTATTACATTTTTGATTTTTCATAATTTGAAATAATCAAATAAAAAAACATTCTTAAATATATAATTTTTGAAAATATATAGCTGTAGAAATAAGATTTTAACATATGTTAATAAATTTATTTGTATAGAAATATTGCATGGTTAACAAATTTAAACCCGTTTTAATGGTAGATAATAATTTATTTAAATGAAAACATTTTTAAGAAATAAATAGTTTAATTTACCAATTTAATATAATTTTTTTGATATTTAATTTATATAATACTTCTATTTTAATATAATATAGACTATAATTACAAATTTATAAAAATTAAAATCTTTTTTATTTTTCTGGTTTATAATAAAATTATTTAATGTAAATTTATACTAATATATATTATTTTATCACGAAATTAATTGATACATTAATAAAATATATAAAAAGTAATAGGATTTTGTTAGATTTTTTCTCTAACAGATTTTGTTATAACTGAAAATAAAATTCAAAAATTTTAATTAAAATTAATTTATTATTAATATTCTTATTGATTATTATGTTATATTATGCTATTAATGAAATAGACCTAGTAAGACTTTTTAATGGTAGATAAAAATGGTACTTCTCTTTTAATAGAGAAGATAAACAAAATGGTGGTTGGTTAAGCAATCTTGAAGATTAAAATGCGTATAACAAAATAAATAAGATTTTTTTAGCAAAAAAAAAAAACAAAATAAATAAGATTTCCTTCAACTATGGTTTTCTTGCCTCACTATATTTGATATATATTCTAAACATAAAACAAGTAAAATATTATGTAGTCACTAGATTTATATAAAACATATAAAATTTATTTTCTCAAACGAATGGATTTACAGTCGAATAACAAATGAATTTAGTAAAATAAAAGTAGAAATATGTGTAAGGAATCTATTGAGTATTGAGTCTATTGACATTAATTATAAAAATATAAGAGTTGTACTTGTAAGATTAAATATACATCTTGAACCTAAACGGAGAAAAAGGGCAATAAAATAAACAAATGGTTCAAAAACCCCACTAGGCTCTCTGAGACTGGTTTCCTCCATTGACACTATCCCACTACCTTCAAGATCCCATCTTTTGTGTTAAAACCTAATCTCTCTCTCTCTCACTCACCAATTGGGAGCAGAAACAAATTAACAAAAAGAAACGTTTTTGTTTCAAGATGGAGATCAAAAATTAATTGCAACCCTTTTGATTTATACCGTTCTTATTACACCAAACTCGTTTCTGTTTTATTAATTCCTTTCTTTTGTGAGCATTAAAAGAAGGAAAAAAAAAACAATTCCTTTGCTTCTTTCTCACTGTTACTTTCTCTTCTCTCTCTCTGTATCCTTCATCTTGCGTTTTAAGCCATTTCTGTCCTTCTGCCATCTCAGCTTCAAAAATTTGGAGCTTAACAATACCCTTTCATCTTCCTCGTGATCATCGGAGGAAACTTATCTCTTCTATGGAATGGAGTTTTTGATGTTCCTCCTAAGGATTTGTCTAGTTTCGTCGGTTTTAGTTGCTGCTTCTCCCTCTGGTAAGTTTAATATTTATTTACTCCCAACTTAAAAAAGCAAATCATTTTTCCATTGCTTGGATCAATTGGAATCAGACACATATGGATCAATTTGCTATCTTTGGTATTTATATATTATTAACAATGAGCTTGTAATAACTCTGCTAGTTTGTTAAATGTTGTTTTGGATTCAACCCAATTGGGGAAGAACGAAATTAAAAAATGATTTTTTTTTTTTGCTGAGTTTCCATCGATGAAATAAGATTTTTTAAAAATAATTTTGTGAAATACTTTTTTTTTAATTAATGTAAAGTAATTTGAGTCAAAATCCAAGTTGTTGACGCAATCTTTTGTACTTTTTTTGTATTCAAAGATATGGAATGACTTTTGATTACAAAAGATGTTTGATTTTGCTTCGTGATCTGTTGAATTGTTAGCTTCAGGGTTCGACTTGTTACCTCCGTTATCATCACCACCGTCTCCGTTACCGGAAGCCTCAAAAGGGTTTGGTCAAGTACGGATTAGTCCACCCGAATCTCACAAATCCAGCAATGCGCCACCGCCTAAAGCCTCTCAGCCGTCTCTTCCTCCTGTACCTAACGTGGCAGCTCCTCCGCCGTCCATTTCTCCTGTAGGTGACGTGGCACATCCTCCACCAGCAGATTCCGCGGGAAGTAGAGCACCAGCCGGTGAGCCTATTGTCTCGGTTCCTAATTCTCCAGGTAATGATTCTCTCATAGACAATTATTCGAACACTTGGCGCGCACTCTTGGGATTTAGTAGAGTTGTGTATTGACAAAAAAATTAAATTTTGTGGTGGGTTTTGAATCTTCGTCAGCTCCAGCGACAATACCCGTGAAGGATTTGCCGGGGAAATCTCCACCGGTTGCTTCACCACCAAGAGATGCACCAAAAGAGCCTCCTTTCTCTGGAAGAGTATCTCCAGGTATATGAATCTTTTAGCTTGCTATGTTCTTTAAATCTTGGATCTTTAGCTTGTAGTAACTCTGTAATTTGTATAAATGTTGAAACTTTAGCTTGCAGTGTTCTGTAGATTGCATCAGTTAACATGTAATGTTCTGTAATCTGCAGGCCCAGTTTCATCCCCTGTTTCGGATATTCCACCATTGCCATCAGTGGCTCTGCCTCCGCCTATACCGAGCGTTGTACCTCCTAACAATGCTTCTAACAGTCACAAGCCTATTGCTCCTGGTATAGTATTACCATGTTTTGCTCACTCCTTTCTCCAAATATGTTTCGCTTTTTTTTTTTTGGCTTATAGCATAAACCCATTTGTGATCTCTGAATCCAGTCGCATCTCCACCAACTGACATTTCACCACCAGTCCATCCTGTCATACCAAAGTTGCCTTCTAGTTCACCTGGTATGCGGTTGCTTGCGGAATTACTTACTCTGTATTTATTCTCCTTCTCACATTGTTGTCTGTGTTTATTCTCTCTTGAACTGTGCAGTACCCACCTCTAGTCCCACAAAGGGATCTCCAAGAAGAAACTCGCCAATTACTCACCCTGTTTTCCCAATTGAATCTCCTGCTGGCTCACCAGGTTAGCTCAGCTTTCGTATATGTTTTTTTCTTTAAAACAAATGTAACCAAAAAATTGTCAACATTTTCTCTTCTTCTCTAGATCATCCACCTCCCAGCCATAATGGAGATGAGAACAAAAGTCCGGTTGCTGCACCGTCAAATGAAACTGCCAAACCCTTGCCTGTTATCCCACATAAAGGTTTTTGTTTTCTTAGGGCATTACTATTGTTTCACGTATCAAGTAGACAAGAAAACTAAACTCATTTTGTTATTGTATAGCAGCTTCTCCTCCTTCAATAGCTCCATTAGTCCCCAAATTCAACGGACACTCTCATCATACATCTCCATCTACTACTCCACCACCAGATACTACTCCGAGTAATGTACACCGCACATCATCATCAGCTCCTCCTCCACCTTCATACCATCGACATCATCAAGAGCGAACGAAGATCACAAATAGTCCAGCTTCTTCACCACCACCACCACCACCACCAATGCATATCATATCCCCAAAGAAGCCAAATCGTAAAGGTTTCAACTTACCATAGACTTTGAGATACTTAGATTGGCCAGTCATCACTCTTCTCGTGATCTTTATTCTCTCTTCTTTCTATGTCTTGTTGTTATAGGTTCAGTGTCTCCTCTTCCATCACCACACCATGCTCGTTCTCCTCCAGTACCTTCTTTGATTTCTCCTGTTCACCCCCCAGTTTCTTCCTCAATGCATCGTATCTCCATAGCTCCATCACCTTCTCCTACCCAAGGTTTGTCTCCTCCACTCATAAAAATAGAATCTTTTTGCTTTTAACCTCTTTGCCTGATGTGAAAATCCTAAACTCTGTTTATTTCTCCTAAAGTCCTTCCTCTCAGGTCCTCTTCAAGACCTTCAAAGTCTCGTAAGTTCCCACTTGGTCCTCCTCTTCCAGCATTTCCTCCTCCTCCCCCTAACTCAGGTCAGCCATTCTTTTAAATTATTTCGAGATGAACAAGTCCTTGTTTTCGTCTAAAAACCACTTTCTGTCTGCAGATTGTACCTCAACCGTTTGCTTGGAACCATACACAAACACACCTCCTGGATCCCCCTGCGGCTGCGTCTGGCCTATTCAAGTCGAGCTTCGCCTCAGCATGGCCCTCTACGACTTCTTCCCCATGGTTTCAGAGTTCGCTCGGGAAATAAGCGCTGGAGTATTCATGAAACAGAGCCAAGTCCGCATAATGGGAGCCAACGCAGCTAGCGAGCAGCCAGACAAATCCATTGTTCTCATCGACTTAGTCCCGCTCGGAGATAAGTTCGATAACATGACAGCAATGCTTACTTACCAGAGATTCTGGAGTAAAAAAGTACAAATCTTTGGCCAGTACGACGTGATTTACGTCCGTTATCCCGGTTTGCCTGCTTCTCCGCCTGTTTCCGGTATGACCGTTATAGATCAAGGACCCTACCCGGGTGGTGACAATAACGGTAGAGTGATGAAACCGCTCGGAGTTGATGTTCCTAAGAAGATGCGCAAGAAAGAGCTCACCGGTGAAACTGTTGCTGTGATTGTTTTGTCGGCTGCTGCTTTTATTGGCTTGTGTTTCGTCATCGTTTGGTTCTTGGTTTTCCGGCGAAGAAGAGATCAGAGGGTTTCTAAAAGAGCACCACTTGCTCGGCCTTCGCTGCCTTCCCTCACGAAACCATCAGGTTCTGCAAGATCTTTAACCGGAAGCAGGCTTAGCTCAACTTCATTGTCCTTTGCGTCAAGCATCGCTCCGTTTACTCTCTCTGCCAAGACGTTCACCGCAAGCGAAATAGTGAAGGCAACAAATAACTTTGCGGAGTCTAGGGTTCTTGGTGAAGGCGGGTTCGGAAAGGTCTACGAAGGTCTTTTCGATGATGGAACTAAAGTAGCAGTTAAAGTACTGAAGAGAGATGACCAGCAAGGTGGCCGAGAGTTCTTGGCTGAAGTTGAAATGCTTAGCCGTCTTCATCACAGAAACTTGGTGAATCTGATTGGTATCTGTATCGAAGATCGTAACCGTTCCTTGGTTTATGAACTTATACCAAACGGCAGCGTTGAATCTCACCTCCACGGTGTTGATAAAGAGGCTTCGCCTTTGGATTGGGAAGCTCGGTTGAAGATAGCTCTTGGTGCAGCCCGTGGATTAGCGTATTTGCACGAAGACTCGAGCCCGCGAGTTATACACAGAGACTTCAAGTCAAGTAACATCTTGCTTGAACATGACTTCACGCCTAAAGTCTCTGACTTTGGACTTGCTAGAAACGCCCTTGATGATGAAGATAACAGACATATCTCTACACGTGTAATGGGAACATTCGGCTATGTGGCGCCAGAATACGCAATGACAGGTCATCTTTTGGTGAAGAGTGATGTGTATAGCTACGGAGTTGTGCTTTTAGAGCTACTTACGGGGAGGAAACCTGTGGATATGACGCAGCCGCCAGGTCAAGAGAACTTAGTTTCATGGACTAGGTCTCTTCTCACGAGCAGAGAAGGGCTTGAAGCTATCATAGACCAGTCTTTGGGACAGCCCGAGATTCCGTTCGACAGCATAGCTAAAGTCGCTGCGATAGCTTCTATGTGCGTTCAACCGGAAGTATCGCACCGTCCTTTCATGGGAGAGGTGGTGCAAGCTTTGAAACTTGTGTGCAACGAATGCGATGAAGCTAAGGAACTCAACTCTGTGACTTCGCTTACTCAAGATGAGAATCGAGCTGAGAGCTCTTGTGGTGGAGAAGGCTCCGGGAGGATGGCTAGGTATCCGTTGCTACCGAGTTACGACTCTGAGCCTGACACGGAGAGAGGACTGTCCGTGTCGGAGATGTTCACTGGTTCAGGGAGGTTAGAGAGACAGTCTAACTCGGGTCCATTGGCTTCAGGTCGAGGCAAGAGTTTCTGGCAGAAGATGAGGAGATTGTCTACCGGAAGCTTGAGCGAGCACGGGTCAGCATCGCTCATGTTACGATCTGGTTCGCGTTGAAAGATCGTTTCTGGTTACAACATGGGAGGTTTGTGATTGCCCTAAGTTAAGAATGGAAAAGGAAAAGGACAGAGTGTGTCTTGTGCTACAAGCGACTCTTTACCTTCTGGATACACCGGTTAAGCAACAGATTGGAAGAGATCATTCCCGGTTCAATAGTCATATTTGTATCTTTTAGAAAAAAAAACAGGAGACTCTGTTTGATCTCATTTCAATGTACATATCACCACGTTAAAGGCACAAGGCATCACTACCTTCGTTTTTTTGGGAAATCAAGATTGCTCGTAACGTTAAATGGGCCTTAGGCTCCAAATGACATTGATAATCTGAGATCACATGTTTTGATTAAGAGAGAGAGAGGGAGAGGAGGAGAAAACGTTCGAATCCCTTTCTCTACACACTGACCGTACAAAAACTTATCATTAATTTTTTCACATCTTTTTCTAGATATTTTCTTGAGAAATAGTAGTGGTAATGTTACTCCCTCTGTTTGTGATATTTTCCCTTGATGCACACAGGTTAAAAAGTTATTTTTCATTAAAATGTATTTTTAAAAGTTATTCAAGCAATTATAGAAAAGATTGTAAGATTTAATTGGTTACTGATTTTCAATAAAATTAAAATGAATATAAATATCAAAATATTTTTTATTTAAAAACAATAAAAAATTTCTAAAACATTATTTATTATGAAACGAGAAAAGTATTACAAAATCAAAGCTTGAATTAAAACAGTTACAAAGTTTAGCAGTACACAAGCCGACATAAACAAAAAAAAGTCAAATGATATCTTCATGGGTTGTTTCATCCAAAGGAAGATTGACATGTGTTTCTTTGTCTTTCATTTGCTTGGTGAACAAATAATTGTATTATCAAAACGTCAAACGTGTAACATATTTCAACAAAAAAAAAAAAGCGTTTATACTTTAATACATACAGCTGATAATTGATTTGATTTAGACATATAATTTCATACTCATTCGGACACTTTACAAACCTGATTCACTGTATTCGTGGATATTATCATAAACACGTTATCTTTTATATTTGTATATAAAGATGATCAGAAAACATAATTACATAATGGTACGGTCTTAAGTTTCCTCTCTCTCTATATCTCGTACTCGTCAAAGAGTTGAACAGAGAGAGAGAGAGAGATAAAGAAAATGGAGGAGACGCGGAAGAAAGAAGACGAGAGGGGGAGAGATACGGCGGAGGCGAAAGAAATGACGACGCAGATGTCAGTCCCCGGAGGGGACGATAACGACGACGAGTATACTCCTGAAGAAATCATGCAGCTCGTCGAGTCCTCTTCTTCTCAGACGATGAACGTCGACGAGGAGAGTTTCAGAGTGAGGTTTATCGACGATCCGTACGCAGTTCCGGTCGTTGTTCAGTCATCAACGTCAACGAGGAAAGCTGTGGTCCGTCGTTTTCCGACAGCAACGCTTCCGCCATGGCGAGCGTCGACGCGAGCGATCTTTTCGGTTGCTGCCTCGGTTCGAACGGCGCGTGGAGTACTGGCGAGGTGAGAGCGAGTGAGAGTGAGTGCGAGTGGGACGACGAGTTGCTGGCGAGGTTTCTTGGCGAAGACAGTGTTTGACCAATGTGTCGGCTTGCGGAGAAACGCTTTTAAGGGTATTTTGGTCAATTCAAAGAACTGTCATTAAGTGAAAATTGATTTACATGTTGTTAATTGGTAGGCAGCAAGAAAGTGGTAAATCAGTTAATGGTAGTAGTAAGAGTAAGACTAGTCTAGTTAGCATCTACGTAGTTTAATGTGACCATTTTGGTAAATTATGTCACATGGTGGTACTAATGAGTAATACCTTTAGGTCTAGGGAGCTATTTTGTAAAGTTCAAAAGTATTTAATTGGAAAAAATAAATTGCCGGTATTTCACCCTCCACGCCAATCTGTTCATATGTTATAATTTGGCTTATTGTTACCATGAATCTCAAAATTCGGAGTTGGTACTAAATTCCAGGGACGAGAGACCTTATAGGATCATTTCTAATTTGGCATGTCCCCAGCAGGCCCGGCTTAAATACATTACGGGCCTTGTGCAGACATATTTTTTTTTCCTAAGAGTTATAATAATGTTTCCTTAAATTTACAAATTAGGACCCTAATCTATGTGATGTTTAACAAACTAGGACCCTAATTCTTAAACAAAAAATTTCAGAATATTGAAGGACCCTGTACATGTGCACCTTGAGCACACTCCAAGAGCCGGCACTGGTCCCAAGTTCCCGAGTTAAATCCCTTGAGTGTCTCCAGTCCAAGAACACATTTATTCCACTTTCAAAGTGCGTATCGACATTCTGCAAACAAACCAAAAACCATAAAGATCAGAAAACTTCTGAGGACAAAAACTGCTTTTAAAAAGCTATAGGTTGTCTCTTTAGGAGCTAGCCAGTAGACCCACTACAACACTAAATAGAGCAAGCTTGTTGAGACCTGCATGTAGCTTGATCTTACTTAGACAAGACAAGCTTTGGTTTATATTATATTACATGAAAGCTGGTCATTGACAAACACATGAACAACATGTCATGCTGACCATATTGTAAGAAGAGGATAACCTCACAAATTGATGCTGTAACTTACTAACCAGTCCAGTTCTTTGCCACATTTTGGCTTGTTATTTGAGCTCCGTTTGAAATCCTCACAGTACGTAATAAGTTTTGTGGATAACTGATTGGTTTCTTTCTATACATCATGATGGGTTCATAAGCTTATTCAAGTTTGACAAAGCTTCTTAATTTTTTTTATGAGAGATCTATTTATAAAGGCCTCGATGTTCTATAATTATCTAGCATCTAATCTAAACTCGTTTGAAAACTGATAATATAAATTTTGCTTCTAAATTTTGTTAGTAAAACGAATTGGTTGGGCTCAGAAATAACCAAGCTCAAAACTCCCTTATAGCCGTCTGGGCCTGAAAGCGTTATCTTTTATCGAGCACGATGAGTTTTATGGAATTCGTAACCTTTCCGAAATGTTGGACTTGGAGAACCCAGCTTAGATTATGTATGAAACCGTCATTAGTTAGGTATAAACCAACCAGTAAGGTAGTTTTCTTAATACTACTCCCTCCGTTTTTTAATATAAATTGTTTTACAGCTATGCACGTAGATTAAGAAAATCATTAATTTCTTATATTTTCTAAACAAAAACATCATTAATTATTTACTTAACCACAAGTTAACCAATAGAAAAATAGAAGATATATTACCATTGGTCATACAACATTAATTATTAATAAATTTTACATAAAAAACCAAAAACGACATATAATTTGGAACAAAAAAGTTTCTCTAAAACGATTTATATTAAAAAAACGGAGGGAGTATTATTTTTAGTAGATAGCTTATTCCGAATGGAGTTTGGAAATTTTCATTTCCGTCCTGTCCTGTTTCCAAGAATTAAAATTTGTACTATATAAATATGGATTTTCGTATATAACATCAATTAGAAATGAGATAGAACGGCGGGACGAGAACTTTACTCACCCCTAATTGTGAAGTTATCTTTATTCTCTTCTGCTTTGTGTATGGTATAGTTCCAATAAGAAAATATTGACAATTTTCAATATATATGTTGGTATTACAATAGATATCGATCAATCAATATTAGTAGTCAACAATGTTTTAAGGGCATCTTCGTCCCTACTCCATTTTTTTTCTCTAAAATGAAGTAAAAGTGAATATGGAGTAAGGAATGCTTCAACCCAACTTCATATCTTACTCCATAATGAAATTTACTCCATAAATAGAGTAATCTATTTTTTGTTTGTTCATCACTCTATTATGGAGTGGAAAGTGGAATAGGATTAGAGCAATTTTACTTTATTTTTACTTTTACTCTATTTTAGAGGAAAAAGTGGAGTTTTATATTGGAGATGCTCTAACAATGAAATTAGTTATGTAATATGTAGTATTCAACAAATTAAATAATTTGCTTAATTGTACAACTAAATTAAACAATCCTGTGCGGGCGCATGTGCGGTGCATATACGATATGCGGTTAGTAAACGTACCGTAATCATCATATGCAGTGTGATATACGCTTTGATAAAGAACGGGTGTACATACGGCCGTATATTCTGCATTGTTAAAACATTCTACCAAAGATAAAAATTTATTGTGCTGATTTATGTTATTTTTAATTTATGTTTTATTTTGTCTCTATGTCCATGTTCATGGTTTTTTTTTTAAAATGCAGAAATAATTAACAAGAATTTGGTATGGGTGCATTAAAATGGTTATTAGTATATTTTATATAGCTTAGTTGTATCTATATATGTATAGATCTGTTTAGGCATCCGCGTACATAGTTAGCCGTCCGCGTATATAGTTAGGCGTTAGGCACTATGTCACCCTAGAGAGAGCTTTAGAACACTGGTTTAAACATTTTAAAACTGTTTTCAGATAAGTTTTTTTTCTGTACCAATAGTCATTACATTCTCGGTCGTATCCGCATCATACTTACTTTACACCTCTAACTTTTTTACTGCTTCAGCAGTCACCATTTATCATAAGTTCATAACATATGTCGATATTTTTCACTATGCAAAGAGGCATATGATATGATGGCAATTGAATGAAGTACGTACTAATAATCAATATGTGATAATAAACGAATCATTCGAGATTAAGAGAGAGAAAGAGTTTCACATCACACAAATCAATCTGTCACGAGACAGAGGATACGGTGATGAAGATCAGAGAGAGAGGCTCGATGGTCCCTTTGGGGAAGTTTTATTGGGAAGAAACAAAAAAAGACAAGTCATGAAAAGTACCAAAATGTTGGACATAACTCCATTTGTCTGACACTTCAAATTGACATAATTCATTATACACATATACAACATACATACGTATCTCTGTCTTATTGCTTCCAAAAGTGTTTACTTCCTTGGAGATTGTGATCCATATGCCGCATACGTATCCCATCTCTCTATCGTTTATTTTTCTTGGATCTCTCTACTTTTGTTAGATATGTAATTATGGATTTATTGTGATAATCTCTGTAAATTGATTATTTTTCCAAAACTAAGTTTTTGTGGGTGAAATTAAATAGGGCTTATATGACGTGCACCAGTGAAACGGACCCTAAGACCATAATTATCGCGGTTTCTAAAATCCGATTCTGTGTGATTTTAATATGTGGACCCCACATGTTTTTAAAAAAACGGTCACGAAAGTCACGAGTGAAAGATCGGTTTTGGGCTGGTATTTTTACTGTTTACGGGTCCCACCAATACGGAACGGTCCGCGATTAGTTCAATTTTTTTTTTTTGAGAACAAAAAGAATCAAAAAAAAAAAAAATTAAGGACTCCATATCGGGGATTAAGCGATAATCATGCTCTAAATATCAGCTTATCCGGTTAGGATAAACCCAATGACAACTATGCGATTTTGATTTGAGTATTGTAAAGAGGAAAAACCTTTAAATACCATACGTTTTAGGTTTAAGAAGGATTCCAATTAAATTTGTAATTTTTTAAAAGCAAACAGCCCTTATTCGTTAACTTTGAAATACCTTTCAAATATAATGCTTGTGATATTGATGAGAAAGTATTGGATTTTGGAAAGTAAACACACAAAATTTGGCAGGCACTCATCTCTCTCGCCTTCGCAGAATTGCTAATGATTTCGAGCATTTTCAAGTGGTGATGTCCACGCCAGGTATCAACTCGGTGGCCTTATCCATAGCTCGTAGTGTGACTAAGGATCGTCGATATCAATCTTATCTAGCTCGTGGAGGTCCTAGTTGGTTAGCCAGCTATTTGCATTCTGAAGCCTTGGGTGGAGCGGCTGCCCCATAGGACTTGATGTTGTGGCAATGATCTCTTGCCTCGAATGGTTCAGGCATATGTGGTACTTCTCCTGATTGGGAGCCTATTTATTTCTACGGCATCTACTGATGTCTTTTGTTTCGTTTTTCGACCTTTGTTCCTTTGTCAGATACCTCATAAGTCGATTGACTTAAGTTTTAATGGAATTTTTCCAAGACAAAAAAAAAACACACAAAATTTGGTATTTTCAAGAATTCTCCTTCAAGTTTTTAATCCAATCATTTGATTTGACATAATATATACTCTTCATTTTAAAACAATTTTTAAAATACACTAAAATATTATTTTATGAAACCATATGTAAAAGTTTGTTTCTGATAGTCTACTTTAAATTAACCAAAAAAAAACAAGCTTGCTTATTCGTTAGATATGTTATCTAATTAATAGTTACTTTGGTTTTAATTTCGAGCTACCCGATCGGGTTGATGACTAGTAAGAGAAGCGTGTAATCACTTTCCAAATATTTGACCATGTTTATTGATTTGGGGAAAGAGACAAAAGAAAGTTTTCTATTAAATTCGTATGCTCCATATTGCCCATTGCTTATGATTCAGATAAATAATCTCGTTTTTACAACTTGTCATGTATGTGATCTTCTTGGTCACTTCATGTGGATATTTTCAAATAAACTCTAACTTACCAAGGAAGGAACAAAACTCGTTCGGCAATTCATCATTGTCTGTGAACCTTATATGTATATACATATGGCGGCCGTCCACTGTCTTTTGTATTTCAGTCCTGGTGTTTGTAATCTGATATTGTAAATATTTATATAATTATATAGCGAGTAAATTATCGTGGTCCCGTTTGATATCTAACGTCTTCTTTCTATTTCAAGATATATTTATAAAAATATATCCAGTTTTATGAATATGAGCAGAAGAACTAAGAGCATCTCCAATGGGGAGTTCTATCCCTTGGAGTTCTAAACATTTATATTTGTGTATGTATGTATTATATAAGTGTATGTAAGTGTGGGGACCATTTTTTGGGGAAGAACCTCATGCAAAGGTTCTAAAAATCTGATTTTTAGAACCTTTGCATGAGGTTCTTCCCCAAAAAATGGTCCCCACACTTACATACACTTATATAATACATACATACACAAATATAAATGTTTAGAACTCCAAGGGATAGAACTCCCCATTGAAGATGCTTTAAGGATGTAGATTACGGTTTACCGATCTCCTTAGGTTGAAATTATGTTGGTTTGTGGTCTAGGTGAGGCAAACAAAATCTTATTTTACGTTTATAGTAAATTTTATAAGTTTTAACTACGGAATGGATCTGATTTAATATCTGAATCTTAACTGATAATTCAACAAACGATATCTAGTTAGTTCTGAAGTGGATACGGCTTAAATAAAATGCTGTGGGATGAATCCAAATATATTACATATATATACCACTAAAGTACATAATATGTCAGTTACAAAAAAAAATACATAATATGTTCAGTGCCTTCCCCTAATTGATAGATCGCATGATGTCTTTTTTTTAGTACAGTATATGAAAGAACAAAACTCTTAAGAGCTCAGAGAGGGTAAGCTTGGCTAGGTGCCTGTTTTGGTCTATAGATTTCTGTCTTTGCTCTGTGGCTCTATTTCTCATCGATCTCCGTATATCACTTCGTCATCCAACGGCTCTGATTAGCTCGCTTTTCAAGAACCCAATGCAAAAGAGAAGAGAGCTAGTCAAACAATATAATATTACAGTGGGTAGAGAGAAGTACCTTCGGTCTATTTGGTTTTAAATTTAATGAAACCCTTTGATACTATCCGTTCTACGTGTGGGTCTTTGTGAGTATTTTTTTTATTTATGAAAACGTCTTTGTGAGTGTTAAACAACAACTTTAGGGTTTGATTAGTTGGTGTTGGTTGCACACAAAAAAAAGATTAGTTGGTGTTGTAGTTTTGTCTTTTTATAAGAATTAGGCTGTGTATATTTTACTTGTGACTTTGCTTTTTTTTGCTATGATTTAGTTTTAAATAAAGTTTAAGTAGTAAATTGAAGCTTTCGAAAAAATAATTTTCAGAACTAACATATTTTCTTAGATATTTTTGGCTGTATATCAAATTTTAAAGTAAAAACAATTAGGACTTTAAAGAATGTTTAAAAAGAAAAGAAAATGTTTTTACTTCAAGCATATTGACTGGAAAATCCTAATATTTTTTTGTGAGATAAAAATTTTGTAAGAAAACTCGTGTGACCATTATAGGTCATCCATTATGAACCAACATATTTTGTTTTTGTTTTTTTTTACTAGGAAATAGTAAGTTTCTTACTTTGTAGACGTTATAAACTTATTTAAAAAAGAATAATTTGTGCTTTCTGCTTTTGAACTTTTCTACTATATATTTTGGTTAATTGTGTGAACCAATTTGGCAAGCGAATGCTTGTATGTGAACTCTCCACCGCGGAAAATATAACTGTAAGAGTTCAATTAAAAATCATCTGATAATAAGTTTAGTAATATATTATTTTGTCGTATAATTCATATATATTATTTATTGGTAGTACTTGAACTAGAGATGATAACTATTCTAACACTTTTTGGACAAAATCTTATAAGATAGTTAGATCAACATGATGAATTTAAGTCACGTGATTATGGATCAGACTAATTAGAACAATTTTAGATCGGATCAAATTTTGGATCACTGTGTGTTTAAACAACGATATCATATGAAATTGTATGTTTTTAACTCAACCTAGTTGAAATGAATACATGAATCTATGTTTACATTATTTAAAATAGTATTGATGATTTTAAATGTGAGTTTTCAAAAATTTCTTACATTTTATCGCATTTGCTTAAATATTTTTTACCCATACTGATATTAATGAGATCTATGAGATTTATGTTTTTTTTTTTTGCTAAAAGATGTATGTATGAAATTTATGTTCGAACTTCAATCCCATATGATTTTAATTATTTTTCTCTTTAAAGCACATTAATATATACTATTTGTTTTGTTTTGGATTGTTGTAAGCGAGGTAAAGAACGGATGTATACATATATTTGACTGTTCACTAACCAACTTCTTGTTTAAAATAAAGCGTCAATTTCGACCAAAAAATAAAATAAATAAATAAAGCGTCGATCTTCTTTATTCATAATTTTTTTATTATTATTATTTCTTTATCCATAATCTTAAAGTCTTTTTGTTTATAACCAGTAGATGATCCAACCTTATATCATTTCAGTAATTCAGACTTTTATCAGATCTTTAAAGTTTGAAAGTAGACAATGGTAATGTTTTTTTTTTATAAAACGATGGTAACGTTCTTAAACGGTTAAAGCATAAATCATTTTTCCTTTATATAAAAAAATCCACGCTTAGTTTACAAAAAAAAAAAAAAAATCCACGTGAATGGTATTCGAGTATGTATTGAACATATCTATAGAACATCTAATTACTAGATTACACTGCAGATGACTTCAGATAGATCTTATTCACATTCCATAAAAAACTAAGTCGTAGATCATTGCTTTCTCTTTGATCATTTAGCCTAGGTAGTTCATTTACAGATACATAAATTGATGGGCTGATTTTAAATTCTGAAATAAAAATGATTTTGTCTCTTTGTGTGTGGGGGTCCTCAATGATCTGTAAAATCTGATGAGAAGGAACTGAATAATTTTGGCAATACTAAGGTGGGGATCTTTTCTTCCTTTACCATTCTAAACCTATCTCTTCTCTCCCTCTGCCTCGCTTCCCATCTCTCAAATCATGTTTCTCTCTCCTCTGGGACGGATTATTATTATTGATGAATCACATGCAGTTGAAAGGATCACGAGCTACATTCAGTATACTAGGGTTTCAAGAGATCTTGAATTTGTTTTGTTCACTGAGCCAACTTTGATTATTATTATAGAAGATAAACAAAGTACGCATTGTAATATTTATTGGTATTTAGCAAGTTATGCTGGGATTGATGGCCTTTACAACAAAATCATTAATCTTTCGCACTAACGTACCACTACTATATATGGGGGTAATTAATGATTTTGCTGTATGATTAGACAAAATAATTCTCTCTGTCGTATCAATAGGACTATACTAGTTTGTCTCTTGTTAATTGACCCTTTTATAAAGCCTGAAAGTTGTTCGTTTTGGAAGAAGAAAAGTAAATGTCTATCAATAATAGTTTCCGGAGAAACTCAAATGTCTTAATAAATTAATTGATATGGTAATTCAGAAGAGACGTGACACTAAAATGTATTTTGATTGGTGGATTATTTAATCTGATTTGGACACCTTAGATGAAAAGGATTAAGAAATTTTAGTATTGTAAGATGTCAGTAGTCAAATATATGAAAGCTAGGTTGTTATTTAGGTTAAATAAGAAATGTTGAACAAATTTTATTATTTGTATTCTTATCAAATATATCTAAACTTGTTTTACTTATGCTACAGTTATGTATTTTTACCAAGATAGAAATCATCTAACCTTTTGTGCGTTTTGAATATGTTTTTAGTTTAACGGCCATGAAAAGAACATGAGAAATCGTTTTGACTTTTTTTTTCCTGTAATAGAACCTTGAGATCTAAGAAAACCCTAGATTTGAAAAGACTACAAGTAAAAGGATCTTGTTTATTTCAATTATTATCAGGATCTATGTGGCTCACACCCTCCTTAAAAATTACATATAATTGTTTAAGAAAATCCTGTCTCTCTAGTGGGGTAAATAAATTACAGATAGGGCTCGTTCTGGATGGGGTCGCCCTGTACCATTCCACATACAAACAGTTTGTCTCATGTGTTTGGCTTCGTATGGGCGCCATGGACTCACGTGAACCTCTAAATTATCGACATTTACTAGATATCACTATTAACCGGCTCAAAATATTAGTTTTTTATAAGGTGTGCACCCTAAGAATTTTGGATTGGACATAGACGAAAATCAATAAATTTACATACTGTTGTTTACATATAATCGAAATAAAAATCTATAAATGCAAAATATATCTTTTTTATAATTACTTTTCAGTTTTGTTATTAAATATTTTCTTGTAATAATAT
The DNA here is from genome assembly GCF_020379485.1 of Brassica napus. Taxonomy (NCBI): domain Eukaryota; kingdom Viridiplantae; phylum Streptophyta; class Magnoliopsida; order Brassicales; family Brassicaceae; genus Brassica; species Brassica napus. Next base: position 10,801,794 of record NC_063443.1, on the reverse strand, counting down.
TATATATACTTTGCAACAAATATAAATTATAAGCCGAACTAAAACTATTTCAATGGTTCATCTTATTTTTCAATATAAAATAGAATAATTTTGTAATATAGTTGTGATATATTTGAATAATTCCGTTTTAAAATAAAAAATAGAGTAATGAACAAGGCAAAAATAATTTACTTTATATATAGAATAAATCTCATTTTTACTTTATTATAAAATAAAAAATATAGTACTATTAAAACATTTTTAGTTTAAACTCTATTTTTGTGTGAAAATAGAGTGAAATTGGAAATGCCTTATATATATTTGTGGGTTTACGATCGTACTTGAAAGGAATTAGTAGAAATTAAAAACAGCATTTTCATTATTCTATCCATGTCTTCGAAAATTCACTGTACAAGTTGATGTATACATGGACATAACTCTAACTCACATAAACTTTAACTTGTATATATCTATAATAGAAACCATGTGTGTTTGGCTCGTGTCTCATCTTATGGCCTTTAAAAGGGATCATAGTATAGCTTGGACTCTTTCTGCCGTCTATGATCTCTTTCAATCTCTCATCTAAGATCAACCTATCATCTAAGTTCTCTCTCTCTTGATCTGTATTTTCATCTCTCTTTCTCATCAATGGGTTCGAATTTTCATTACTCTATAGATCTAAACGAAGATCAAGACCATCATGAAGAGCCCTTTTTCTATCCTCTTGGATCCTCTTCGTCTCTTCTTCATAATTATCAAGTTCCTTCTAATTCTTCGTCTTCTTCGTCGTCCATTTCTTCTCTCTCCTCCTACCTCCCTTTCTTGATCAACTCTCAAGACGATCAACATGTTGCCTGCAACAACACTTATCAATATGAACATTTCCATCTTTCTCAACCCCTCAAGGTACACACACATACACACACAATTTTATAATAGTATATCAACCTTAACTGGGTGCACAGATGTTATTTTGAGCGATCTTTACTTTTTCGTCTAGTTGTTGAAAATATGCCTGATCATGTAAAGTTCATACAAAAATATTATTTTTGAATTTGAAATGAAAAAATACATAAAAGAAATTTAATTTATTAGGGAGAAGCATAAGAAACCATATAAATCATTATTATCTTTGTTAGTTAAACCTCGACTGTTGCTAAATTTCAGGCCAACATGTTTAACGGTGGATCATCATCATCTTCGTACGATCGTATGGTGCCAAAGAAGGAGACAAGACTGAAACTAACGATAAGGAAAAAAGATCATCACGACGACCAAACTGATTTTCTTCATCACCCGACAAAACCCAATTCAGACTCCGACAAGTGGATGATGTCCCCAAAGATGCGGTTGATTAAGAAAACAATCACCAACAATAAACAGCCCACTGATCAGGCTAATAACAACAACAATCGTAATCATAAAGAAGATCACTACCCTTTTAATCAGAAGACTAGTTTCGAAAAAGATCACGATGAAGATCTCAAGAAAGTCACGACCACGGCCGTCACCACGGAAAATCGCTACAATACAATCAAGGATAATGGTTATGGTAATAACAATGGCGTGATTAGGGTTTGTTCCGATTGTAACACTACCAAGACTCCTCTTTGGCGAAGTGGGCCTCGAGGTCCCAAGGTAAATTAATTGATTTTTTTTTGAAATTATCTCTTATTAATATATCTTAATTCAATTTTTAAAACACATAATTATGTGTCTAGAACGCATATATATTTGATTTATTCAAGTCTAGCGCATCTTTAGACTTAATGACTCTTTTCCTTAATGGAAGACATACGAGTCCAATATTATGTGAATAATTTTGACGCACAGTAACTTTTCACATTTTTTTATTACAGTCTCTTTGTAACGCATGTGGCATAAGACAAAGAAAGGCGAGGAAGGCCGCGATGGCTGCAGCCGTCGCTGCGGGCGACCAAGAAGTGGTGGCGGCACAGCTGCAACAGATACCTGCGAAAAAGAAGTTGCAAAGCAAGAAAAAACGATCCAATGGAGGAGACAAATTTAATCTCTCTCCTCCGGTAATGTCCAAGACAAAAAAGTGCAAGATCAAAGAACAAGAACAGGAGGACACGACCACGGTTGCCGGAGATTCAGAAATCAGCAAATCAACAACCTCTTCTGATTCTTCAATCTCGTCGAACAAGCTGTGCTTCAATGACTTGACGATAATGTTGAGAAAAAGCTCAGCTTATCAACAAGTGTTCCCACAAGATGAGAAGGAAGCTGCTATATTGCTCATGGCTCTATCGCATGGAATGGTTCATGGCTGATCAGATCATTACACGATATCTTCTGGTTACAGAAAAGAGGTTTACTTCATAATTATATATACCATAGTAAGCAAAATAATGATTGATTGTTAAATCTTGGAGTGATTAATGTAGTTTTTGCAGTTGGTCTAATATGAGAAGTCAAAACATAATATATAAGAGTGTGCGAGAGTTCAGTATAATAATTAATATATCTATAGATGTTTTGGGAGATTTTGGTTTAGGGTTTATGTTGTGTTTTTCCCAGATGGAGCATTAATCACTCGATAATGTGCGAGTGTTCTTGCTTATTTACATCTTCATATTTTTGTTTTATGTGATTTGAGAAATAATATAATCATGAAGAGTATTTCTCTTATCTTTTTACATGTTACAACAATTATGATCAATTAGATGATCGATTTTGAATTGTGATAGCTAAACCATTCAATTTTAGAGTCGGATATTTCTTGGACTTAATCATTTGTGAAAATATTCTGAGCCCAAGATTTCGTAATGGATGAGGCAAAAGATGGTTGATATGAGAGCATATGAATGTGTGTGTAGGATAAGAGATCATGTGTGATGTGTGGAGATAATGCGTTTGTCTTGCATTTAAATGGCGACGACAAATATTAAGTTAAAAATGATCTTCAGAAACTTGCAATCCCACATATTTTTTCTTCTACTTCAAATGAAACCATATTTACTCATTTATTTCCTTGCTTCTTGAAAACATATATGGGGGTTGACCTAATTGAAAAAGTAGTTGTTTTTATTTTCTCCCTCGTTTACTTTTTTGCCTGCTACATTATTGTATATAGGGTCACTGACTCACTGGTATACTTTGCAAGGCTAGTCATGAATGGGTGTATGCCAATGGATTTTTCTTAATTTATCATTTAGCCATTAAATACAAGTTTAAGATTATGTAACGTAAAGAAGGTAGATTTTTTTTTGTTAACTATAAGAATGAGAGATCTTAGACATTTTTTATCTCTCAGTAAGAGCATAAGAATGTGTGAAAATTTCATTAGTTTAGTGATTTTATTATGATCTACTAATCCTTTTACATACATAAGAAGATTTTAAATTCGAATCACAATGATTATAATATATAACTAGACCGCACGACTGTGCATATACATGTTTTACAGTATATACATATTTTAGAAAATGAAAAGTTAACAGTTTTAGTTTAATTATTTTTGTTTTTTTTGTTTAAACTATGTTTTTTTTCATTGTGTCGTGTAACAGGGGGTCCGTAAAATGTTATGAGTAGTAAGTACTGTAGTAGAATTTTTAAAAATATAAACATTTTGTAATTAAATAATTTATGAACTCAATAATATTGTATCATTTTTAAATATGCAGAATAACTCATGAGGTGGAAAAATTATATAGTTATACTAAATATGTTAAATTATATATTAAGAAATTTAAAGAAAAGTATTTAAAATATATGAAAATAAAAAGTAACAATATGAAATATATATTATATAAATAATTTTTTTTCTACTGAATATAGAATTAGAATTGAGATTGAACTATTGAATATCATTATCGATGACATTTAAAATTATTTGACCAGTTGAGCAATCAATATAATAAAAACCGGTTCGATGGTCCATAAAAATATATGCATTTGTATGCTGGGTATTTCTAATTTTAGTATTGGATATCTGGTTTATACATCACGCTAGTTAATTCATATGGTTTTGTGTTTGTGTGAAATGAGACTATTATAAATGACTAGATTTTTTAACCGCGCTACGCGCGGATAAGATATTATATGTATTTCTCAATTCTAAAAAATAATGTATAATATTGTATTATATTATTTTAAAAATATAAAATATGACTACATAACATAAATATATTTTTTAAATTTTCTTTGTGGAAATCATTATGTTGTTTGATTGTTGTACTTGATTCACATATTTGCATAGATATTTGTGATAGATGAATAACTATATTTTTATTATCAGTAAATAATATATATTTATTATATAATATAAGAAAAATAAAATTATTTACTTTTTAAACAAACTTGTCTCATGTTGGGGACTCGGTTATAGACATATCATATACGAATGAGACATTTTTACAGTTATCAATCTTCTTAACATTGAAAAAACAAATCTACATATCAAAACAATATCTCATACGATCTATTTGTGGAATAATTACTCTGAAGAAATTGAATTTAGGCATCAAAAAGGACTGAAAATGTATGTGCATATATGTTATCTAAGTCTGCTTCACAAAGTACTATTCATAGTTCATATATCATTAATGTCCATCCTATTTTTTTGTCCACCATTTCTTTAACATCTTGAAATAACTGATGCTAATTAATAATAAACTTTTTGCTGGAAAAAAAATCAAATTTGTCTAATTATCGCTTAAATATTTTATTAATATGGTCTAAGAAGCTTTTAAGTGATATCATAGTTTAATTTGTTAGTTTTTTTGTTAATTTTTAGAGGTTTTTGTATTTAAGATTTTTTTCCATATTAAGCTTCTGTTTCTTTCACAGAATTGATATATATATATATATATATATATATATATATATATATATATATATATATATATATCATAAAAATTACCATCAAATCAGTTTTACTTATTTATTATTTTGTTTTAACAAAAATACACTTTTTAAATAATTTAATTTAAAATAAAATAATATATTAATTTGCTGTATTTTAACAATTTCATTGATTTAATTAATTTGCTTTGGTGGATAACTTAAAAAGTTTTCATATGAATCGGGGAAAGTAAATTTATGTTGTTATAATATATTTATTTTGTGTATATATAATCTATATATAATTCTAGTGTAATAAAAAAAGAACATTATTATTTTGTAACTTCAAAAAGATACATTATTACAATTTAAAATGAATCAAAATTGAAGAAAATGGTAATTAAATATTTGTAAATCTAATTGTTTAGTTGGATTCTCATGAAAAAAAAATCGATTGGTTAAACAAATGTTTCAAAATTTGTTGTGGTATTGTTTTGTCTATAAATTATAAAATTTATTGAATTAATATATTTAATTATTGCATCCTTAAATAATATTTTATTAAGACATTAGAAAAATATGTTTTGAGTTGTTTTGTCAAATTGTACAAAAATCTATGCTTTTTCATATTTGTAACTTCAAAAAGATACATTATGATAATTTGAAATTAATCAAAATTGAATAAAATGGTAATTAAATATTTGTAAATCTAATTATTTTTTTATCTTGTTTAGTTGGATTCTCATGAAAAAAAATCGATAGGTTAAACAAATGTTTCAAAATTTGTTCTGTTATTGTTTTGTCTATAAATTACAAAATTTATTGAATTAATATATTTAATTATTGCACCCTTAAATAATATTTTATTAAGACATTAGAGAAGTATGTTATGAGTTATTTTGTCAAAATTTTACAAAAATCTATGGTTTTTCATATTTGTCACGAAAATTTATATGTTAAACTTACTTTTACAAAATTCTTAACTTTGTCACGAAAACAAAAATCTATGCTTTTTCATACTTGTCAACGTTCTCACACTTTCTAAGAATATATTAGCTTAGTCACTTACTTATTTTTTTTTACAAAATAAAGTATCGGAGTCTTGAAAGTTGAATTCATATTATTGTAAATGTACATAAGAGTTTGTGATTATATACTTAGTGGTTCTTGTATATGTGTCCAAGAAAGTTTCAATGGCTTAGTGGTAACTGTCCTATATATATATCATACTAACCCGGGTTCGATCCTCACCTTCGCATTGTTTTTTTATTTTTTACGAAAAAAAATGAGATGACATGGCAATTTCGGGTTCTCTGATTGGTTGATTTTTCTATCCTATGTGGACACCCTCTCCATGGCTTATATCCCCCTTTTAGTATAGTATAGATTTCAGTTTTGGTTTCTATGACATGGTTTGTATAGAATAAAACGTTTTGTATGTCATATTGTTTGTTTGATTATCATTGGTGGACGAACACAAAAACATGTCTAAAGATATTACAAAATTAAAGGCCCATTCGTGTATATGATTTATATATTGAATATGCTCAATTCATGTAATATATGTAGATTATAGAAATTAATTATGAAATAATAAATTGATATTCAACTATCAGTGTTGTCAAACAACATGATTTTCCTTTTTTTTTTATTTTTGTCCATGTTACCAAACAGAAGCTGTAGATTATAGAAATTAATTACTAAATAATAAAGATATTCAGCTATCAATGTTTCCAACAGCATGATTTTTTTATTTATTTATATTGCCAAACAAAAACTTAAAATACTTCTACTTTAATAAGATAAATATAAATAATAAATTGATATCCAGCTATCAATGTTGCCAACAATATGATTTTTTTTTATCCATGTTACCAAACAAAAGCTTAAAATGCTTCTACTTTAATAAGATAGATAGAAAATAAATTGATATTCAGCTTTCAATGTTGCCAACAATATGGTTTTTTTTTTTATTCATGCTGCCAAACAAAAGATTAAAGCTCTTCTACTTTAATAAGATAGATTATAGTATAATAATATACCAATTTAAAAAAATAATATCTATATAATCTATATATTGGTTTATATCTGGTCTTGATTATTTGTGTTTTCTATATGAATAATATTTTGTAAATTTGGCATACTTTGAATTATTATGGAAACTTGAATCAGTTTGAGGTAAATACTAAGTCTAAGAAAATTTAATGGATTATTGACCTACCAAATCCTAATTAGTAATTACTAGAGCCTTTTCTGGGCTATGCCCGGGTTGTTTTAAAAATTTAATTTAAGGTTTTGGCACTTTTATTTGAATGTATATATAATGGTATCGATTATAGAAATAAAAATCCTCAGATAAATATAAAATATTTAAACTATTCATGTCAAACAAAGTTAAGATATTTAGAACTCAAAATTTCTTACTATGATCTAGTTATTCTTTTATTTTTGATTTATGTTCTGTTAAATTGACAACTAATTTAAAATTTGGAATAATTGAGTTTTCATTTTTCTACTAATAATAAGTTTTTACTTATTCTAACAAAACTTGTACTATTTTGCATTGGTACTATGGTTTTCATTATATAATTCGAGTATCTATATCAATTCATTTTTATCTTCCCTTAGAAAGTGGTGGAATTAGGAACAATTGAAATCATAGTGATTGAAGATACAATTGTCATGAGAATGAGTCGTGAGAATCATGTCTTATTTTATTTGCCATGCAAGAAAGAATTTAGAACATAATATCCTAGATCATATTAATATTTTGCAACATCTATTTTGTATTTTTGTATGTTCTTCTCCAATATCCATTTCACTGTTTTCTTTTATTGAAAGAATATAGTATCTGTAGAAAGAAAAATAATTGGTGATTTTAAAAACTCGACATTTTACTAACCTTGATGCTACTTTCGATTATTAATGTGTCGGACAAAGAAAATTATTTGTTTCAGGTTGTAGAAAAACAACAGCCATAAAAAGAAGAGTATGTAGTCCTAGATCTTCCATTTTCACGTATTGTAGTAGAGACCTTGACAAATTAGTCTGCCAGATACACACTATAAGTACGAACTATATATTAATCGAAAGTAGCATCATCCTGAGGTTCTTCAACAACATACCACAATAGTTTCTACACTCGAGATTTATCCCACAATAGTTGCGAAGATTTTATTTTCTTTATACTTGCTAATCATCTATTTGAATGACATGTGTCATTTTAGTATCATATAGTTTTTTTTTTTTTTTTGTCATCAGCATAAACAGACTCAGACAGACTCTGTGAACCAAACTGGGAGATGTCGATCCATGTGAACGACGAAAGACGGCTGCTTCCTGACACTACGTGCTAGGCTATCCGCCTTTGTATTTTGCGTTCTTGGCACATGGACAATCTCTGAGCCGGAAAAGCTCTCTTTCAGGACTTTAATATCATCTAAATAACTTGCAAAAGCTGGCCATTCTTCTGGTTCCGAAACCATCTTCACCAATTGAGAACAATCCGTTGCAAATGTAACCTGAAATTGTCGTAAGTTCCTCATACACTCCATTGCCCACAGTAATGCTTCCATCTCCGCATGTAGAGGAGATAGACTAGCCCTGACATTCCTTGCTCCCATCAAACCCTCAAAACCTTCTAAAGTACTAAACCACCCCTGACCAGAGAAACCACTATCCTCTTTCCAGGACCCATCTGTGAAACACCATCTTCCTTGGATTAATGGTGCTGCCGAACCCTCTACATGTGGCCCTGCTCTCTGTTCCTTTACTATCTGCGCCTCAGCCCATAGTGTGGACTCTGTTTCTGCCAGTTTAATTGTCTCCCTTGGATCCATATCAAGGTTACTAAAAGCTTTATTATTCCTTCCTTTCCAGATATACCATAGAATCCATGCAAACTGATGATCATCTAGCTGCGGAGAAATTCTCCAAAAAAGATGATCCATGTTTGTAAAAAGAGCTCCTGTTGGAAAGATAGCGGGATTTGATGGTATCTTGGATAGCGCCCAAACCTGTAATGCTGGAGGACATTCAAAAAAAAACATGGTTAACTGATTCCTCATCAGCGCCACATCGTGCACAACATATATCACCATTTATCCCTCGCGCTTGCAAATTCTTCTTGACTGCAATACAACCGGTCACCAGTTGCCACAAAAAATGTTTCATCTTCGGTGGGCATCGAATCTTCCAGCAGAACGACTTTAACGCATCCACTGTAGGTCCAAACATTTCTGGTGGTTTATCTCTATCTGGGTAAACCCGCTCTACCTGATATCCTGATTTGACCGAGTATTTCCCATTGTTTGTGAAATGCCAGCCATCTCTATCAATCCTCTGAATCCTACTCAAAGGTATACTTTCGATAATTTTCACATCCCGCGGGTCCACTAGATTCCGAATTACCTGCATATTCCAATTTCGCGAATGAGGATCAATGAGAGCATCCACTGTGAGTTCAGGGTAAAAATTGTGTTGGTTTTTATTTGCTGGTCTCGGGCGAGTGGTTGGGAGCCAGGGATCATTCCATACCGAAATGGATGATCCTGATCCCACCCGTTTAATTAGTCCTTTGCTAACCAGAGATCTAGCAGATGTGATGCTCCGCCAGCCATATGACGGAGAGTACGAACGGATCGGTTCCAGGGGTGATGCATTCCTGTAATACCGACCTTTGAAGACACGAGAAAATAAAGTATTCGGCTTCTCAATCAGGCGCCATAACTGTTTACCAAGCATCGCTGTATTGAAATCAGTGATGTCTTTAAAACCCAAACCTCCTTCCTCCTTGCTAACACATACCTTATCCCAAGATTTCTAATGCATTCCTCTTGTACTTCCACCTGGGCTCCACCAAAAACGTGCTACCGCATTTGTCAATTTTTTCGCGGTTGCCTTCGGTAATCTATAGCAAGACATCACATGATTTGGCAATGCCGTAACTACTGATTTAATAACCACTTCTTTTCCACCCTTCGTGAAAAATTTGAAAGTCCACCCATTAACCCTTCTATTAAGTCTATCTTGCACAAAACCGAAAACTTGAATCTTTGAAACCCCAAGATTTTCCGGTAATCCAAGATAAGTTCCCATTCCTCCAAGATTCTGAATACCCAAAATATCTCTTAATTCCTGTCTGACTGATTCTTCAATCTTGTGCCCAAATTGGATTGAAGACTTATCGAAATTAATAAGCTGACCTGAAACCATCTCATATTCCTTTAAAATCCGGAGAATAGATTGACATTCCTCCCTTTGTGCTTTACAAAAGAAAAGGCTGTCATCCGCGAAAAGCAAGTGAGAAATGGATGGACATGCCCTGGCTACCTTCATACCTGTCAACTGTTTTTCTCTCTCCGCCTTTTTAATATTTGTAATCAAAGCCTCAGTGCACAATATAAAAAGATAAGGTGATAAAGGATCTCCTTGTCGTAATCCACGCTGTGGAATAATGAGACCCCTTGGTTGGCCATTCAGTAAAACTCTATATTGAACCGAGGAGATACATTCCATCATTAACTTAATCCAGTGAAGATCAAATCCCATTTTTTCCAGTAAAGCCTGAATAAAATCCCATTCCACTCGATCATACGCCTTGCTCATATCCGTTTTAATTGCCATGTACTTTCCTTGACATGCCTTATTAGTCCGTAACCCATGAAACATCTCCTGAGCAATAAGAATGTTATCAGTTATCAACCTCCCCGGCACGAAAGCCGATTGAGTCTCTGAAATAAGGGACGGAAGACACCCTTTCAAACGCTGGCACAAAACCTTCTAAATAATTTTATACCCAACATTACATAGGCTAATTGGTCTCAGTTCCGTCATCCTAGTTGGCCTCTCCGTCTTTGGAATCATACATATATTAGTGATATTTAACCTTGGATCCATTTCTCCAGAAACCAAAAAGTTGTTTACCATTTCTACCAGATCCTTCTTTATAATATGCCAAGAATGTTGAAAAAAGAGAGCCGTCATGCCATCCGGTCCTGGTGCCTTTTCAGGATGCATCATAAACAAAGCCTCTCTAACCTCATTCTCTTTAAATACTCATAACTAAGAAATTTTGCTCATTCTCTTTCTTAATTTCATTTCTTTTTCTTTAAATGCATAAAATTCCTGCTAATACTATCATTGGAGGTGCTCTTAGCACCTTTTAGTTCCGATCTGAATACTTCCAATGCCAAGAAAAGTTGTCATAAAAATCCTATTTTAGCACATTTTCCAGTCCCAAGCAAGGTGGATTCATCACGTTCACACACAAAAAAAAATGCTTTCGAGACAATATCTTTAAAGGAAATTGATCAACTACTTGATTTGCAACTTTATGAGGAAATGCTAAGCTTTTGTCATCTCCATGATTCATACACATAACTCTAATCTATGTTATATGAACCCAATCTTGATATTAGAGAAAATGACATTACCAAAAACGTTAAAACAAAATAAATCACATTAAGATTAAATAATTACCAATCTGGTATTCAATAGTGATGCCAAAAATCTTTGCAAAAGGCCAATAAAAATGGATGTATCTATAAGAATCATCGTTAATAGGTTTGTGAGAGTTAAAGTATTACAATATTTGATAGAGTAACCATTTGTGGAGTTGCCTTTTCTACATGTACATGTGCAGTGGGTTTTTAGAGAGTAAAGGGAACCAGAAAAGATCCTAAATTATTATTTGTATGGAACTCTTAACTGAAGCAAAATAATGACTTTCTGGCGCTCCTTGCTCTTCTGATACCTTTCTTTAGTTCTTTCTTTACTCAGTTGGCTTAGTGTCTGAACTTTCAGCAGAAGAAGACCACCTTAAAGTTTCAAGTCAAAGAAGAGGTGATAGACTAAAAACTCAACAGTCTGTAAATCAAAGCTCAATGATTTGTTTCACATTTATAGAAAACTCGGAAATAAAGCACATTTACCCAAATGGAACTTAAACTGTGAATCTAAATATTTAATATTAATTTCTATATAGCGATCCAAAATACACAATAATCAAAGGCATTGGGATGATCTAAAAATGCAAATGAACTATATTCACTCTAAGAGAGAAGCGGATTTAGCACATGGTCTTTATCAGTTTCTACATACAAAGTGATATCAATATTGCATAAAATTAATAAATTTTACATTGAAAAACAAAAACAACATGTAGTGTCCGAATGGCAACATGCGGGCAACTGCGGAATAACTATGATGCGGTTTATATAATAACCAAAATATATGTAGAGCGGGTGCGGTACGGGTACAAACATTCAAAGCCGTAATTTAAACATACATATTTTTTTTAAAAACGTCATCTATCAAAAAACGGAAAAAAAAGTATTTTGTAAAAACGACTAAATAATCAAAGAATATCATATAGCAAAACAAAGACCATGCCGAAGACTTACTATAATCCATGCGGTACACGTTAAATCGCTCTTGCACATTTCGGATTTCGGGTAACACAGCTTTGTAGGATAAGTCACATACCGGAGAAGAACCGATATGGTTTATACCAAACAATTGGTTCTGTATGCATTTTGCACCGACCTTAGGATATCCCTTGAAGACTTAAAGAGGCAAAGGCTTCATAGTTTAGGTTTTACAACTACCTGAGAGACAAACATACACCAACGATGGTTAGCATTGAGGATATGCAATTATAGAAAATGGGTCAATGCATAGTTAACGCAGATTATTATTCTGATATGGTGTTGATTATCAAGGAATCATAAAATTTTCAAATAGATTGAGAAGGCTATATTCATGAATGATTATCAAGAAAACATATGTTAAATACTTTAGACGTTAGGATCCAAGGACTTGCTATTAGCTTGTCATATTTTCCGGAAAGGGACCTTGTGGATCTATGCTTTCTTTGGAGACTATTTACCTGTCTGCCTATATGCCAAGCAAGTGGCATTAATGCACTGAAAATTTAGGGGATCCACTGCCTCACGATAAACCTACAAAAAGTGGTATAATAACTTTAGAAATAAGAATCACAACAGTAACTGATTATTTGTAAAGTAAGACTTACTCCAGATAAGTGTTGATCATGTCTTTCATATATCAGCCACCTCACCATTTGATACTTCCTCATCTAGCACAGCATCAAACACAGGTTCATGCTAACATAGGCTAGTCAACTCAACCTGCAATAAATTTAGTTATAGATCAGTCTTAGTTTTTTTTGCTACAGAGATGTCTCAGACAATTGAGGATGCACGAACCCAAAACATGAGAGACTGAGCTTAAGTTTGGTTTCATGAACTGTTAAGCAATTGGAATTTGTGTCAACAACGTCTTCCTCGTTTTTTTGCTGAATACTTTTTTTTAAAGTAGTCACTTAGGAATCTGTTCTCAAAAATCCAGGGAGCATCATGTTGAAGAAGCGATTAGTACTCTGTACTCACAATGCAAAAAGGGATGTAAATTTCTCAGTTCAAAGTTTAAAACCAAGTGATGCCTGATAGAGAGAAAGAAGTGAAGGAAGAAAACGTACAACAACTTTGATCTTTGCGACATCATTCATCCTTTCATTCTCAGCCGCCAGGTTTTCAGTCATGGTAACATTGTAGGAATACGGATCAAGCACAAATCTTAGCTAAGTCTAATCATAATGACAGAATAAGGAATCGAAAGTTGAAAATAAAAACAAACTTAACTCTTTGTTTGATTCCTTCAAGACCCAAATCTTCATAGCTTAAGAGAGACACTGATTTTACTTTGGTGGAGATCGGTTTCAGCTGTAGTCAATAGAGTAGTTGGAAAACGCTGAAAGTGGTTGGTCCGATCGTTAAGAGGTTGAAGACGGCGATGAAGACGAAAGCGATCAGAAGCAGTAATTATGGCATAATTAAAACAGGGAAGCTTAAGAGATACGAATGGGAGGTGAAGAGATGAAGCTCTGAAAAGTGGAGGCTGCGAGATTGAGTTCCGGAAGAGAAGATGACATGGAATTTGAGCCAAATAATTCACTTCAAGGATAAAAAAAAAGCCCAATACTATCCAAGTCTGGTGTGACGTGGCAAAAACTAAGTTTCTCATTGGCTGATTTTTTATGCTGACCTGGATAGACTCAATGGAGCTCATATATCCCTTTTAGTATTGTATATATTGATTAGTCTCAAAGGCTTAGAAGCAAAATTCAAATAGTACAAGGTATAAATAACTACCTAGAAGAGGCTTTTAAGGGGTCTCAAATGTATGTTTTAATGTTAGTTACTACTAATTAATAAGAAAAGATTTCATAAGGTGCACGAAGAATCATTAAATAAAATCTTAACACATGAATCACTATTGACCCACTCTTATAACAGTAATCAATTCACTAACCAGACTTACTTGGCTAGACTTTTATTTGCTTGTTAAGGATCTAATAAGCACTATTGAACTAATTGATCAGTAAGTCTACTAATCCAAGAAAAACTGAGTCGGCCCCCAAAACATGAGAGACTGAGCTTAAGTTTGGTTTCATGAACTGTTAAGCAATTGGAATTTGTGTCAACAACGTCTTCTTCGTTTTTTTGCTGAATACTTTTTTTTTAAAGTAGTCACTTAGGCATCTGTTCTCAAAAATCTAGGGAGCATCATGTTGAAGAAGCGATTAGTACTCAGTACTCACAATGCAAAAAGGGATGTAAATTTCTCAGTTCAAAGTTTAAAACCAAGTGATGCCTGATAGAGAGAAAGAAGTGAAGGAAGAAAACGTACAACAACTTTGATCTTTGCGACATCATTCATCCTTTCATTCTCAGCCGCCAGGTTTTCAGTCATGGTAACATTGTAGGAATACGGATCAAGCACAAATCTTAGCTAAGTCTAATCATAATGACAGAATAAGGAATCGAAAGTTGAAAATAAAAACAAACTTAACTCTTTGTTTGATTCCTTCAAGACCCAAATCTTCATAGCTTAAGAGAGACACTGATTTTACTTTGGTGGAGATCGGTTTCAGCTGTAGTCAATAGAGTAGTTGGAAAACGCTGAAAGTGGTTGGTCCGATCGTTAAGAGGTTGAAGACGGCGATGAAGACGAAAGCGATCAGAAGCAGTAATTATGGCATAATTAAAACAGGGAAGCTTAAGAGATACGAATGGGAGGTGAAGAGATGAAGCTCTGAAAAGTGGAGGCTGCGAGATTGAGTTCCGGAAGAGAAGATGACATGGAATTTGAGCCAAATAATTCACTTCAAGGATAAAAAAAAAGCCCAATACTATCCAAGTCTGGTGTGACGTGGCAAAAACTAAGTTTCTCATTGGCTGATTTTTTATGCTGACCTGGATAGACTCAATGGAGCTCATATATCCCTTTTAGTATTGTATATATTGATTAGTCTCAAAGGCTTAGAAGCAAAATTCAAATAGTACAAGGTATAAATAACTACCTAGAAGAGGCTTTTAAGGGGTCTCAAATGTATGTTTTAATGTTAGTTACTACTAATTAATAAGAAAAGATTTCATAAGGTGCACGAAGAATCATTAAATAAAATCTTAACACATGAATCACTATTGACCCACTCTTATAACAGTAATCAATTCACTAACCAGACTTACTTGGCTAGACTTTTATTTGCTTGTTAAGGATCTAATAAGCACTATTGAACTAATTGATCAGTAAGTCTACTAATCCAAGAAAAACTGAGTCGGCCCCCAAAACAAGTGGATGTCTTCTCTTCCTCAAGCTTCTTCTGTAGCTGTCCATCATAATGGTTTTTAGCCTGGTATGGAACTCCATACATTGGATGTCTTTCATCTTCTGAATGGGTACATGGTAGCGTTACCTACATCGGATATTTTTGCTGAGTAGCCTGTAAGCCTGATACAGGTTCTCCTTCTTCTGTAGCTGTGGACTTGAACTGTAATCTATGCCGCTATGACTTCTCTTCATTTCAAGGCTCAAGTTACTTTATCACAAAGAAATTTTCATTTAACTAACTTATTCATCAAGAAAACATGGACACTTAAATTTATTTGCACTAGATGATATCTCTATAATATTATTTGAGAAGTCAGTTTCTTATGTGCCGTTTTCATATTAACTCTCACGATGGTCGACTACATTAATACCCTTAATGAATTAAAAATATTAAATAATATTATTATTTTTTATTTAGTTTCCTTTTAAAAAGTTTCTAAAAACATATACATAGAATAAAAAAGGAAAATTTTTATGAAGTTAAAAAAAAAATTGAAAACGAAATGTATGTATATATAATATGATTTCAAAAATAGGAAAGTTCACAAAATAGTAATATTACAATTAAAAATATGTTTAAATAACCTAAAATATACTTTTAAAGTAATAAAATATTTACTTTATATCTATATTTTCTTAGAAGAAAAATATAAATTTGTATATAATGTGATTTCATTAAAAACAATTTACACAGATAATTTTGATATATAAAAAGAAATAACATTTCTTTAAAACATAATTTTAAACAATACAAAAAAAAATCAAGGTAATAGAAATATTTTTATATATCTATCTATTTTCTTATGATTACATAAAATAATTAAGTAACATAAACTGATATATGTTTAATTGACTAAAAATAGTTTATAATTAGTATTATTGAAGTGTTTTATTTATTTTTTATATATTTTTGACTATAATATCTTCCAATTACAGCCAAAAAAATATTGATAAATTTAATATTATTTTCAAATAAAATCACAATTTTATTTACTGCTTATTTTTAAGAGATATTAAAAAAACAAAAACAAAATTACAAATAAAAATATTTTGATCAAATAGTTTCAAAATAGTTTAATGAGGTAGATATATTATATTTTATCATTATTAAAGTTCTTTGTTTTCTTACAATTAAATTTTCTTTTAAATTTTATGTTTTATGTTTGTGGAACTTAATATAACCATAATCAAAATACCACAGCAAATCTGAATTCTCATTTTTAATATTATTTAAAATAAATTTTCATTCAATAAATCAAAGGCATAAAGTTATTTAGATTTTATAAAATATTTTAAGTAATGTAAATATTAATATGTGTTCATGAGCTTCCAAAAATGATATCACCTACTTATGTATGTAACTTCCTATTGAGCATCACTTTATTTTATAATATATTTTTGAAAACATCAACATAGAATTTGATAAATATTATGAAAATACATGCACAATTAAACGATAAATAAAATTGATTTGATTTGACTTAGTTATAATAAAAAATAATTATATTTCATTTGAATTTGAAAGAATATATGTAACTCAATATACTCACAACATGAGTGATTAGACTAATCTAACTTATATCAAAAATCATAGATTTAACTACGATAAGAATATATAATTTTATAACAATAGTAATTTATTTTATAACTGTAAATCATAGGACAACTCAAAACATATTAAAATGAAAATAAAATATTAACCAATTGTTGCAATTTAGTTATTTTCTAAAATTTATTTATATGCATTAGACTTCAGAATATTATCGTTATATTAATTTATGTAATTTGGAAACAAACACTTTAGTTTATTTTCTTTATTTTATTCTAAGCACAGTATATTTGAAGTTATACATAATCTTCATAAAATATATTTACATATTTAAGACAACAACCACCTAAATGCAAATAAGAAATTAATCAAAATTTTAATATACTTAGAATAAAAATTATTATAGTTAGATTAGGAGATACAATCCAAATTACCCAAATGATAACTAAATTGACTATAAAAACAACAAAATCGATTAAATATAACATATATAAAATCATATGTATTATTAAAGTAATATAATATTATAAATATAAATGATGCATACAAATTATAAATTAATTTAAAATTAAAATTAAATAGCAAACAGTTATTATAGTATATTTACTTCAGAAATATTTATAACCGTGCTTATGCACGGAAAAATCATCTAGTTAATGTTATTTGGGCATGTTAGATGAAAATGATCCACATGGTTATTTAACTAGAAACATATCTTCAGTATGAATTAAAAGGTAAAGCCTCTAGTTATATAGATGTCGTGAAAACAAGGACTTGAGAACGCGACTTCTTGTAGTATTATATATCATGTGAGTATAATTCAAGAAAGCCTTTCATTTAAGCAACTTCGCACGGTCAAATCTCAAATGTGATGATTTTTTACTGGAGAGGGTATCACGGATCATTATCCTATTTTCTAAGGTTTCTCGGGTTCTTACTATCAACACACGGTTTTCCAGACATCCGAGTATGATATATATTCATTCAAATAAAAACATTAGCGCGTATTATATAAGAAAAATCACGATTCTTTTACTTAATGTGCTTGGTGTGAGCTCATTAAATTGCAACTGCGGTTTTTCAAGCCCAACAATCTCTAAAAACTCAACTCTACCCTTTTTTTCTTGTCATCAAACCCAATTCTATCATTAGTTCAAATACTGGGATGTGTATGGTTTAACCAAGGTAACTATTTTTTTTAGTGGAGTTTTTTTACTCTTTTTTCTGTTTTAGAGAACCATTCCACCAATCTTCTCTAATAAAATGTCTTTGACGTTTAGCTTCTAAGACATCACAAGATTAAAGTGTTGTCCGTTCATTTCCGTGGTAGAAGAATTTAAGATCGATTTCAAAACAGTTAATTCTTTCTTTTGAAAAAGGCTTTGATTTGTATCAACGATGTAAGTTGTTTAATCTATTTTTAACATTTAGATTCTTAATTATGCAACAAATGGTTAAATTTTTCTGGTAAAAAAACTGTTAGAGTTTGTTTTAGTTCGCATTTAATTTAAATAATACTTTTTGATCCCATAAACTAAGTTTTAAGGAAGTACTTTCTTATAGGATTGGGAAAACAAACTGAGTCTAAAATCTAAACTGAATCCGACCAAAAAAACTAAAATCTGAACGGATCTAAACTCTATAAATACCGAATGGATTATCTTTTGTGATATTTTAGGTTATGAGTCTCACATGAACTGATTCCGAATCCAAATGAAAATTAAGAAAATCTAAAAATTTCAAAATTTCAAAAAAAAGTTTGTACCAAACCTTTTCAATCCTTAATATGTTTCTCACATACACTAAGATATTATTGTGTACCAAAAAATAATTATCTATGACATAAATAACTAACTCAAATAATTAGTGTAAAATATATCTTTAATATTTGGTCAAAATTGATGTTTTTATGTTTGGAAAATTACATAAAAATTCAATGAATTTTTTTATGTTTTTATGACAAAAAAACAATATGGTTGTTTTTTCAAAGTTTAAATAGTGTTTTAGGTTTATAAAAATAGTAGTTGTTAATTTTAGTTTGTTTACGTTTCATTATGTCTGATTCACATTTGTACATGGTTTTGGTTTGTCATGATATGTCTGATGTTGTCACGCATAGTCCAAGAAAGAGTCTCGTATAGTTAATATGCAAATCTCTCAAAATTATTTCAAAAAGAAAGCAATATTGTTTGAGTAAGTCACATACACAAACTTAGTGAAAACATTAAATTTAATCAAGTATAAATCAATATTTTTGGAACCGATAACTCGATTAGTCCGTAACCAAACTATTTTTAGTTCAACTAAATCTTGGATATATACCTAAACCTGAACTGAACCTGGTTAAACCCAAACATAATCCGACCAAATTTTTTATAATATATGAATGTGGTTGAAAATTATGAACTTAAACTCGAACTGAAACCTGATTGGGACTCCGATTGTCTAGTCGTAATTCCTTCGTATAATGACTGATGTTTTTACTTTTTATTTGTATATAAAAATTGATATTGTAGTTTTAGTTAATGCTTTTACTTACCTTAAAATATAAATTTAAATATAATCAATCTTTTAAATTTGGAAGTAGTAATAATTTTGAAAATAAACTCAACAATTTTCCTGTCCGATGAGTAGTTAAATACATTATCCTAGGAGACAAGAACCATAATTAACTTTATCTCTCTCGTTCTATGTTACATGTTAGAGCATTTCTAACTTATTGCTATATTGATCTATAAATACTACAATAGAGAAAAAAATTGCTCAAACTCATTACTACATTAACCTCTATCTATTTATAGAGAAAATAGCATTCCTCTATTATAGAGTTATACTATTTTTATTTTCAAAACAGTCTTTTAATTTTCAAACTTTTATAATTATAACTAAACAGTTATTTTTTTCTAGAAAAATACAGTTTTCATAAACACAGAATCAAAATTTTTATTTACCTTATAATCTTCCAATGAAACTTTAATTTAAAGAAAGTATAATTATATGAAAATTTTGTAAAATTAAAACTAAATAGGGTTAATTGTCAACTTTTATAAATAAAAGATAGTTGTTGTAAAATAAAAATAAAATCTTTTAAAAATTGTTTTAGAGGTAAAAATAAAAGAATACATTGGAGAGAAATTCATGTCTATTATAGTGTTATTTTATTTTGTAGGAAAAATATACATTAGAAATGATCTTTGAATCTTACTATTAGAAGAAGAGAAAAATAGCAGTAGACAATTCTACCATTTACTTTATTTTATTTTATATATACAGTGGTAGAACTAGGAGATTTTATCGTCGAGGCACTATCATAGAATTTGAATTAATTTGAGGCGTTATCATAGGTTATAAGTCATAGACCCCTGAGCTTTTTGATAATTACCTAATTTCCCCTAAGAAGTGTAATAAGCTAGATTAGCCAACAATATCTTAATCCGAAATATTTTAAAAATAATTATCATAAGATTAGTTAAAGAAAATAAAAAATGAACCAGGGGCAAGTGACCCCATTCCTATGAACGTAGGTCCGCCAATATACATATATAATAATAATCTCTGCATCTATTAAATTCTAGCTCCGTAACAATTTTCGCATCTGTTCGTGATAAGACATAGCCTGCTTAGAATTTGCTATCCCTACAATACTATATGAGACATATTATACATAAAAATGGAGATATATTAGTTAGCTTGCATAATATAAACCAAACATATGTAAAACAAAAAAAAATTAGAATTAAAACGGAAATAATTTGAATCTTTGACAGGTTATCATATATGTACAGACTTTTGGATTTATTTGTGACTAAATGGAAATAATTTGAGGCCTTATATATCGTCATTGATAAGCAAAGGACCCCAAAAGGGGTTGGGTGAAACGTCTTTGTAACTTAAAAGTATTGGTGGCGATTGGTGTATTGACATGATAACAAGGACCCTCACGCGCACCAATGGTAATTCATTTTTATTGCTATTTTATCAACCAATTGTTTCCCATAAAGAAACAAATTGTCGACCAAAATTAAATGATTATATTAACCTAAGTAATTAACTTGATTCGAGTTCATACAATCATACTGGACTATGAAATTGGTGGTTTCTAGGTGATGATATTTTCGATTTCCATGCTATTTACTTTGGGGATAACCTATCACAACTAGTACACCAAAATTGTAAGAGAGTGTATTCAACTAAAAATTACAAATTTATTATTATTTAAACATATATATATATATATATATATATATATTTATATATATAAATTCAGTGTTATTTAATTTGATATTTGATAAACTATTTTGAAATCTACTGTTATTAAATATTCATTATGTTTCTAAAATGTTGTATGTTTTGGTAATTTTATTAAGAAATTAAATTTTAATTATCAATTTAATATTTTCTGATTAACTATTTTTAATAATTTATCAAATCAAAATTCAATAAACACAATTAATTTTGAATTTACTATTATTATCTAATAAAATACGTTAAAATGTATAGAATGTATCGTTTTGAAGTAATTTTTTTTCTAAAAACAGTTGAAATGAAAAGTATATTATAATTTGTGTACTATAGGATCACTGTAGTCATTTTAAAATATGTATGCTGAGTTTCTTAGTTTTTTTTGTAAGACTCAATTAAAATTTGCTAATCAATTTGGTAGCTCGTTTTTGTGAAAGATAAAAACGATTGTTTCCAACCACTACGTGCCACACTGTCCGTCTTTGTATTCTACGTTTTTAATACATGAGTACCAAATAATTAAACCTTTTTTTCAAAATCTGAATATCTTCTAAATAGCTTACATATGCTAGCTAATCTGTAAGTTCAAAAATCATCTTCAACAATTAGGAATAACCATTGCAAACGTTACATACTGAGTTTCTTAGTTAAAAATATAATAAATTAAATTTTAAAGTTTAGAGTAATTTAATAAAAACCATATTTAGTCTCATTTCATCTAAAATCATCAAAGAACTTAAAAAAAAGTCAAATCATTTTAAATTATAGTTTGGATATAGTTTGTAAGAGTCAACCAAAATCTACGTAGGTTAGATTACACTTATGATTAAAAAAATATCACATACATGCTTTTAGTTATAAATATTTTCTTTTTTAAATGAAGCCCTTTTTCAAAAAAAAATTGTAAAAAAAATTAATAATAAAAGAGGTTCGAAACAAAATCTACGTAGATTACACTTGAGCAATGCCGGTTTCAATAATTAAAAAATCCACTGAAATCTTGATAATACTTGAAAACGTGTTTTAAACCTTTACTGTTTTTACCATCGTTTTTATGAAGACCCAAACAACACCATCCATAGCTTGTTAGTTTTAATTATCATTTGATTTAGATGATGATAATTGTAACCCCAATTGAAAAAATTCACCGCACCGTTTCAAGTTATTTAATATTTATTAATGTTAGTAAACAAACTAAAATTATTTCTGCGACTCATGTTCGTATATATTAAAGTGCTTTTATTCAGAACATGTTGCCATGTTGGTAGGGGAAGATCAGAATCCCGTGGGCACACTTTAATCTTAGAAAACAGAATAAAAACCAAAAAAGTTTTAGATGTACCTTTTTATGGAAAACTATATTATCAAATAAAATTGTTGAATCTCAATATCCACGATAATAAATATTTAAACCTGCTAAACTTTAAGACAGAGCAAAACCTCTAATTTAATGATTTCGTTAATATCTAGTCGTAATAGGATCTTGTTTCAAATGTGATACTCATTACCCTTAGATATTGTAATTTCAAACCAAAATCTCAACCAAGAAAAAGAAAAGTAGTATTTTAATATGTCTAACGAGACATCAAAGGGTGGACATTTTGTCCTCCAATCACTTTGTTTCTTTTCCAATAGCAGTGTCACTATTAATACACCTTGCACTATATGTAGAAATGATTAAAATGTGTATTATTTTGTTTTCCCCAACAACTGAATTATTTTGCTTCTGAAAGTTACCCTCGGTTTTGTTTTGAAGTGGATTCTGAAATATTCAATGTAACAGAATGAGCTTTAGTGGAATTAAAATTGCCATCGATTATTATTGTTTTCTTAAAGAAAAAGCCTACAAAATTAGTTTCTTTTTGACCAAATTAAATTAAATTCTTCCGAGAAGTTATAGTTAGCACACATGATCAAATCCTATAATTAAGAGTAGTGTCGCATGTTCTTTTCTAGTCCTATTTTCTGTTGAATATAGTAACTTAGTTTTTATCAAAAAAATAAAATAAATAACTTAGCATTTTTTTTAAGTAAGCTTAACGGCAATTACGTTTATAAAAAACAGTGTTGTTCCAATGCAAATATCTCACAATATTCAAATAATATCAACCAAATTATCAGAGTTACTAAAATGGATCAACATCGAACTAGACACGATCGAAGATTAATATAGTATATGTGAACATTATAGTTATACTAATTAAACCATTTTAAACGTGTTATATGTTTTTTCACGTAACGCTGATGGGTCTAATATTCGATTCGGAAGTCCGAAGAGACGCAAGCTTCAGATCAAGATCAAGTTCACCTGAGTCACCCGGCTCGGATACTTCAGGATCTTGATATCCAAGACAAGGATTGACTGATCCTTGTTTCCAAACAACATCTGTGGTCGAACCAATACGATCATTACCTGGAATGGTACTATTTTCTTCAAAGTTGCCGGCGAAAACCTGTTGAACATATAAATTGACAAACATTTTTATAACTCACCAAGAAGCTATATGTTCATGTATATTTATTATTGTTTGCACAAACCTTAAATTAAGGAAAACTCGACTTTTGTTGATAAAATATTGACATTAATATGTAAAATAAATAGGAGTCAAAGAACTTGGGGATAAGGATTTTGATGGAGTGATGGTATATTGGTTTAGCACAAGATAGAAAAACGAGATAGAAGTTTGAATTTTTTCTTTTCAAAATAGTTACACTTGATGTAAAGCAAAGAACTTTTTTTTTTGAATTAAATTTAACATTCAATTCAAAAAAAAAAAATAAAAAAATAAATAAATAGGAGTCTTTTTCGAGAAAAAATAAATAGGAATCTTCTTACCAAAACAGTATGAATTTTCTTTGAAGATGTGACTTTTTCCGTTATGGAATTTCCTTCACGATTTTTTTTTTCAATTTTTTTCTTCTTCAAAGTTTCGTACGCAGAGTTAAAACTCTTTTTGTTATGTATAAACTATATATAAAGTTTAAAACTTGCCATGTCGAAGAGACTGGTGCGGCGTCTCTTGTGATGGAGAGTGGTGGCTTGACGGAGAAAGTAATTTTGAGCATGACTTGCCACTTGTGTCGGAGATTTTGTGACGACAAAGTTTCTAGAGATTCCTCTCCAATCTCCTTTTCCAAGCTTTTCTAATCCAATTAAAAATGTACGGTGCTCTTCCTCCGTCCATGGAACCCCTATTCATTACAAAAAATATTCATAATCCTATCTAAAAATGCCGAATCTAAAGATCGGGCTGTCGATGCATCATTTTGTTATTCACAATGAAATTTACACATATATTGCATGCTCTTGGCAAAGTTTGAAATCTAGTCTAATCGATTAATTGACATAGGGGAATAGTTGATTATAATACGCTCACCTGTCATATTTTTGTGAGAAGCGTTTAATTTTATATAATGATATATTCTAAATTCTAAAATATTTCAAAACCAATCATAATCTAATGAAAAACCCCAAACAAATATGTAAAAATAAGTCAGAGTTGTAACCCTTTTTGCGGTCGGGTGTTCTGTGGGTGAGACCGTCGGAGAGATAACCGGCGAATGAAGAGGAAGAGGTAGAACATGCGGGCAGGCAATCCATGCTAAAGCTTTTCTTCATTGCAGCGGCTAAAAGTGACGACGGCGGAGGAGGAAGAGGTGGCGGAGAAGAGCCTCTAGTGTCTACATGAACACCAAAGAGCCTAATGACTCTTGTTTTGTAAGAAGAACATGTCCTTGAGTTATGTCCTACGTTTCCACAGTGTGAGCATCTTCTGCCCATTGCAATGAACGAGAGAGAGAAATAGAGATGATGTTGATGAAGAGAGATTTGGGGGTTTATGTAAAATGGTGGAGAGCATAGAGAGATAATATGATTGGATAGACCAAGTTTATTTATTAGAGGATTTCGCAATTTAGATTATGTAGTCCAAGTTGGTGTTTTCTAATTTTAGCCAATAAGAAGGCGAGCTTACACTAAAAATCAAAAGGGGAAACATGTCATAATCAGTGGGGTATTAATTATCATTAATATGAACTAAGATGTAGTAGATTCTTATATAATTGATCTGTGCTCATTTAAATCAATCTTAATTTATCCTTCACAGTAATCTAACCCAAGTTTCGTATTATGTTTTATAGAATCTGTGATTTAAAGAACGACGTATAGCTATAAGTTATCAATAACGGAGTGAACAGAATAAGCTATAATGAGAATGGAATCTATGTATTTATATACTATCATAAAGGTCCATATCTTTCTGCAAAAGAAATGTAGCTTTGTGGTTGAGAGGGAGAAGACTTGGATCCTCCAATAGTTTTGGGGAGGTGGGTAGTTGGATAACCTAATAAAATGAGGAAAATAAAAGAGTAAATTAGCTCAATATACAAAAAGAAGTGGGATACCATAGAGTTGAGGGAAAATGGTGATGATGGGGGGAAAAAAATTGGGGGGAAATAGGGTATGGAGTGCAAATAGGGTATATGTTGTGTGTAGGGAGTACAAATTCTCAAAATAAAACTATAATAATTTCCTCTTTCTTTTTTGTAAATTAGAAACGACAAAAAGGTCTTATTGATTTGAAAAAGACACGTAATATATATTTATAGGTTTTGTTCGATAGAATATAATTGGGATCTTATGTTTCTCCAGTATATTAGTTGGACGGAAGAGTCATCAATATATATAATTTTATTTTACCAAATTGCTTGATATTATCAAATATTATAATCGATTATGTTTAGTCGACCAAGCACTACTAGTACTACCCAACATGCATTTACTATTATATTATCGTGAGAACTTAGAATTGGTCCGCAGTATGGAGATTCTATTGTTAAATTAGGAATGGCGAGTTAGTAGTATTGCAGGACAATGATTCATATTTGATCATAAAATAACCTTTTAATCTTGATTCCATCTTGCATATATATATATACATTATAACTGATCAATTATAGCGTTATATCCTACATCGATTCTATATGGTTTATACTTAATGTGGATTCATATTGATGCTATACGAATCTATAGATGTTGATTTTATCCAACGAACATATAATATGATTATATAATATGATGGGGGTTCATGTTGATAATATAATAATCTATGAATGCTGATTCATTTTCTTTTGCCAAATATTAATGTTGATTCATATGGGAACAATAGTGGGGATTCATGATTTTATCATATGCCATTTATGTTGATTTATTCTGCCAGCATATATCAGAAGAGATGGAGTCCCAAAATTCAAAATCATCGTTTTTTTTTTTGTGCCGAGCAACTAGACGATTTTACTAATACATAAGTATCATATAACAAATGGTGCCCTTAACATATAAATTTTCGTGACAAATATGAAAAACATATATTTTTGTACAATTTTGACAAAACAACTCAAAACATAGTTCTCTAATGTCTTAATAAAATATTATTTAAGGGTGCGATAATTAAATATATCAATTCAATAAATTTTGTAATTTATAGACAAAACAATAACACAACAAAATTTGAAACATTTGTTTAACCTATCGATTTCTTTTCATGAGAATTCAGCTAAACAAGAAAAAAAAATAATTAGATTTACAAATATTTAATTATTATTTTATTCAATTTTGATTAATTTCAAGTTGTAATAATGTATCTTTTTGAAGTTACAAAAAATAATATTTTTTCTTTATTACACTAGTATTATATATAGATTTTATATACACAAATAAATATAATATAACAACATAAGCTTCCTTTCCCCGATTCATATGAAAACTTTTTAAGTTATCCACCAAAGCAAATTAATTAAATCAATCAAAATTTTAAAATACAGCAAATTAATATATAATTTTATTTTAAATTAAATAATTTAAAAAGTGTATTTTCATTAAAAACAAAATAATAAATAAATAAAACTGATTTGATGGTTATTTTTAATGACATATATATATATATATATATATCAATTATGTGAAAGAAATAGAAGCTTAATATGGAAAAAAATCTTAAATACAAAAAACTCTAAAAATTAACAAAAAAACTAATAAAAATTAAACTATGATATCACTTGAAAGCTTCTTAGACAATATTAATAAAATATTTAAGCGATAATTAGACAAAATTAATTTTTTTTTGCGAGCCAAAAGTTTATTATTAATTGACATTAGTTATTTCAAGATGTTTAAAAAAGGATGGACAAAAAATAGGATGGACATAAATGATATATGAACTATGAATAGTACTTTGTAAAGCTGACTCAGATAACACATCTGCATATCTATTTCCAGTCCTTTTCGATACATAAATTTAATTTCTCTAGAGCAGTTATTCCACAAAGAAATCGTATGATATATTGTTTTGATATTCATATTTGTTTCTTGATTGTTAAGAAGATTGATAACTGTAAAAACGTCTCTTTCGAATATGATATGTCTATAACCGAGTTTCCAACATGAGACAAGTTTGTTTAAAAAGTAAATAATTTTATTTTTTTATATTATATAATAAATATATATTATTTACTGATAATAAAAGTATAGTTATTCATCTATCACAAATATCTAATGCAAATATGTGAATCAAGTACAACAATCAAACAACATAATGATTTTCACAAAGAAAATTTAAAAAATATATTTATGTTATGTAGTCTTATTTTATATTTTTTAAATAATGTAATACAATATTATACATTATTTTTTAGAACTGAGAAATATATATAATATCTTATCCGCTGTTAAAAAATCTAGTTGTTTTAAAAGAGGATCGGTGACTAAACCAAAAACGTTTTCGGATCATAAATTAATATGGTTCGACCGAGTTTGATTAGGTTAAATCATACAATAAAGTTTTATTAGAAGTATTTATGAAATACATTTTAATTATAGACAAAGTCACAAAACCAAGTAGAAATCAAATATGAAGTCAATGCTTTGATTTTAGAAATCGATAATTGTGAGTTACAGTGATAATCGAAAAGTTTCAAGATGCAAGGAAACACATTCAGGAACCGAGCTCGGGTTACATATTGAAGGTGGTGGATCATTGTACTCTTTGATATGAACCAACCTACTGGGATAAGTAGGCATGGTAAAAGTGCTATGTGTCTCCTGAAGCTTGAGAAATTATAGTTTTGGGGATTGTTTGAGCAAACGCAGAAGCAGATTACGCGAAATTTTGCCGTAAATATATAGTTCCAGATGAAGAAGCCTCTGAGAAATTTTCTCAGCTAGAACCAGAACCCACGTTACAACATTACAAGGGTTACCGAAACAGAGTTCTAAATTAAGAACAGGACCGAGATAGCAGACTTGTAAAATATGGTTTCTGCCGGACTTGTAGATATATATATATATCGAAAGAAACTGGACTGAGGTAAGAAATCTGAGAAACTCGTCAATATGATAAGGAGCAACACCGAGACAAGCTTCCACCAAGTTAGGCATATCTTCATAGATCTTGAAACTGCCAATGGAATGGTTGATCCATAAGTACTTCAAAGAAGGAGTGTAGAGAAGATAAATGAGATCCTTCCAAGAATTTTCTTTGATCTCGAGTCTCTGTAGAGAAGGGACGGATATGGTGAAAGAAGAACGCAACAGATAGTTGAGGCTACTGGTAACACTATCCAAGAAAAGAAACCGATATTAGCCTGCAGAAAACTTGTTCGCCACGGAAACTCACACAAACTTTTCAAGGACCGGAAACAAAAAAGTTGAATCAGCAAAGTGAGGAGTAACTGTATGGAGTTTCAAGACGAGTAGTTTTTGGAAGACTGTATTTGGGAAATTACTTGCGAGTTTCAGATCATTCGATTGTGGACTCAGTTTGAGAGTTAGGGTTGTGAGGACTGGAGCTTCATGTAATTGCAACGACCTCTTACAAAATTCTTCAAATCCAAGGGAACCAATGTTGTGACTAGAACTTTTGAGAGTAAGCTTGTATGCATGGCATCGCTTATTGGGATTAATGAGATAATTCTGAAGAGCAAATCGTCAGGTAGGTGACTGACCCTATCGTAGAAAGTAACATCTTTGGTTCTTAGTTTTGCAGCTTTCATGATGGAGAAATCAAACCCTAATTACACTCATTTTATGTGAGACTTCCAACTTTTACAGCACTGAATAATAATAAAAAAATATTCATTTTATTTATCTAGTTATTGAGAATTTAAAATTTACAAAAGGTTATTTGTCAAAAAAAATTTACTATAGTTTTAGAAATAGTTTTCAAAAAACCCACGATAATGGTATTAGAAACCTGTCCTAAATGAGATTAACCTTAATTCTTGAATTGGTTAACTACAAAGTGGATCACTAGATCAAACCCAGCAGCAAAGTGATAGATATGTTATTACATAACAAAGCTCTAGGCTTTTTGCAACATGATCCAGACAAAACTCAGAAACCACAAAATCAAACCATCTGCTATTACAAAGTTGTTGTCTTCCTACTTAAGTCACAATATACAGAGCGATGATAACTTAAAACTCCAAGCTATCACAAATTCTGATACAAATCCTGAAAGCCACATTCGAACTTATTAAAGCATAAAACTAAAAATTTAACTGATAGACATACGCTTAATGACAGGAAATGACACAGGGTTCAAGCATCAACGAGATTGGTTTCTTTCAGTAGCTTGGTCGGTGACAGAGGCGACTTCGCCGGTACGTAGGGGGCGAGTTCCAAGCAAGAAGAACGAAGCTAGTACACCGATACACCCAGGAATAGCCACCTAATACGTAAACTGATCTGTGCTGACCAGGAGGAGTAAGACCATGGCAGATAGACCCAATAGTAAGGATACGACATCGAGAGTCTTCTTGTAGCAGAACCAGATGTAGGGGATAGAAATCTCGTACGCCTTGAAGCTTAGGTACAGAACAAACAACACACCGAAGACAAACAGTTTCACAGTGGGCTTCTCATTTAGTTTCTTGGTTGCGGTGTTATCGTTCCTTGAAGCTGCTATTGCTGTGAACACCAGTGCGATGACAAGAGAGTTGATCAACAAAGCGTGGAGAGCATCGAACACGGTCTTGTGCCTGAAAAGAGTTAAAACAAACAACATCACATCTTTAAATAACAGCAGAAAATAAAAATTAATAAAGAAGTGTGCATTGAAAACTAGATGAGCAGCTGTTTCGTAAAGATGCACACTTTTAATAAAAATAAAATATGAATCTGAAAAACGCATGCATTTGCTGACAAAAATGAAAAAAGCTACGCGTTCAAGACCCTTTGGTGCTATCTTTTGAAAAGATCAGCACAATAATTTTAGCATTTAAATGGCTAATACTAAATGTCATTATATGACAAGTTTACAACAGATCTAGAAATTAAAGAACATTATATGAGAAGCAAATGAGAAGTTTGTACAGATCTAGAAATTCTGTAAAACAAATATACCACTATATTTTTTCTTCGGTCACAGCTAGCGGAGGCATCTAAACTATTAAAACAAGAGTACAAATAAAATTCAACCCTTATTTTTCCTAAATAATTACAATGTAATGCCACTGGTATTAACTCTAAAACTTTATTAATTATTTATAGTACTCCACAGCATATTACATTAAGCAATAAAAATCCCATTAACTTCTTACCCCACTAACAAGCAAATCATAATTTAGTTAGACATAGCATTAACTCAAAAATTAAATTTTTTTTCTATCGATATAGTACATTTAGTTGTTAAGTGATAGCTTGCATATTTGCATTGTTTTATCCATTCATTCATAAGCATTTTCATCATATAGATTAGGATTTAGACATGTTTAGGTTGCATTTTGCATACATGAGTCTATATTAGGTACTGGAGTACCACATGAGGTTATTTGGAGCTCAAAAGAGGTGAAAAGGTGACCATTGGACGAACCGAGCATGGGAGCGACCTCCCGGAGCGACATCACGAAGTCGCTGTACACCACATCCCAGAGCGACTCATCCAGAGCGACTGCACGAAGTCGCTCGCGTTTTCACGTCCGGAGACACACATATTTGACCCTGGAGCGACCTTCCAGAGCGACGTGCTGAAGTCGCTCCCGATGTTCAGAGCGACCTGCTGGAGTGACACACCAAGGTCGCTCGCGTTTGTGCCGTCGGAGACACCAAAAGTGGCTCTGGAGCGACTTGCTGGAGCGACACCTGCAAGTCGCTCCGCGTTATTTTGCTGCCGAAAATTACAATTTCTCGGGGACCTTTTTGCAATTTGAAGGCACGTTTTGCACTCCCAAAAACCTATGTTTTAATACTTTGTAAGCCACCAAGGCAGATGATCTTTGGATCTATTGAGAAATACACAAAAACTCTCTTGAGAAGTTCATCTCTTGGATTTTGATTGTTATGTTCTTGTGTTATTGTTGATTTCTTATCTATTTCTCTACATGATTAATCTGAAATCCAACATGGGTTTAAGAGGAATCATGGAGATTAGTGAGTAATCACCTTTTGAATTCATGGGTTAGGGAGATTAAGGGTGATTAGGTTAGAGCTAGGATGTTTTAGTGTAGATCATTCATATTTCCTTGCTAGTAGAGTAATCATAATGCATCTTCTGAGTTGGCCACTCAGTTGTTGATCCTTAGGCATTTCTCACCCGAAAGGTGTTCGATGAAATGCCCGAGACAACTCTCCTAGGCTTTTAGTATACTTTGCCAAAGACATTTGTTGTTAAAGATGCTAAGATAGCTAATAGACTTGTTAGTAATGATTGCTTTCATATTATTCAACCAAAGACATTTGATGTTTGAGATATGTTAGCAAATGAGCATTCATCTAGACATAGAGCTTGCTTAGAATTGTGTCTAGGCTTAAGGTTGATAGTTTGATTGATCATTTGCCATCCTTAGTTTGATACTTGATCACCCAAGGTCTAATCCCTATGCCCATGAGTTCTCTTTTTCCTTAGTCAAGAAAGTATCATTCTGTTATTGCTTTTTAGTTTTAGTCATAGTTTAAAACCCGTCTAAATCATTGGTTGCACTTAGATTAAGTGAGTACTTGCATTCTCAGTGCTTTGATATCCCTCAGAACTGGTTCGACAATCTTTTATACTACAACATTTGTTTTAGGAGCCTTGAAAACTCCTAACATCAAATTGGCGCCGTTGCCAAATTCTGAGTAGATTTAAACATTGAGATTTAGTCACTTGCTTGAGACTAAGTCATTTTTATTTTCTTTTGTTACTGATTCTTCTTCACCTCCCTTTTAATCTACAGGTGTATGAACTTGCGGAGCAAGGGTCCATCAAACCTAGTTCCAAGAGCTGCAGACATCAGAGCTTTAGAGAGAGAGTGTGCTAGAAAGAGAAGAGAAGAAGAGCAACAGGCTCACTTGCAGAGATTGTATACTGATATGGAAGACATACATCAAGATGATGCGGGCGTCAATGGAGCTAACAACGTTCCACAAAACCAACAGCGAGCAGCTCGACCCATTGGCACTTACGACCGCCCCAACATTCATGGTCATAGATTGGGAATCCGAGCACCAGCTGTGGCAGCCAACAACTTTGAGATCAAATCAGGACTCCTCAACGTGATTGAGAACAACAAGTATCATGGCTTGGCTCTAGAGGATCCATTTGATCACTTGGACAGGTTTGACAGCTACTGTGGGTTGTCAAAAACCAATGGTGTGTCCGAAGATGCCTTAAAGCTCAAACTATTCCCTTTCTCTTTGGGGGATAAGGCACGCCAGTGGGAGAAGTCTCTACCCAGTGACTCCATCACCACTTGGGATGACTGCAAGAAAGCATTCTTGGAGAAGTTCTTCTCTACTTCAAGAACTGCTAAGCTGAGAAACGAGATCTCCAGCTTTCAACAGAAGGGCTTGGAAGGTTTCAGTGAAGCCTGGGAGAGATTCAAGGGCTATCAAGCTCAATGCCCACACCATGGTTTCTCTAAAGAGAGCTTGCTGAGCACATTTTACCGTGGTGCTCTCCCTAAGTACAGAGCCAGACTGGATACAGCTAGTAATGGGTTCTTCTTGGGGAGAACTGAGGAGGATGCAGAGGAGCTGGTTGACAACATGGTTAAGAGTGATGCAGTCTACAGTGGAGACCACGACAGAAGCAGTAGAACTGAGGATAAGCAAACGAGGAAGGAGTTGAAAGCTCTACAGGATAAGATAGACATCCTCCTTGCTGATAAAGCTACCCAAGAGCAGCTGCACTTTGTCAGCAACCCAAGCCAAGAGACACCAGCTGTTGTCCATGAAGTTGAGGGTTTGGAAGGTCAGGAAGAGCTGTGTTTCATCAACAACAATGGTAGCTGGTACAAGAAAGAACCCAACTTTCAGTACAACAACTACCAACAGAAGTCCTATTCCAACAACCAGCAGAGTGGTTATCAGCCTCGGAACAATC
Organism: Brassica napus; assembly: GCF_020379485.1. Classification (NCBI taxonomy): domain Eukaryota; kingdom Viridiplantae; phylum Streptophyta; class Magnoliopsida; order Brassicales; family Brassicaceae; genus Brassica; species Brassica napus. The sequence goes on along the minus strand of NC_063443.1, from coordinate 10,768,164 downwards.
AGCAAGGCAGCTATCAGCCTCAGCAAAACCCCTCGTCTGGTTCCTCTGCTCCCCAAGAGAGCAGCACTGATACCTTATTGAAACAAATCTTGGAGTCTCAGACTAGAAGTGAGAAGCATGTTGGTTATGAGTTGAAGAACCTTCATACCAAGATTGATGGGAGCTACAATGAGCTCAACAACAAATTCTCACACCTTGCTTCTACAGTCAGGAATTTAGAGAATCAGTTCGCTTCCATGAACACTCACCAGAATCGCCAGCAAGGATCTCTACCTGGAAAGTCTGACCAAAACCCCAAGGAGGCCAAAGCTATCACCCTTAGGAGTGGTAAACAGTTACCTCCTAGAACCCTCACCAAGGATGCTGAGAAACTAGGTGAGGGGGTTGCCATCAACATAGATGATGAAGTGGTGATTGTTGATGAGAAGATCAATGACGAGATCTTGGAGAAGATAGTGGAAGCCAAAGGTAAAGGAAAGATTGGGGAAGAGAAGAAGACAGTAAAGGATGGTGAAGTTGTAACTCCAGCAAGTGAAAGTTCTTTTGTTCCTCCTCCCTATGAACCCAAACTTCCATTCCCTGGTAGATTCAAGAAGCAGCTGCTAGAGAAGTACAAAGCTCTGTTTGAGAAGCAAATGAGTGAAGCTCAGGTTGCAATGCCCATCATCGATGCTTTCATGTTGATTCCTCAATACAACAATTTCCTGAAAGATTTTGTAGCTGTAAAGAAGAAGGAGATGGAAGGCATGATGGTTCTTACCCATGAGTGCAATGCCATCATCCAGAGGCTTGATGTTCCAGAGAAATTAGAGGATCCAGGAAGCTTCACACTACCTTGTGCTCTTGGACCTATGGTATTTGAGAAAAGTCTCTGCGATTTGGGAGCTAGTGTCAGCTTGATGCCTTTGTCTGTTGCAAAGAAGCTTGGATTCACTCAGTACAAGAAGTGTAGACTCTCTCTGGTGTTAGCTGATCGTTCAGTGAAGTACCCTGTGGGCATCTTAGAGGACCTCCCTGTGAAGATTGGAAGGTATGAGATACCTACAGATTTTGTGGTGCTTGAGATGGGTGAGGAGGCTCAAGACCCATTGATTCTAGGAAGGCCATTCTTAGCTACATCAGGAGCTATTGTTAATGTGAAGGAAGGCACGATTGATCTCCATTTGGGTAAAGAGAACATCCTCCACTTTGACATCAAGGAGAAAATGAGGAAACCAACTGTGTTCGGGCAAGCCTTCTACATTGAAGAGATGGCCACTCCTGCTGATGAGCATCTTGAAGAGTTACCACCTGAGGACGACGAGGAGGGAGCATCTCCCTCTACTCATTCCCTATAGAAGGTAAACCACCACACTCCCCTGTATATACCATTTCATTTTTGCATATTAGTCTTCTTTTCGGTATCTCTCTCTACTTGACAACACAGAGACTGTGTAACTCAAGTTTGGGGGAGGTACCAAGTATTTGATCATGTTTGCTTTGATGTTGTTTCATTGAGTCATGCATTGCATACCTATTTGCATATAAAAAAAAAAAAAATCAATCATTTAGTTTGCATCATTTGCATTTCTAGAAGAGTCTAGAGCATATAGGTTGCATTCACTTGCATTGGGAGCAATGATTTTAAATGCCTTGAAAAGAACACTACGTTGCACCTGAGTAGCTTTTGCACCTCTCAAAAAGACTTGTATGTTTCGAGCCTTGAAAACTCTTCCTGAAACTTGTTGATTGCTGAAACTCAGTCTTTGAAGCCAACTACAACCTTATTTGAACTGAACGAACTTAATGCTTCTTGCTCATGGTCCCTTGTGTACTGAGTCATGGCTATACACACTTGAGTTGTCACATCCTTTATGCCAATCTTATTTTGACAAACTCTAGTGGTAGACCACTCCCAAAACCCTTCCCTCCTTTTAAGCTTTCATTGTTTGATGAGTGAGGCCTTTTTCGGAAAGTCTTACATGTGCATAATGTTGAGAGTATCGGGAACGACAATGCTTGATCTTCATTCTTGCTAGATTGGGCACTCTATTGTCTAGCTATAGGTGGGGGGTGAGAGTTGTGATTATGATTGGGGAGCAATGAAAAAGGAAAAGAAATGACTCTTTGTGTTAAGTGAATTGTCTTATTGGGATAAGTAGAAAAACCTCTAGCTCAAGTTATGAAAAGTCTTGGCCCCCATCTAAAAAAAAAAAAAAGAAAAAAAAAAGGAAAAGAAATAAAATATAAAAAGAAAAGAAAAAGAAAGCAAAAAAGGGGGCTAGCAAAGTTGTTAGGAGCTAAGAAATGTTTTGAGGTTCTGAAAAAATCCCTTGTAGATCTCAAAGAGAAGGAGTTAAAGTTCTTAGGATCTTTTGGTGAGAGATGTGAGTTGGGTTTGACAGTTGGGAATGATTGTGTAATTGTATGTTTGGGAAAAGGGTAGAACAATGGAGATTGAGCATTGTATGCATGAGTTGATCCCTTTCTTAGATATATTATGTGCAATGTCAAGGCTACTTGTTTCGAGAGTAAACCACCTTAAAGATCATATGTTTTAAATCTCTTGAATTACTTGAATAAAAGCCTTCCCTTACCCAACCAAATGACTTGGACCAACTGACCATTTGCAAGAATTCACCTGATGTTTTGTGCTTAATGAATGTGAGAGTTGGTTGATTTGAATGTGTGGATGCTTGATGATGAGTGTAAGAACAAAAAGAGTTAAGATAGGCCTAGAGAAGCTAGAGTGTAGTAAGAGAGTGTGCTAGTTGTGTTTCTTTTGGCTATGTGCTCCCACCTTCAACCTCTTTCCCTATGAGTTCTAGAAAGTTCACTTGTGGACAAGTAAAAGAACAAGTTTGGGGGAGTTGATAGCTTGCATATTTGCATTGTTTTATCCATTCATTCATAAGCATTTTCATCATATAGATTAGGATTTAGATATGTTTAGGTTGCATTTTGCATACATGAGTCTATATTAGGTACTGGAGTACCACATGAGGTTATTTGGAGCTCAAAAGAGGTGAAAAGGTGACCATTGGACGAACCGAGCATGGGAGCGACCTCCCGGAGCGACATCACGAAGTCGCTGTACACCACATCCCAGAGCGACTCATCCAGAGCGACTGCACGAAGTCGCTCGCGTTTTCACGTCCGGAGACACACATATTTGACCCTGGAGCGACCTTCCAGAGCGACGTGCTGAAGTCGCTCCCGATGTTCAGAGCGACCTGCTGGAGTGACACACCAAGGTCGCTCGCGTTTGTGCCGTCGGAGACACCAAAAGTGGCTCTGGAGCGACTTGCTGGAGCGACACCTGCAAGTCGCTCCGCGTTATTTTGCTGCCGAAAATTACAATTTCTCGGGGACCTTTTTGCAATTTGAAGGCACGTTTTGCACTCCCAAAAACCTATGTTTTAATACTTTGTAAGCCACCAAGGCAGATGATCTTTGGATCTATTGAGAAATACACAAAAACTCTCTTGAGAAGTTCATCTCTTGGATTTTGATTGTTATGTTCTTGTGTTATTGTTGATTTCTTATCTATTTCTCTACATGATTAATCTGAAATCCAACATGGGTTTAAGAGGAATCATGGAGATTAGTGAGTAATCACCTTTTGAATTCATGGGTTAGGGAGATTAAGGGTGATTAGGTTAGAGCTAGGATGTTTTAGTGTAGATCATTCATATTTCCTTGCTAGTAGAGTAATCATAATGCATCTTCTGAGTTGGCCACTCAGTTGTTGATCCTTAGGCATTTCTCACCCGAAAGGTGTTCGATGAAATGCCCGAGACAACTCTCCTAGGCTTTTAGTATACTTTGCCAAAGACATTTGTTGTTAAAGATGCTAAGATAGCTAATAGACTTGTTAGTAATGATTGCTTTCATATTATTCAACCAAAGACATTTGATGTTTGAGATATGTTAGCAAATGAGCATTCATCTAGACATAGAGCTTGCTTAGAATTGTGTCTAGGCTTAAGGTTGATAGTTTGATTGATCATTTGCCATCCTTAGTTCGATACTTGATCACCCAAGGTCTAATCCCTATGCCCATGAGTTCTCTTTTTCCTTAGTCAAGAAAGTATCATTCTGTTATTGCTTTTTAGTTTTAGTCATAGTTTAAAACCCGTCTAAATCATTGGTTGCACTTAGATTAAGTGAGTACTTGCATTCTCAGTGCTTTGATATCCCTCAGAACTGGTTCGACAATCTTTTATACTACAACATTTGTTTTAGGAGCCTTGAAAACTCCTAACATCATTAAGAAATCAAGTAAATATTCCTAAAATTATTAAACATCTTACTAACTTAAAATAACTAACCCCTAAATTTAAGCTATGATATTAATAACAATAATAAAGATACTTGCCGTTGTAATTTTTTTATTATATTCCTACAATGTATATTATTCATTTGCAAGACATTTTTTTTTTGTCAACACAAGATATATATCTAACAAGAATAACTTATGTTAATCTATAACGTTGTTTTTTTTATCACCATAGAATACATTATTAAGTGATGAAAAAATACACTACTAAATATTAATTAACAATAGGATGGGCAAAAAATCCGAACCGAACCAAACCAAACCGATCCATCCGAATCCAAACCGATCCAAACCAAACTAAAGTATATGTCTAAATCATTTCGTTGAAGATTTTATTAATCCAAATGGTTCGGTTTTAAATTGAACCAAAAAACTGAAGTATTTTTAAATTAGATTAATTAAATATACTAATAATATTAAGATTTTATATATTTAACCATTTAACCTAAAACACAACATAAAACGCAACTAAAAATAAAATAAAAGAATATGAATCTCTTACATTAATATCACAATTGAAAAATTACCTATGATATTGATCTTAGGTTTAATGATAACAACATAAAACTATTAGATTACATCTTCTACGTGTTTATTGTGATGTTTGGCTTTATGTTTAAAAAAAATAAAAATAATGATTTCATGTCAAATGATGATTTGTTTATATTTTTGTAACTGGACTAGAAAAAACTAAAAAATCAACACAAATGAACTAAACAAGCACAAACCAAACTAGAACAAGATGAAGAAGGATTCTCTGGGGGATCCGCTGGAGGATTCTCTTCATCATTTCCATTTGCTTGTTGACCGTTACGCGTGAGCAGTGCAATGCAACGAGTAAGATGGTAGTAAGGATAACAGGCCCATCTGTTGATCTTCAGACCCATCATGTTGAAAAACTCTAGGGGGCGAGTTCCAACCAAGAAGAACGAAGATAGTACGCCGATACACCCAGAAATAGCCACCCAATACATAAACTGATTTGTGCTGACCAGGAGGAGAAAGACCATGGCAGATAGACCCAATAGTAAGGATACAACATCGAGAGTCTTCTTGTAGCAGAACCAGCTGTAGGGGATAGAAATCTCGTATGCCTTGAAGCTTAGGTACAGAACAAACAACACACCGAAGATGAACAGTTTCACAGTGGGCTTCTCATTTGGTTTCTTGGTTGCGGTGTTATCGTTCCTTGAAACTGCTATTGCTGTGAACACCAGTGCGATGACAAGAGAGTTGATCAACAAAGCGTGGAGAGAATCCAACACGGTCTTGTGCTTGAAAAAAGATAAAACAAAAAACATCACATCTTTAAATAACAGCAGAAAAGAAAAATTAATAAAGAACAATATAAGTGTGCACACTTTTAATAAAAATAAGAGTACAAATAAGATTCAACCCTTATTTTTCCTAAATAATTACAATGTAATGCCACTGGTATTAACTCTATAACTTTACTAATTATTCATAGTACTCCACAACATATTACATTAAGCAATAAAAATCCCAATAACTTCTTTACCCCACTAACAAGCAAATCAAAATTTAGTTAGACATAGCATTAACTCAAAAATTAAATTTTTTTCTATCGATATAGTACATTTAGTTATTAAGAGATCAAGTAAATATTCCTAAAATTATTGAACATCTTACTAACTTAACATAACTAACCCCTAAATTTAAGCTATGATATTAATAAAAATAATAAAGATACTTGCCGCTGTAATTTTTTTATTATATTCCTACAATGTATATTATTCATTTGCAAGATTTTTTTTTTTGTCAACACAAGATATATATCTAACAAGAATAACTTATGTTAATCTATAAATTTGTTTTTTTATCACCATAGAATACATTATCAAGTGATGAAAAAATACACTACTAAGTATTAATTAAAAATAGGATGGACAAAAAATCCGAACCGAACCAAACCAAACAGATCCATCCGAATCCAAACCGATCCAAACCAAACTAAAGTATATGTCTAAATCATTTCATTGAAGATTTTATCAATCCAAATGGTTCGGTTTTAAATTGAACCAAAAAACTGAAGTATTTTTAAATTAGATTAATTAAATATACTAATAATATTAAGATTTTATATATTTAACCATTTAACCTAAAAAATTAAATATAATTTATATTTTACTTCAAAATTAACAGTAAAACGCAACTAAAAATAAAATATAAGAATATGAATCTCTTACATTAATATCACAATTGAAAAATTACCTATGAAATTGATCTTAGGTTTAATGATAACAACATAAAACTATTAGATTACATCTTCTACGTGCTTATTGTGATGTTTGGCTTTATGTTTAAAAATGAAAAAAAAATAATGATTTCATGTCAAATGATGATTTGTTTATATTTTTGTAACTGAACTAGAAAAAACTAAAAAATCAACACAAATGAACTAAACAAGCACAAACCAAACTAGAATCAGATGAAGAAGGATTCTCTGGGGGATCCGCTGGAGGATTCTCTTCATCGTTTCCATTTGCTTGTTGACTGTTACGCGTGAGCAGTGCAATGCAACGAGTAAGATGGTAGTAAGGATAACATGTCCATCTGTTGATCTTTAGACCCATCATGTTGAAAAACTCTAGGGGGTGAGTTCCAACCAAGAAGAACGAAGATAGTACGCCGATACACCCAGGAATAGCCACCCAATACGTAAACTGATATGTGCTGACCAGGAGGAGTAAGACCATGGCAGATAAACCCAATAGTAAGGATACGACATCGAGAGTCTTCTTGTAGCAGAACCAGATGTAGGGGATAGAAATCTCGTACGCCTTGAAGCTTAGGTACAGAACAAACAACACACCGAAGACGAACAGTTTCATAGTGGGCTTCTCATTTGGTTTCTTGGTTGCAGTGTTATCGTTCCTTGAAACTGCTATTGCTGTGAACACCAGTGCGATGACAAGAGAGTTGATCAACAAAGCGTGGAGAGCATCCAACACGGTCTTGTGCCTGAAAAAAGATAAAACAAACAACATCACATCTTTAAATAACAGCATAAAAGAAAAATTAATAAAGAACAATATAAGTGTGCACACTTTTAATAAAAATAAGAGTACAAATAAGATTCAACCCTTATTTTTCCTAAATAATTACAATGTAATGTCACTGGTATTAACTCTATAACTTTACTAATTATTCATAGTACTCCACAGCATAATACATTAAGCAATAAAAATCCCAATAACTTCTTACCCACTAACAAGCAAATCAAAATTTAGTTAGACATAGCATTAACTCAAAAATTAAATTTTTTTCTATCGATATAGTACATTTAGTTATTAAGAGATCAAGTAAATATTCCTAAAATTATTGAACATCTTACTAACTTAACATAACTAGCCCATAAATTTAAGCTATGATATTAATAACAATAATAAAGATACTTGCCGCTGTAATGTTTTTATTATATTCCTACAATGTATATTATTCATTTGCAAGATATATTTTTTTGTCAACACAAGATATATATCTAACAAGAATAACTTATGTTAATCTATAAATTTGTTTTTTTATCACCATAGAATACATTATTAAGTGATGAAAAAATACACTACTAAGTATTAATTAACAATAGGATGGGCAAAAAATCCGAACCAAACCAAACAGATCCATCCGAATCCAAACCGATCCAAACCAAACTAAAGTATATGTCTAAATCATTTCGTTGAAGATTTTATCAATCCAAATGGTTCGGTTTTAAATTGAACCAAAAAACTGAAGTATTTTTAAATTAGATTAATTAAATATACTAATAATATTAAGATTTTATATATTTAACCATTTAACCTAAAATGCAACATAAAACGCAACTAAAAATAAAATAAAAGAATATGAATCTCTTACATTAATATCACAATTGAAAAATTACCTATGATATTGATCTTAGGTTTAATGATAACAACATAAAACTATTAGATTACATCTTCTACGTGCTTATTGTGATGTTTGGCTTTATGTTTAAAAATGAAAAAAATAATAATGATTTCATGTCAAATGATGATTTGTTTATATTTTTGTAACTGGACTAGAAAAAACTAAAAAATCAACACAAATGAACTAAACAAGCACAAACCAAACTAAACTAATTTGGGGTGACTTTGGTTAAAGTTTTTCTAGACCCAAATAAACCAAGCCGAATTCTGAATTAAACCGAAAAACCCATCCCTAATTAACATGGTTACATATATACAACTATATCAAAAAAATTGCTTAAAAAAATTGACATTGCAAATTAAAATATCATCTGCGCGGACGTGCGGATGAAAGTCTAGTTATATGTTATGGGGAACTACACTATAAACATCTTGTTGTCAACTTCTATTTATAAAATTTATTTGATGTGTAGCCTAGTTAGGTCATAAGAAAAATGACTTTATTAGCCCTTTTAGTATGAGTTATTTACACTACATATTTTGAAGTTTTGTCACATTTGGGGACACTTGTCACTAGCAAAATGTTTTATAGTCGTTTTACAGATATACCCTCTTACCTATTTGTTTATTAGCTACAAAAATGGATATTTTTGTAAAAGATTGTTTGTCCCAAAAATCTATGTGCCAGCAAATACCCACAAATGGATATTTTTGTAAAAGATTTTTTGTAAAAGATTGTTTTACAGATATACCCTCTTACCTATTTGTCTATTAGCTACAAAAATATATATTTTTATAATAGATGTTCTCTGTAATTAGAGCATCTCCAATGGTGTTACCACCATTGGAGTCCTTATGATTATTAAACTAATTTTTTTTTATTAGAATAGTTAAGGACTCTAATCAAAATAGAATGTCTAATGGTGTTCTCCAATTTGGAGTCCTTAGGAATAATTTTTTTTTTTAAACATGTAATATGATCAAATGTGTATGACCAAATGTGTATGGAAGATTTCTCAATCTTTTTCAAAGTTTGCTGTTATGAATGAGCGTTACCAATTTCCCCATCAAAACTAAAGTTTCCAAACTCAGACAATGAGACTGACAAAACAGAGATACATACTAGTTATTGATATGTTTTGCTAACCTGCTGAATAATTTTTCCAAGCAACTCCAAGTGCCGCTGTGTTCAGCAACTCCAATTGTCCCAAACTTCAGATGAGCACTAAATTTCAGAGCATGTGAGATCCTTGTGAGCATGCCAGAACATTCAAATTCATCATACACATGCATCTATCAAATCACACAATTTCTCATCTCAATTTCAAGTGAAGCTTCAATGCATCTATCTATTTCATTAACAAGTTTGAACCAGAACAACGCCATTCTCCGATGTCATATGTGAAACGAAATCGAAACAGCAGTAACAAAAAATAGAAATCGAAAGGAGGATACACAAACTCAGATTCTTTTGATGGCTTCGTCGACAACAAGTCGATTAGGAGACTTCTTCCTCTCAAACATAGCTGTTCTGGGACTATCTTGCAAATGCTAAAACCTGGAGAGACTATCTTGTATGAACTTGCCATCCAAGCTGATACGATCAACCAACTCGTTGAAGATGGGAGCAACTTCGCAAGCTTGGTTCCAGTAACTTTCAGGGAATGGAGTCGGCAGCAATGTGATGGGGGCGTGCATCATCCCAACCCCTGGAACTGTTCCTGATCTCTGTAAATCAAAACCTCTCATCAACACTATCTCTAACAAGTGATCAATCAATCAGCTACATACAAACGACTCATAGAGATTCAAAGATTTTGACTTTTGCCTCAAACGTTGAACCCAACATCAAAAGACAGGAACTTTGAGAGGACTAACTAACCTGATAAGTTTTGTCACCGACGACAAGGCCGTGAAGGGAAGACCAAACGAGAGCATCGTAGACGAGTTTCTGAACAAACCCATTGTCGAACTTTTCGAAATCGAGGATGGGTTTCGGGGATTCCATCGTTAGTGATCTCAGACACCTTAAAGGTGCAGGCTTTCTCAGATTTAAAGGGCACTGGATAAGGAAGCTTCTTAGAAAGAGAGATGTAGGAGAAGACAAAGTAGTAGTGGCAATGAAAGTGGAGGAGGAAGAATAAGACAGGGGAGAGCAGCCACCGACCATTTGCTCCCATCTTCAAAAGAGAGTGACAGAGAAAGAAACTACAGAAAACGCTAAAAGGAAGAAGACCACGTCAACAAGGATTCATTCATTTTAATCCTTAATTAAAGACTGTTCCTTAGCTTATTTAGGTTTTATATTATTATTGTATTGGTATTTGCTTAGGATTATGGACTAAGGATTCATTTACATCCTCCGTTGCGGATGGTCTAATGGGCTCCTTATGGTTATCTCGAACCTAAATCATTTAACTTCATCTAAGTTACAGTAGTAAAGGAGAAAGACAGGAGTATTATTTAACTAAATAGTCTCAAAAACCCAACACAATAATGATGTTTATTCCAACTTTAAGGAAAATATTTTCACAAATATTGTTGTCTCTGGGTATTTAAGTGGCTGAGTAATAGATGAGGAGAAAAAAAGACTATTATTTTACATTGGGTTCATGAAAACGTCTCCTTCTAACATCCGTAACACCTGAGACATATAAGCAAGCACACAAATTGACAAAAGGTTATCAACTTTTAAGTATTTTTCAGATGAGCTACTGCAACAAACCTGAGACATTCGTGGCCTAGAGTTAGGGTCACGTCGAATGCAAAGATAAGCACATAGCGCCATACAGTAAACTTCTTGTTCAGAGTAACAATTCATTAGACGTGGATCAAGAAGCTCTTTAATAGCTTGTTTCTGCAACAACGGTCTTTCCTGAAAACAAAACAAAAATATTTCGTCTTTGTAAGCATCACATAGCCTTAAACACTGAAACTTCAATTGATATTCATAGTTTGTTTTACCCATTCGGTGAGACATTGTTGACCTTTAGGACGTTTAATGTCCATAGCTTTTCTTCCAGTGATAAGCTCAACTATAACAACACCAAATGAGTAAACATCTGCTTTCTCTGTAATCTGTCCCCTTTGTGCATATTCAGGTGCCAAGTACCTGAACAAAAAAAAAACATGATACTTTAAGCTTCATTAACGTGTTCAACAAGTAAATCAAGAAGAAGAATATAGTACCCGAAAGTTCCAATCACTCTAGTTTCAACTCCTTTATCTCCTTCTGGTTGCCATCTCGCTAGCCCGAAATCTCCAACCTAGAAAACGTTGTAAAGTTTCAAACTTTGAACACACTCAAAAGAACAGAGAGAGAGCTTGAGAAAAAAGTAAAAAGTACCAAAGGCTCAAAATCATGAGTGAGGAGAATATTGTTAGGACGCATGTCCCTATGAACAATGAAACCGACTCTGCATTCTTCATGAAGGTATCTCAACCCACGCGCTGCTCCAACCGCAACCTTTTGTCGCGCTGACCATCCCAACGGCTCTTTCCCCAAACCTATCAAAACTTTCCTTTATTAGCAACTTTTAAAAACCAAAAATGCTATATACATACCAAAAGTAGAAAGCTTTTACCATAGAGATGAGAATGCAACGACCCATTGCAGATATACTCATAAACAAGCAGCCTCTTCCCATCTTCCACGCATAGTCCAATAAGCATCACAACGTTCCGATGCTGAGCACAGCTCAAGACCTCAACTTCAGAGCAGAACTCTCTGTCACCTTGCGATCTTATATTGCTTAACAGCAATGATCTGACCATCTGGTAAAGTCACCTTGTCAACCTTAAGTCATTGATAAAAGCATAAGCCACTACATGATGGTAACATCGAAAGCCCAATACAAACCCATCAAAAGCCAATCACTTTCTCCAAAGAGATGAGCATAACAAAGGCACGTGTCCGCATGCTTTATCACAGGTTTTTGAGAAAAGGCCTTGACAGGACACGCGTCTCCGGTCTGACAGTTCACCGGCGGAAACCGATCATCGTTTGCGATCAGCCAAGACACGATCCCACCTCCTTCAAAATCACCATCGACACGATCAGCCAAGACACGATCATCGTTTACTACATTGCTATAGATATGTGTCTCAAATCCATTAGTTATATTATTTATATACATTCCATAGGAAAAACATTTTACACAAACCTAAATAGAATTAAGTAATTCTTAAGAGTAGCCGGTATTAAGAAGATGAGTACTAGTTTTTTCCCCACTACTTATTACTTGACCCCATATTTATAAGTAATACATTTTTGTGCTTTGGTATTCAACTTGATAACGACAGATACTTTTTTTTTCCAAATAAGTACGAAGCAAGTAGCGGATATGGGACAAATACCAACTATTTTTACCCAGTCTTGTGTATATCAAGCAAAAATGTTAAAATAGCATTTCTATAAAACAGAGAAAATCGGTAACTGGTAACAACTCACGTGTTGGTAGAACTACTAGATTCCAACCGAAGTTAGTTGGTTAACATAAACATAACAAATATCCCTATCATCAAGAATCCAGACAAAACTCATAAAGACCCAAAAAATGCAAATCATCTACAAAGTTGTTGTATTTTTCCTTGGCGACAGGACGATGAGAAAAATAGAAAATAAACAACTTTTTAAGAAAAAAGAATCAAGATTTCTAAATTGGAGAGCAGCACATATTTTATGTTCATAATAGTTTTTGCAGCAATCTTATAAAATACATGCATATTACATTACAAACTTCACCTACACAAAATTCTCAGCAAACAGACATGACTTGAATCTTTGACTTTTACATATACAAAAAACTCTTAAACAAGAAAGCTATTAAGTAGTCTACAAACTCCATGAGAAGACCCTTTCCCCTGTGAAGCTTCTACATTGGGTTCATGACAACGTCTCCTTCCAACATCCGTAACACCTGAGACATAAGTAAGCACATAAATTGACAAAATGTTATTAACTTTTAAAGTATTTTTCAGATGAGCTACTGCAACAAACCTGAGACATTCGTGGCCTAGAGTTAGGGTCACGGCGAATGCATAGGTAAGCACATAGCGCCATACAGTAAACTTCTTGTTCAGAGTAACAGTTCATTAGCCGTGGATCAAGAAGCTCTTTAATAGCTTGTTTCTGCAACAACGGTCTTGCCTGAAAAAAAAAGTTTCTTCTTTGTAAGCATCACATAGCCTTAAAAGACAAAAACTTTGATTGATATTCATAGTTTTATTTACCCATTCTGTGAGACATTGTTGACCTTTAGGACGTTTAATGTCCATAGCTTTTCTTCCTGTGATCAGCTCAACTAAAACAACCCCAAAAGAGTACACATCTGCTTTCTCTGTGATCTGTCCACTTTGTGCATACTCAGGTGCTAAGTACCTGAAGAAAAAACAGAACACTGCAAGCTTCATTAACGTGTTCAACAAGTAAATCAAGAAAAAGAATATAGTACCCGAAAGTTCCAATCACCCTGGTTTCAACTCCTTTATCTCCTTCTGGTTGCCATCTCGCAAGACCAAAATCTCCAACCTAGAAAACGTTGTAAAGTTTCAAGCTTTCGACACACACTCAAAAGAGCATAAGAGAGAGAGAGAGAGAGAGATTGAGAAAAAAGTAAAAAGTACCAAAGGCTCAAAATCATGAGTGAGGAGAATATTGTTAGGACGCATGTCCCTATGAACGATGCAACCTACTCTGCATTCTTCATGAAGGTATCTCAACCCACGAGCTGCTCCAACCGCAACTTTTTGCCTCGCTGACCATCCCAACGGCTCTTTCCCCAAACCTATCAAAACTTTCCTTTATTAGCAACTTTTAAAAACCAAGAATGTTATATACATACCAAAAGTAGAAAGCTTTTACCATAGAGATGAGAATGCAACGACCCATTGCAGATATACTCATAAACGAGCAGCCTCTTCCCATCTTCCACGCATAGTCCAATGAGCATAACAACGTTCCGATGCTGAGCACAGCTCAAGACCTCAACTTCAGAGCAGAACTCTCTGTCACCTTGTGTACTAGCAATCTTATATTGCTTCACAGCAATGATCTGACCATCTGGTAACGTTCCTCTGTGAACAGAACCAAACCCACCTTCAGCCAAGAAACTCCCTTTAGAGAAACCTTTAGTTGCTGTCTCCAGCTCGCCATAAGTGAACCATCTTGGAGGGTTTCCGAATTTAGGTGCCTTGTGTTGACATATTGAACACAGTGGAGGAGGTCCAGGAGCTGGCTTTCTTGATAAAGAAACAACTTCCCTCACGCTTTTGTTTAAGCATGTATCAGAGTTACGGATCTCCTTTCCCGCTTCAGGCTCTTTCCTAGACGAACCGAGTCTCAGAACCGAAGCAAATCTTGATTTTCTTGGAGTTTCTGTGTGAGGTTTGGACAAGTCCCCACTAGGACTCACGACAACAGATGCTGTCACAGATGAGGAAGCCATTGATAAAGGACTCCACTTATCACCATCAGAGTCAGAATCAGATTCAAAGAAGCTCTTGTTTCCATCACTGACCCATGGATTGAGTCCCTCAAAGACTTGAGAGGCAAGAAACGGTGAAGCTCCTGCATCAGAGCTAGATATTGATGAAGTTGTTCCCATATCGGTTGTGGTCTGTGAAGAAGAACCTTCTTGGTCTGGACTGCTGGCCGGAGTCACAAACGGTTCCCTCAGTTTTTTTCCTTTTCTTGAGCTTCTCGCAGACTTTGAAGTTAAGGTGGAAATGGCTTGTGGATGCGCTGTATCTGCATTTTTCACCAAGTTGAGACGAATAACCTTTGGCTGTGACTTCTTGATCACCACAAGGTTGCACTCTAGCTGCTCCATACAGCATTTCTTCTCATACTTCAGTCCCCTGTTTAAGAACTTTGCAAGGTCAAGAACCCACTCAAAAGTAAATCTCAAATGATATGCATTTATAGTGTTTACCTGTCAAGAATGACCCAGTTTGAGTTTGATTTCTTGGCTTCAGCAGCAATGACTCCATCAGGTGAAGCAAAAACAATTTTGATTCTGACATTTATCTGCATTATTATTATTAAAAGCAAATGAAACTCTTTTATGGATCTGACTTAACCAAGAGAAAGCTATAATCTTTTAGAAAGGGAGTCATGTACCTTGTCTGCATCATAAACATTGTGTAACTGGAACATCATCTGAGAACAAGACTCATGAATATCATCCTTCCGATCTGTATCAGTCCCAGCAAGAAATCTACCATAGCCTGAAGCACAGTCGCTGGTAAATCTAGAAAATCCCCAAATTTTTTTACCTGAAAAGACCAAGACAAAAAGATGAGACCCTTTACCTTAAGAATCAAATATAACAAGACAAAACCAATGCCTTGACAAGATTTTGTGAATTAAAGACAGAAAAGAAAAGAGAGGATTACTTGTGTAATTGGAAGGAACAACAACAAGAAGCCTAACTCGATCTCCAGGTTGGACAACATGAGTTAAAGTCCAAAGAAGAGCTGCTTTAGGGATCTCCTTTGAAGCTCTAACAGCCACCATTACTTTCTTCCCTACCACAACACCTCTCTCTCTACTACCCTTCTGCTTCATTCTCTAGATTAGATAGATAAATCCAAATAGACCCTAAACCTCCCTCAAGTTTCTTCTTCTTCAACCTTTGCTTTCACACGCTTTTAGCACTTCCACTTAATCTAAACCCTTTTTTTTCCCTGAAATGAGAAAGTGGAAGTATCACGCAACCCAAGATGCTTTCAGAAGTGACCCAAAAGCTCGAGAAATAAAAATAAAGTTGAGAAATTTACGCGTGTGAGTGTGTAGAAGTGTGTGAGATTCAATGTCTCTTAATAAAAACTATTTTTTTTTGTTTAATCTGAGAAACCCAAGAACAACAGATGCACAAAACACAACAGCACAAGAACCCACACTACTTTCTCTCTCCCTCTCTCTAAACAGAGCCAATCCCTAGACTCTAAAAGTAGATCTCTTTCACTCTCTCTCTCTGAGAAATTTCAAAGCCTTGGTTAGGTTTTGAAGACTTTTAAGCTCCATGAAAACGGTGTGAGCATTGCTTTGCTGTAGAGAATAAGAAGACTTTGCTCATCCTTTATTGGTTGGTTGGTGGGGTCAAAAGCTGGATGATGTAACTCAGATTTTGGATTTTACAACACTAATTTCTTAGACAGAGGTAGAGAGAACAGGAAAGCTCCAAAAGGAAGATTTGAAGAAAGAAAATATCAGAGTAAAAGACAAATAAGAAGTATTTAGGATTTGTAATGAGCTCTCTTTGAAGGAAGAGACAATGGCTAATTATTATTATATGATTGGAGTTTCTTTCAACTCTATTCTCTCTGCAATTTTATTTTATTTTTATAATAAAAAGGAGAAAGAAAGAATAAAAAATATATATATATGCACAAAGGACTCTGCTTTATTCTAAAGAAGAGGAAAAAGAATCCAATAGAGCTGTGTCAAAGGATAATACTTATTCGACTTGATTTTTAAAAATAAGACCGTTTCTTTCTTCATTCTCAAGTTATGGCCCCAAGTTTTCATTTTTTATGACAAAGAATAACATTATAGAATCGATTCTCATAATTCATTCAAAACATATACTTATTAAAGAAAAGGAAGGAAATGATAGTACTAAATAACTAAGGAGATGAACGTTGCACTTGCATGCTTTTTTCATCATGTTTGCTTTATTTATTTCAGTGGAGAAAGTGACAAAAGAAAGTTGGATAAAGATGATTTGTACTTTATTAAAGCATGAAAGGTGTTCCAATAAATCAACTCTAGTGATGTAATCGAATATATCATGTGTCATATTAGAAATCAGTCCAAGTTAATATTTTATGATTTGTAATACAGAGAAACATATACTCTTACCAAACTGAAAAAAGATTGCAAACAATTTTTTTTGGATTTAATGGCTGCATGAAAAAGCACACTAATAACTAACTATTGTTTTCTGTCAGTTATGGTATTATGACTAAATGAAACATGTTGGCTATGTGCAAAGATGTGGGCTATTGTTCTTGACTAAGCCATTTGATAGTACAATTCATTCCACAGAGAAAATTCAAACTGAACAAGCTTTAGAACATGAGTATTATTCTTTCCTCCATTTTATTCGTTACCTTTTGAACTTTTGCTCAACTAAAATGTAGCAAGGCAGCCCATTATAGCAAACATGGCCCAAGAAGAAACCAAACTGAACCAAGTATGAAGAGAAAAGGCCCAATGAATTTCCTAGCCATAGAGATGATTATATAGGCATGGGCATAAAATCTGTAACCGTAAATCCAAACCGAACCCAAACCAAAATATCCGATCCGAATCCAGTCTGAATTGTAAAAAAATACCAAAATGGATCTTGTAAGGTGGTACAAAACATATCTGAACCCGAAATATTATTAACCGAATCCGATGGAACCCGAAAAACCAAAAAAAAATTCGAAAAAACCGATCTGAATGTCCAAATTAGTATACAATATAATTATATGAAACATAAGTATATACTTAAAATTTTAATTTAATATTTATTTTGATATGATATCTAACAATAAGTATTTAAATTTAAATAAATACCTTAAATACTTAATTATATATAAATAAGTATATAATTTTTATGTTTTGCTTTTAAATGCCAAATTTTATTTTGGGTATATCCAATCTGATATAACTCGAAACAGAACGATATATGATTAATTTATGGGTTCTAAGATATGATACAAAACGACCCGAAATCGATGTGTTATATCCGAACCTGATCCGTACTTGAAAATTTACTAAAATGAAACCTAGTAGGTGTTATAAAGTAGAATTAAATCCGAACGCCAACGGATACCCGAACGTCCATGCCTCCAGATGAGCCAAGAAAAAAAAAACAATTATTGATGTAGCAGCAATATAGTTGACTTACGAAAACTGGAGTTGGTGGACTAGTAAGAGGAGATTCGATAAACGATGAGCACTTGGAGGTTTTGGAGTCGTTTATTCCGTTGATGGGAAGAAAAATCCCAAACATGGAAAACAATATAACCAATAGAATTTTTAATTGGTCATAGGAAAATAATGCTACATTTTATGCTAATTACGTTCTCAGCACTGACTGCGAGATGACAGTCACTAATCCTTAAAACGTACAGAGAAAGCTTCGCCGTTCTAACGGTAACATGATACACAAAGAAAGAAGCATATAATAATCAAACCATTCTCTTTTTGGAGGGAGACTTTCTTATCTTTCTTTATCAGTTTGTGACTTGGAATTATATAAAAATAAAATAAAGCTTTGAGAAAAAGAACAAAAAAAAACACAGACCTTAACTTATTGTATCATCGGAATGAATTTCGGCGACGGCAGTTTCTTCGCCGTCGTCCCCACTGTATACAAGAGAGAAGAGTACAAGCGAACCAAACACGACGCCGTTTTCTCCAAGTGGAAGGTCCTGTCTCTCTCCCTCTCCCTCAATTTTGAAATTAAAGTTTCTGAGTTTTGGGGCTTTTGCTCAATCTTTTGTTGTATCCTCTGATCTTCAGTCGAAATTGAAATAAATCATCTTCGATTTCCATAGGCAGATGCTTGAATATCTATGAAATAATCTAAGCTCTGGTCTGAATAAGTTTGTGTCATAGGTTATTACAGGCTTTTATTTGCTTCCACTCCTCTGTTTTTTAGTTTGTTTTAGTTTCTCAATTTATTACACCTAATTAGTTTGCAACTTTGAAGTGGTTTGATCTTAATCTTGTCTATTTATCAAAGAAGCTGGGACTCTGATGTTAAAACTTTTATACACAGATTCTGATAGGATCCAATGATTGGGAGGATTTCAAAAACGGGAAAGACGGTGTAGCAAGATACAGAGTCCAGAACTTACCTCGTAGATCTTGTCCTGGTCTGTATGAGCTCGGTGTAGCAGTCATCGGTCATGACCAAGCCCGGAAGCTCGACTCCGATGATGTCCTCGCTGCATATCTAGGACAGGCTGAAAGCGTTAGATCTAGACTTCAAAGTTATGGAAGATCCGGTGCTCATTTGCGAAGAGTTAACAACAATAACCTTAACGACTGTGAAGCCATCGAGTCTCCTGATAAGAAGACTGTGACCGCTGGTTTGTTTGAGGACATATTCTTCAAAGATGGCTCGGTTGTGTATAGATGGGCTCCGGTAATTAATTATGTCTTCTTATCTTACTCTCTTTACTTCTGTAATAACTTTGAGGCTAACTCGTGTGACGTATCAGATGGGGTCTAAGAGGGAAGCTGAGGCAACGGAAGGGATGCTTTTGAGCACGTTTGACTATGCGTGGAACAAAGGAAGCAACGGGGAACGACGCCAGCTTGATCTGCTTATAAAGCTCGGTGATCGCGAGTTTATGAGGAGCAGAAAGTCCGGGATATCACGAGTGCTGTTCCCTTTTCTCCGGAACCAAGTTGGTATCAGAATCAAAGGGGAGAAGCATGTGCTTGAAGAAGAGAGAAAGCTAAGCTCTGATGTTGTTGAAGAGAAGAAGAAGAGTTTCGGTTTCCTCGCTTCCATTATCAAACTCTCCCGGTCTAGACCTCAGCCGGTTTCAGACAAACTTGATGAGATAGATGGTTCTGTTTGTGGAGTCATACTTGGAAATGGTGGTCGTTGTAATAGAAGTCCAGTTAAAGGAAGAAAGAGATGCGAAGAGCATAAAGGGCAGAGAGTTTGCCGTGTTTCACCGGTAAAACAACAGCCCGAGAGTTCTGTCGGACAAGATTACAATCACGAAGACTCTGATGTCACGTGTGGAGTGATCTTAGCAAACATGGAGCCTTGCAGTAAGAGACCTGTTCTAGGAAGAAAACGGTGCGAGGATCATAAAGGCATGAGGATCAACGCTTTCCTCTTTCTTCTTAACCGGACAGACCGTGAGAAAACCGTCGAAACCGAGAAATCTGATCCCGAACCGCCTACCGGAAACATAGCTGAAGAAGAAGCTTTGAGTCGCTTCTGTGAAGCTACAACAAAGAGTGGTGGACCTTGCACAAGAAGTTCTCCTAAAGGAAGCAAAAGGTGTTGGCAACACAAGGAGAAAACCTCCGGCGATAGCTTGCCGGTAAAGTTTCATCCGGTGGCCGGAACACAAGTGATATGCGGTGTTAAAGTGAGTAATGGATTGGTCTGTGAAAGATCTCCGGTAAAGGGACGTAAAAGATGTGAAGAGCATAAGGGAATGAGAGTCATCATCCCTTCATGACTTGGTTAAGTTACGCTGTCACCTAACCGGAATTGTTTGTACCATACCGGTTTTGTTTGTTTATTGTACCATTTTCTGTACCGAATTAATTGTTATTTTTTTTTATCATTTAAATAATAAATTCAATGAGGTGTGCTCTCCTACAGTGAATCACCACCGTCAACTTTTGGAAGGACGAATTTAATTTTAATCTAACGGACAGAATAATCAACGGCTCAGATTTTATCACGCTACTCATATGCTACGTGGCCGTCTATTATTTTAACGTATGGTTTAAATTCCGCACGATGAGAACAAACCGTTATTTTATCGCCGTCGTTAAAATGCCGCCGGCCGAAGAACTCCAACATTCACCGGGTAGCCAATCTAACGACACTCAACCTTCCGAATCAGAAGCCGCGGCGGAGATTTTCGCAGCTGCGGCTGATGCGGAGGCTGCAGGATTATGGACACAGATCAAAGCGGAAGCTCGCCACGACGCCGAGGAGGAGCCGGCGTTAGCTAGCTACCTTTACTCGACGATTCTCTCTCATTCATCTCTCGAGCGATCGATCTCGTTTCATTTAGGAAACAAGCTTTGCTCCTCGACGCTCCTCTCTGTGAATAAACTCAAAACAAGATAGATTCTGCTAGTAAAAGCTTATTGACACAGAAAATAAAATAGCTTTAAGAAGCTTTACTGTGCAGTGAAACTAAAGAAAGGAAGAATCTTTATGTTTGTCACCAAGATAAATAAGATTGTAAATGATTCATAAATATGAAAGGAGAGGCTGCATTCAACGCAGCCAAAGTTACAGACACTAACCATCTAACAACATATATATAGTCCTAAGGAACCCTAGTTACATTGTTAACAAACACTTCATATTGGATCATAATATGGGCCTTGGTGTGGGCTTTAATACTCCCCCGCAAACTTAGCTGCGGGTGAACACGAAGCTGCTGAGTTTGAAACCACAACCTGATTACTTGGGTGTACTTGTAGAAGACTAGTTGGTGATGAGGTCTGTAGCAAGTCTTGGACATGTGGACTGAAGGTAGAATGGAGCTGATAAGAGCAGAGCATATTTTCTTCTTCAAAGCCATATACAACTTCATATTGGCCTATACTTGTAGAGCTTTATAAACTCTCTCAGAGGTATGTGTGGCCATAACTTGGTATGCACTTGTAAAGCTAACGTAACTCTCTCAGAGGTGTCTTTTGCACTTGTAGAATTATCATAAACTTTCTCAGAGGTGCTTCTTACCATTCCTTAGGGTAGATACTTGTAGAGCTTCCAAACTCTCTCAGAGGTACTCTCTTTCTATTTTACTAAAGGAAAATCACCCACTGTCTTCATGCTTCAGGTGACAGTAATGTAACTATGTCTCAGCTTTGAGTCAAACACCATGCTCCTTCTTTTGCTTACTACAAGCTAGCCTTCAACATAAGCACTCTTCTATCCGTTTGCAGCCACATCTTGCTCTTAATGTCTTCTTCTTAACCCAACTACTGTTTTTCATTAAACCACAATCTCAATGAATCTTCAGCAAAATAACTTCTCTTTAGCATTTCATCAAGCATCTGGTGTGCATCCGTCAAACCAGGAACTTTCAACCATAAATCCCATCTTTATCGAACCCAAAACAAGCCTATTCAATCACCGTTCCAACTAACCTCTTAATTCCAGACTTAGTCTATACTAGTCATCATCTGAACCAGAACAAAGCACCGAACCAGCAATGTCCTATCAAACTATGACTACAAGGCAATACTCTATGTTCTGTTCTGTCTTAGAACAAAGAAATTACCTTGGATCGAGTCCACGCTGGATTTTCTGCCCATGATCTCTGATTTTTTTTTTTTTTTTGATGTGATGTCACGGCTTTGCTCAATGCTTCACCAAATTTTCAAAACCCATCTCTTTTCTTTGTTGTATCTGGCATTGATACAAGCAAGCTCTGAGTAAGATGACCATAGTCTCCGACGCGTTACCACAACCCTGCTGACGTGAAGCTTTTGTGTGATGTTTCTTTAGACCCACTTTGCTTGAAGCTCCAGGAAGAGGACGACATGTTTTAGAGACGGAGACGAGTTGATAATCTCTGAGCGAGCTTGAACATAATTTCCAGATCATGAGATGTCTGATTTAGATAGAAGCCGAAAATAACTTCACTGTTTTAAACACAAAGGATGGAGCTTGACTACGATTTGGCTTCAACGGGTTCTCAGAAACGGCAGTGAAGTGACGACTTCAAAAATCTGAATGCTTTAGTGGGGATAGAGTAAGCGGAAGCTAGAAGAGGAAAAGAGAGACTCCCAATAAATCGACTGAAGCTCTGATACCATGTGAATAAACTCAAAACAAGATAGATTCTGCTAGTAAAAGCTTATTGACACAGAAAATAAAATAGCTTTAAGAAGCTTTACTGTGCAGTGAAACTAAAGAAAGGAAGAATCTTTATGTTTGTCACCAAGATAAATAAGATTGTAAATGATTCATAAATATGAAAGGAGAGGCTGCATTCAACGCAGCCAAAGTTACAGACACTAACCATCTAACAACATATATATAGTCCTAAGGAACCCTAGTTACATTGTTAACAAACACTTCATATTGGATCATAATATGGGCCTTGGTGTGGGCTTTAATACTCTCCACGCTTCTATACGATCTCTTCCTAAACACCTTCACCTCCGATCCTTCTCTCCGCAACGCCACCGTCGCGGATCTGCGCGCTGCTCGCGTACGTGATCCGGCGTGTATCTCGTTCTCGCAGTGCCTTCTCAATTACAAAGGCTTCCTCGCAATTCAGGTGAATCTGGACCGTCCGATTTTGTTTTTATTCAATCTGGTGAATCTGCACCGTACGATTTAAATGAGTTTTTGATTTGTTTTTTTTAGGCCTATCGTGTCTCGCACAAGCTATGGACTCAATCGCGTAAGCCGTTAGCGTTAGCTCTTCACTCACGAGTCTCCGACGTGTTCGCAGTCGATATCCATCCAGCAGCGAGGATCGGGAAAGGGATACTTCTCGACCACGCGACAGGTGTCGTGATCGGAGAAACAGCTGTGATTGGGAACAACGTTTCGATCCTCCACCACGTGACGCTTGGTGGAACAGGTAAAGCTTGTGGGGATAGGCATCCGAAGATTGGTGACGGCTGTTTGATCGGAGCTGGAGCGACTATTCTCGGGAATGTTAAGATCGGGGCAGGAGCTAAAGTGGGTGCTGGCTCTGTTGTTCTGATTGATGTTCCTACACGGGCTACAGCGGTTGGGAATCCGGCGAGGCTTGTCGGAGGGAAAGAGAAACCAACGATGCATGATGAGGAGTGTCCTGGAGAATCGATGGATCACACTTCGTTCATCTCGGAATGGTCAGATTACATCATTTGAAGTTATTATATTTGTTAATGTGTTTTTGAAAGCTGACAACCTCGTTGATTGTTCGGTTGTGTGATCGAGCTTTGTATGTATTTTGAGGTAAAAGTCTGATGGAATGTCTGACTGAGTTTTGTTGGGTTAAGATGTTCATGCAATAACAAGGGGAGCTTGTTATTTGATCATTAGTTCATATGCAATTTATTTGTTAACTACCAATCCAAGTAACTCCACAACTCTGGTAGCGGCTGAATCTTTTAGTGGACACATGGGCTTACAAATCGTTACAAAAGACCAAATCTTTGTTTTTGGGAGCTATGATCAACTCAATTGAAAATTGAACCCTTGTATAGGTATGCAGTTTAGGAAAGCACAACAACTGAAATAGGGTAGTCTGCATAGGTATTGAATCCATTCCCATGTTCCGGTCTTTCCATTTCTTTGTTAGAACTGATGGGCCAAAACAAGGAGTTACCACATACATACTTGGCTGTCCTATTCTAATACCAACGCAAAGAAACTAATGAATTCATTGATAAGGGTGAAGAAACTTTCAGAGAAGCTAGGCGATGTGATAAAATCGAATTCTTGTAGAGGTGGAAAGATTCATATCCAACATGAATTTATTATTGAAATAGATTACAGAATCTGCAGTGTCCCATCACAAAACAATTGTTACAATGTCACAACAACAGAACATTTTACATATATGCATTAAAAAAATGAAATAATGAAACAACATGTGTGGCTTCTTCTCAACGAAAGAACTGTTGTCTTTTATCATGGCTGGCTACAAAAGAATTGTGTTATAAGGATGGCTTGAATGTTCCCTGCTTCGTCTTCTCCTCAGATCTCCCCTAGTGTTTGTTCTATATCTACAACAGCCCTAATAAGATTTTAACGTCAGCAAGTAGAAACTCGGGTTTTGATAGGCTTAAGCTTTAATCCCATGCTTTCAGGAGAGAGAAGCTCAGGTGAAATGCAACAAGGGCTAAGAGGACTTCTAGGGCTCTCTGTGAAATAAGATGGTCTGTATAGTCCATAACCCATCAAGAAATATTCCATCGGAACCAACATTGCATGTGGTTGCTCCTCCGTTACCATCGAACCACAAGCCTGAACCTCAACCAAAGCACAGTATCCTCTATCCAAATTTGCTGCCATGTGAACAGCTTCTGCATAGAAGGGAGATTGATCTCCGATAAAGATAAGCGTCCTGCATTTTAGTTTCTTCAATCCACTTGAGATGTCAGGTCTCCTGCAAGAGCAAACTTTTAGTTCTCCATCAAATTAAGAAAGCCAATATTTGACACAATGAATGCTGCTTAGATGTTTGTTGTTTTACCGATCAATGGCATCAAGAAACCGCATGACGTTTACACTTTTCCTCTCATCAAGCAGCTGTGGACATTACCAAAATCTATGTCAACTACTTGATATACAGAGGTATCTATATATTGATGAATCAGGACAAAAGAAAAGGAAAGGTAGAACACTGACTCTTCTGCAAGCTTGTGCTATATCTGACTCTGGAATCTCTATGTTACCACGGACTTCCTGTTGCAAGTAGAAGCAATTTTTTCACAACCAATTTTAATTAGAGCAGAACTAGTAATGGTGACTGCAGTTAACGCACCTTACTGAAATATCTCTGAAGCAAAAACTCTTTTACCACTCCACACATTCCGTAGAAATACAGCAAGTTTGAGACAACTCTGTTGTAAAACCATTCAGACCAAGACGGCGCCTTGCATAGCGGTGAGATAAGAATCAAACCGAGAACTCTTTCTCTATGTTTCATCTGAAAAGTTTAAAGACACAGAACAGATGATAAACACACATTGTCTGTCTGAGGAAACGGATTGTGGAGAAGACTGAAGATAAAATAGGAACATACCGCAAATAATGTGAGGATGTAAGCACCTGCAGTCACTCCCATACACATCACAGCACCAAGGCTGAACAAAAAAAGCTTATACGTCATTATTTAACATGTATGTAAACTTCAATAAGGGCTTCATTCAATCATTACCCGAAAAAGTTGAGCACTTCAAGGATCTGATCCGCCAAATCATCAGCAGAAGGGACTGAATCAGTAGGATAAATCGGAGCAGCTCCTAACTGCAAGAACTCTTCGTGGAAAGAGAGGAATCATGTGAGTAATCACACCAAGCAAAGGATATGGCAAACTAAAAACAAGAGAAAGTAAAATATGGACCTCATGACCGGGTGGACTGATATGATAAATGCAGAAGTTATGAAGTAGCAAGGAAGCTGCTTCAGGGCAGAAGAATAATCCTTGGAAGCATGACATATCTGAAGAACAAGAAGAAGAAGCAAACAACCATTAGAATGTCAGCAAAACAGACAAGAGGATCCTGTAAAGACTTACGGTTAAGGGCCAGATCAGGATAAGTAATCAATGCTGGCTTTTCTCGATCTCCATAGACAATGACAGACACAACACCACAAGCAGTTTTAACACGATGCTCCTGAACACAAGAAAAAACCAGCAAGTTTCAACAAAAAGCAACCACCACCAACAGAACCATATCTTTACCATTATCTTCAGTAAAACAATTCATCAACTTCTCTTTTGTATTTTGTATACTAAAAGCTGGGAATATGACAACTTACTTTAGGTGGGAAATAATATATACACAGACAATAAAGAAAACATCTCTGTTAGAACTATTCCATGTGCAGCTTTCTACTTTAAGGGGCAATAAACAGAATCAAAAATTCATCATCATCCAAAGAATGGCTTAATTCTAATCATTGTGAGTTTTTTTTCTTTTTAATAAAAAAGGGAATGACAGTGTAAGACGAGGAGCAAGAATATGAGTGTTAAGGAGATAATAAAGAAGCATTAGTCTTAATCATTAAATAAACAAAGGGTTAAAGGTAAACAACAACAGCTGGAGTTTTTCCTCTTTTATACAAAAAGAATGAAAAGAAAATAAGACAAAGAATAAGGAATACAAAAGAAGAAGAAGATGATATATTTGAAAAGAGAAGATCCACAAGCAAAGAATTTTCCAACAAACCATTACAATCTTCCAAAAGAAAATGAGATATGTTATTACCAATCAATTAAATCAAACAATGCCTTGCAAATGAATGACAAAACCATAACATTCTTCCCACATAATCTCAATCAGAAGATATCAATTAGATTCAAGCAAAGATTAAGATACACCCAGAGACAAAGACTCTAGTTTTTTTTTAATTTCAAGAAGCCAGAATTGCAATTAAAATTCGAAAAGGGGTAGGTAGAAGAAAGGACCTTGCCACCAAGATAGATCGTTCCAAGGTCGACGGAAACGGAGTCGTTTGACTCCGCCATTGGCAATAAAAGCTCCTCCGTTTCCGCCGTCGTTGTTGCCTTTATTTGCCGCGGGATAACAAGAGAAGGCTCTCCTCTTCCTCTTCCTCTTCCTCTCGCTACCCTCTAGAATGTTTTGGCTTTTCTTTAGCTTATATACAAAGCGATTCCTCCTTTCTCTCTCTCTCTCCTCTCTCCTATTAAGACCTCTCTGGAAAAAGAACCGATTTTTAGTTTTTCTTATTATCTTTTTTTTTTTTTTTCCTTCCTTCACTCTGTTTCTCTCTCTCTCTCTCTTCTTTAAAAGTTTGCGGTGATTTCTCCATAGACGCCGGTACTTGTAACATGACACACTCGAACTGTCAAAAATCCCCAAAACAGGAATAAACATTTTTTAATTCTGTTATTGTTCAAAAAAAAAATATGTTTTTTTTGAATATTTTAATTCTTTTTTTTTTGTATCTAAAAAAAAATTATGGGAACAATTGAGTGAATAAACAGAATCGAATAAAAAGCAAAATTATAATGGGAAAATTGCTAAAAGAGAACAAA
Organism: Brassica napus; assembly: GCF_020379485.1. Lineage (NCBI taxonomy): Eukaryota > Viridiplantae > Streptophyta > Magnoliopsida > Brassicales > Brassicaceae > Brassica > Brassica napus. The sequence continues at coordinate 10,740,495 of NC_063443.1, read as the reverse complement.
AAAACAAGGTTGCTGTCCTCTTGGTATAAAACCAACATGAAGTTGTCTCAATAGTATATTTTTTCTCATAATCCCAAAACTATCCCTATATTTAATCTAATTGAACACAATTTGAATTTAAAAAAAAAAGTTAATGGAAAAAAGGAAAAAAATTTTGAAAGGCAATCGAAAACAAAAAAAGAAAAAAAGGTATAGATATGCATCATAGAGAACAAGAGTTTGCGAGAAGAATCAAAAAAAAAATTATGGAAAACCCATAGATTGATGAAGAAGAGAAGGGAGAATTGGTTTTACTTTAATTTTTTCAAGTAAAATCGACCATAACACGTTTTAGGAAGTTTAAATATTATTAGGAGATTTTTAGAATATTTCCTTAACTGAAATTTTATTAATTTTCGCAAAAAATCAGGTATTCTTATCCGTAGAAGGCGACTTCTAAAAGTTTAGAAGAATGATAAAAATTCTGAATACATTTTCTACTTTGAGTAGACGTAAGAGTACATTATAGAAAATACATTCTCCGAAATTTAGAATACTTTATAAACGTAGAAGATGCATTCGGAAAGAAAGTGGATACCTTTACGATTAGTAGAATGCGCATTCCTCTTTTTTAGAAATTTAGTAAATAGTAAAATGGGTGTTCTAAAAGAAGTAGATGAACGTGTTTATTTTAGAAATTGTTTTCTACTATACTATTTTTCGTTGAAGACGCATTCTACTTTTAGTAGAACGTATCTTAAAAATCTTATTTACCAAGTTTTTAAACAAAAGAAAATTACCAGCTTGTGTATATAGATTTTTTATTAATTGTTTATATTTTTAATAATTTTTTTGATTCTCAAAATTATTTATTTCATTAGTTTTCAGAAATACAAAGGGTAAAAAAGAGAAAAAATGGACAAAATTAGTTTTATACCAAAGGGACAATAACCTGATTTTTTTGTTCTATTTGGGCAATTTTCCCAATTATAATTTGAACAAGTTGACCTTTCGTAAAGATGGACTTAAATTAGGCACATTTTGTAACATTTTGGCACATTTTGTAGGGGACAGTTATTACATCTTTTTACAAATTACGGACTTTTTGAAAATCTCGGTTATTTTTGGCAACAGAACTGAATAGAAAAGATAAAAAAGTATATGGGGGCGTTCCGAGAATCGAACTCGGGACCTCTCGCACCCAAAGCGAGAATCATACCACTAGACCAAACGCCCTCGTTGCTAAATCAGCTGAATGCTTATTTATATTCCATGTAAAAAATCTGTAGCTGGGCTGTTAACGGGCCTCGCAATAGTTATGATAGAAGAAGTCACGTGCGGATCATGTGGTGTCTGTTCTTCTCAAGAAGAGAATACAGAAAAAAGATCCCTAAAGCTTTACCTTTACTGAGAGTATCGCATCACTCTCTCTAAATATCCATAAGCCCTCCACAACTTTCCCGCCTTTGTCTCACTCTCTTCCCGCCTCGACTCTCCATGGTTCAGAAGCAGCTATCCGCCGCCGGTCCAGGCCCCGAGCCCAAGAAACGCCGCCGTGTCGGATTCTCTCCCGCCGGTAAGTAATTTCTTCTCCTATTCCAATTGTAGCTCCGCTTTTCGTATTTTTCTTCTAATTTGGTCTCTCTTTTTTTTTGTCGGTAACAGATACTGGTGTGGAGGCTAACGAGTGCATCAAAATTTATCTCGGTACGTATCTGATTTTGATGTTTAATTTCTTTTTTATTATTTATGCTTTCGCCTTCCAGGTGTGTAGTTTTTTGGCTTTATCGGCAATTTTAATGGCAATTTTGTATCTGAAATGGCTGAAATATTTTGTTTGTATGAGATGAAATTGTTTCGAGTATGTGTGTGATTGCGATATTGTCATTGCTCTGTGTCAATTTCTCAGTACACATAGTTGCTATCATGCTTAGGGTGTGTTGATTTTTGTATTTTCTTTCGAATGAGTCTCATAGGAGGGTGACGAATGTCTTCTGTATTGGGTTTCTTGAGTTGTTGTTGTTACATAATCTGACCTTCTCTTTTTTTTTTTTTTTTTTTGTGGTGGGTTGATTTCTAGTTTCTAGCAAAGAGGAAGTGGGTTTTCCTGAAGTTCCTTGTGTTAATCCAGTTGATTTAAACGACTTTTTTGATGGAGATGGAAAAATATATGGCTACCATGGTTTGAAGGTACTTTTGCTCTTTTACATTTACATTGCTCTTTTTTTTTTTTAAAGTTTCTGGTCTTGTCATTGTCTTGTTTAGCGTTGCTGTCAACTTTATTTGTTTCAGATAAACGTATGGATTAATAGCATTTCATTGCATTCATATGCTGATATTACATACAAGAGCACAACCAATGTAAGTGTCTAACTCACTTTTAATCCATTGGATTTGTTTATGTATGGCGTCTTGGAGCATCATTTTCTGTTGTCTTTTTGTTTATTCTTCCAAGGGAGACAAAGGCATCACGGACCTCAAATCTGCTTTACAGGTAATAATATAGTCAACTTCAGTGTCTTATCATAGTATCTAATGACCCAGCATTTTTCTATTCTTATGATTAACTATTTCAATTCCACCCAGAACATATTTGCTGAGACTATTGTTGATAACAAGGATGAATTTCTGAATACCTTTTCAACAGAGAAAGATTTTATCAGGTAGACACACCTACTGGATGCTTTCATACTTACCTCAAACTTGTTCCTGTGTTTTCTAAGATGTGCTCCTCATTATAATCTTTGTGTATGTATAATTGTTTAACGTTTTCATTGATTGTTTTAGGAATATGGTCTCAAACGGAGAGGTAGTGCATTCTGGAGTGATAGATGGAAGCAGAATCAATGCTCAAGTGGAACCTATAGATCTCCAGGTATCTTATAATCTTAATGAAGCAAATTAGTCAGAGATGCTTTTATCAGCAGTGGAGCTGCAGATTGGTTTAAGAAAAAAAACCATAATGGTCTATTTTCCTCAGGTTCTACGGATGGAAATTGGCTCTCCAAATGCTGGACTCCTCTATAGCCGATTGGTGCCCCTTGTTCTTCTTTTTGTCGATGGTATGCAAACACACACACCCTTGCTCCTAATTTTTATGTTCTCTTGTTGGTATTAACCAGACGTTGGTCCATTATATCAGGCAGCAACCCGATTGATGTCACTGATCCTGACTGGCATTTATATCTCTTAATTCAAAAGAAGGAGCATAAAGAAGAGCCTTTGTATCAAATTTTGGGCTTTACTGCAGTTTATAAATTCTACCGTTACCCTGACAGGTTAAGGATGCGACTCAGCCAGGTACAATATATATGCCTCAGTTCTTCTTGTATTCTTTTCGATTTGACTGTTTATACTGTTTCTTAATTTTGATTTCAGATCTTGGTCCTGCCTTCCTTCCAAGGCAAAGGTTTTGGAAGCTATCTGGTGGAGGTTGTAAACAAAGTGGCCACAGCAGAAAACGTATACGATCTGACAGTAGAAGAGCCATCAGAGAAGTTCCAACACATTCGCACTTGCATAGACATAAACCGCTTGCGCGCATTCGACCCTATCAAACCAGCCATTGATTCAGCTGTTCAGACTCTCACAAAGGGTAAGCTATCAAAGAAAGCTCAGACACCTCGATTCACTCCGCCTCTGAATGCCATTGAGAAAGTCCGTGAAACTCTGAAGATCAACAAGAAACAGTTCCTCAAGTGCTGGGAGATCTTGATATATCTCGCGCTTGATCCTATTGACAAATACATAGAGGATTACACATCTGTCATCACGAACCATGTGAGAGCTGACATTCTTGGGAAAGATATAGAAGCTCCAAAAAAACAGGTCGTGGATGTTCCAACCTTGTTCGCAGCTGAAGCATCGTTTGTGGTTTTCAAGTCTCTCAATGGAGAAGAAGCTATTCAAGTTGATGAAAACAAACCGGATCAAGAGGAGCAGCTGAAGCAATTGGTTGAAGAAAGGATTCGTGAGATTAAGTTGGTTGCTGAGAAAGTCTCAAAGTTAAGGATCTGATTCGAATAAAAACTTTTTTTATTGAGCGATGTCACTTTAGAAAAGACCATCTGTTTGTATACGCTTTGTACCTCTCTGTTACGGAGGTTTGAGTAAACTAATGTAGTTCCGGTTTAGCGGTTTCTTCCGGTTATGACATTTATAGCAGAATTTACAGTCGATAACCGTCAATTTCGGTTCAGTTAGTTGAATAAAAAATTTGAGTGAATTTTTAAACAAACCGATACCGGTCGAACCACGGACCGGGAAAATTACTTATCAAGGCAGAAAAAAACATAAGAAGAACAAATCTAGAAGGTGGGGACTCTAGTGCGTCACCAGAGGGAGAAAGAATTTGTAATCGTCTTCTGTTGAGAATCGATTTTGATTTTTTTTTTTGACAAGAGTGAGGGATCGAGAGAGATGGATTTGATATCGGGAGAGAGCTCGAAGGTGCTGAGGAAACAAGGATTCAGATCGCTGAAACTGATGAGTGTGGATATGGAGCAGGAGCTCGGAAACGAGCCTGAGCCTTTCGGTGCCGACTATGGAAGACTCGACAATGGCCTCGTCTACTACGTCCGACGAAACTCCAAACCTAGAATGAGAGCCGCTCTTGCTCTCGCCGTCAAAGTCGGGTAATAGGCATAATAACCTTGGTTGTCGATTTTTGTGAATTTGAGTTTTAGAGTGATGATCGTTCTCAGTCGAATTGGTGATGGTTAATCTGTTCTCTAATGTATTGATCCAACTTTGATTTGATCTGGTGAATTCATGAATTTGGAAGAACTTGTGTTGAAATGCGCAACGTGTGCCTTTTGATTCATTGGCAGTTCAGTTTTGGAAGACGAGGATCAGCGTGGAGTTGCTCATATTGTAGAGCATCTTGCGTTTAGTGCTACCACGAGATACACGAATCATGATATAGTCAAGTTCTTAGAGAGCATCGGAGCTGAGTTTGGGCCCTGTCAAAACGCAATGACTACAGCGGATGAGACTATATACGAATTGTTCGTCCCTGTCGATAAGCCTGAATTGCTATCTCAGGCTATCTCCATTTTAGCAGAGTTCAGCTCCGAGGTAAAATTGTCTCTGTGGCTCTGTTTCGACTTTTTTTTTTTTAAGTTCGTAAGAAACTGTAAACGGTTTGTTTTTAGATTCGAGTCTCGAAGGAAGATTTGGAAAAAGAAAGAGGTGCTGTTATGGAAGAGTACCGAGGGAACAGAAATGCTACTGGAAGGATGCAGGATTCGCATTGGCAGCTGATGATGGAAGGTTCAAAGGTGTGTGAGGCTTTTTTTTTTTTTTCTTAATCATTTTTGCAGTTTAAAAGAGACTCCAGTGTGTTCTTATGAGACTTTCATTTGACTGCAGTATGCTGAACGTTTACCTATTGGTTTGGAGAAAGTGATTCGGTCTGTTCCTGCTGCAACTGTGAAGAAATTCTACCAGAAGTGGTATCATTTATGCAATATGGCAGTTGTCGCTGTTGGTGATTTTCCAGATACAAAGGTACACTTGCTATTTTTTATTTTTAATTATCATTTATGAGTTTCTGTCAGACTTTGTTTGTAACCCTTCCTGATTTCTTTCTAGACTGTAGTTGATTTGATTAAGACACACTTCGAGGATAAAAGATCAAGTAGTAATCCTCCAGAGATACCATTCTTTCCTGTTCCTTCTCATGAAGATACACGGTTCTCTTGCTTTGTTGAGTCTGAAGCAGCTGGGGTTAGTCACTTTTAAAAAGATCCAAAACTTCTTCAGACATTATCCTGATATCCATTTCCAAACTCCTAAGCTTTTTTCGTGGTCTTGGCTTGTAGTCTGCAGTCATGATTAGCTATAAGATGCCCGTAAGTGATCTGAAGACGGTGAAAGATTATAGAGATATGCTTGCAGAATCAATGTTTCTGCATGCTCTTAACCAGAGACTCTTCAAAATATCTCGTAGAAAGGACCCTCCATTTTTCGCGTGTTCTGTTGCTGCTGATGTCCTGGTGAGCCCATTGAAGGCCTATATAATGAGTTCTTCTTGTAAAGAGAAAGGAACTCTGGCATCCCTAGAGTCTATGCTTCTCGAGGTCTCTTCTGCTTTCACTCTCTCAAGTTTTTGCCATTGTCTCCTTTCTCCCCATTCATTGATTCTCTTGTATTTTAGGTCGCTAGGGTACGCCTTCACGGGTTCTCAGAGCGTGAAATATCTGTTGTTCGAGCTCTCATGATGTCGGAGATTGAATCTGCTTATCTGGAACGTGATCAAATCCAATCAACTAGCTTGCGGGATGAATATATACAGGTAAATTCTGTTATGAACTTTTTTGTCCTGCCTTCTGTCTTTACCCTCTACAAAAATCTTGTTCATATTTGTGTTTTATCTTGCAGCATTTCCTTCACAAGGAACCTGTTATTGGGATTGAATACGAGGCGCAACTTCAGAAGAGTCTTCTACCCCGTGAGAACATGCATAATCTGCTTATAGTTTAGTCTATTTCCATTTTTTTTATTAAATTCATCTAAATTATATTGGTTCCTCTCATGCAGAAATATCAGCTTCAGATGTATCCAGATACTCTGAAAAGTTAAGAACATCGTGCGGTTGTGTGATCAAGACAATGGAACCTAGATCTAATGCAACAGTTGATGACATGAGAAATGTTGTCTCAAAGGTTAATAGTCTTGAGGAAGAAATGAAGATTGCTCCGTGGGATGAGGAAAAAATTCCAGAAGAAGTTGTCAATGAGAAGCCAACTCCTGGGTAAGCTCTGAACTAACTATAGGTCACCCACTCTTAATAACTTCCTCAGTTTTGTATGTTTGGCTTAAGTTTTCAGACTGATCCTATCTCGTAGTCTCTTACTAAACTGAACTAAACGGCTCAGTTGACGTGCCTATAGATATTCCATTCCTATTTCTCATCCATGACTAATGTTCAATGAAGGGATGTTACACACCAGCTTGAATATCCAGAAGTTGGGGTTACGGAATTGACATTATCAAATGGAATGCAAGTTTGCTACAAGTCCACTGACTTCTTGGACGATCAGGTGCCATATTAACTGAAAGCTACAATATTTTAAATTCGACATGTGTGTGTGTTGCCAATGTATTAAGCTTTAAGATTATTTCTATACTGTATTAGTTAACTTTATGATTGTCCTTTGTTGTTTTCCGTACAGGTTCTTTTTACAGGGTTTGCATATGGAGGACTTTCCGAACTCCCTGAGAGTGATTACATATCATGCTCGATGGGATCAACGATTGCAGGTGAAATTGGTATGTTTGGTTATAAGCCATCAATGCTTATGGATATGCTTGCTGGTAAGAGGGTTGAAGTTAGCGCAAGACTCGGGCCGTACATGAGAACGTTTTCTTGTGATTGTTCACCCACAGACCTTGAAACAGCTTTGCAGGTTCGCCTTTTTCCTCCTGAATATAAGCACTAAGGTGTCTCTTGATCGTTTCAACAATCTTTTTGACGTATAGCTTTGCTAACATCTAGATGATTGAAATTTAACTTGTTGAGGAACGTATTCGTGGCGTATCCCTTCACAATTGTGCCTTCTCTCTTCTTCTCCTCAAGTAATTTTGTACTCACTTGAACTTATCAATACTTATTTCCAGCTTGTATATCAACTTTTTACTACAAACGTGATGCCACAAGAAGAAGAGGTTGGAATAGTGATGCAAATGGCAGAAGAAGCAGTCCGTGCTCGAGAGAGAGACCCTTACACTGTCTTCGCCAACAGAGTGAAGGAACTCAACTATGGAAATTCTTATTTCTTTAGGGTAATACTTCTGTGAGCTAAATGACTAATTATATCTCGGTGAACGCCCAGCCACATTTCTAACTTAGTCTCTAATGTGCACAGCCTATTCGGATAAATGAACTACGAAAAGTTGACCCGGTGAAGGCCTGCGAATACTTTAACAGTTGCTTTAGGGATCCATCAACTTTTACAGTTGTCATTGTAGGGAACCTTGATCCTAGTATCGCCCTTCCTCTAATTCTTCAGTATTTGGTAAGTAGGATCACATCACTTGTGATGCACAAAAAGTTAGCTCGGACTTGACTGCATTCTTGCGTTCGTTCCATGCAGGGTGGAATACCTAAGCCTCCTCAACCGATTCTCAACTTCAACCGTGATGATCTCAAGGGCTTACCATTCACTTTCCCTACTAAGATAACAAGGTAAGCTGTATATTAGTCGTGTCATTATCGAAGTTTATCAACGTAGTGAATCTTTGTTTAGCTTCTGTGTCACCCACCTAGATGCTTTTCCAAAATCTTGATGTGTAGTTTCGCGATTGGTTGCAGTTGAATCATAATCCAAATATACAAGTTAAACTCTAAATGCACTAATATCAGTTAGATATCTGATAAACACCATCGACTAAACAGAGACAATGATACTGTGTAGTCCCTTGATATTTCCATATTGGCTTTAAATGTGTGAAAATTACAGAGAATTTGTACGAAGTCCAATGGTCGAGGCCCAGTGTTCAGTCCAGTTGTGCTTTCCAGTGCAGTTAACAAATGGAACAATGGTAAGTGACTCTGCTTTGTCATCTGAACTAAAACCCACGCTAATTACGTTGATGATATATTCTTCTTGCCTTTACTAAGAAACTGTCTAATGCATTTGCTTCATACCTCTGTTTGATTGATAGATTGAAGAAATTCACTGTATCGGCTTTTTAGGAAAACTTCTAGAGACCAAGATAATCCAGTTTCTCAGGTTCACGCATGGGCAGGTATATTCTGCCATGTGTCTGTTTTCTATCTATGATGATCACCAACCTTTAGTGACCTAACTTTTCCTACTTAAGCAGATATATTCCGCAGAGGTCTCAGTGTTTCTTGGCGGGAATAAACCGTCTAGAACAGCGGATTTGCGTGGTGACATCAGTGTAAATTTTTCATGTGATCCAGAAATCTCATCTAAACTTGTACGTTCATTTTTTCCACATAATCCTATAAACGCTTTCTCTGTATCTTTTCGCTGCCTTAAGGTAACCTCTTTGTCTTTCAGGTTGATCTAGCTTTGGAAGAAATTGTACGGCTTCAAGAGGAAGGCCCTTCGCAGGAAGACATTTCAGCCATCCTTGAAATAGAACAACGAGCTCACGAAAATGGCCTGCAGGTTTTCTTTTTGTGCCAACTATTCAGAGTTACAAATCTTCACAACAAAGTAAATTCATATTTTACTTAGGAACAAAACGTTTTGTTTCCTTCTTGTTTTGTTCAGGAAAACTATTACTGGTTAGACAGGATTCTACGTGGATACCAGTCAAGGGTCTACGCTGGCGATTTGGGCGCTTCATGCCAGGTCAGTTGAAAAAAAAAACCTTTTAACTAGTCAGGTTTCGATTGTACTAGAGAAACACAGTTTTATGAAAAGTAAGAAAATGCTCTTGTGGTTTATTAGATTCTAGAAGAAGGGCGTTTGAGAATGAGAGAGTCACTTGCACCACAAACAGCACAAGCCGCATTACAGCGAATCCTCCCTCACCCTTGCAAGAAACAGTACACTGCTGTCATTCTCATGCCTCAGAGATCACGTTTTGGTTTTCTTTCCTCTATATTTGCGTCTAGCCCGGAGACCCGCTTTATTCGTGACACCAAGGTCAGTCTTTGTGTTAAGTAAATGTAACAACAAATGGATCATTAATATATGAGTTTGTCTCTTTTGTTTCCAGATTTTGGCAGGCATTGCTGGTCTAGCTGTTCTTGTTTTTAGCATCTGGAGATACTCTCGCAAGTAAAAGTCTAATCTCTCTTTCTTGTCTTTTTTAGTGAACCTCGGCGTTTATTATTCAAGTTCTCGTACATTTTTACAAGAGATTTAGAACCACAAACTTATTTGTTGCTACATTTTTTGTGTCACGACTGTAATATTTTAACAGTTTTCGTCTATACATTGAGACATGAATAAGCTAAGGCCTTCTCTTCAGCTAGCTCTCTTGCAGAGTCGTCCATTTTCTCTCTGGAGAACTCGTCAATACTTAGTCCTTGTACGATCTTCCAACTCCCTTTCTCGCAGATAACCGGAAACGAGTAAACCAAACCGGGTGCTATACCGTAAGAGCCATCAGAACAAACACCCATAGAAACCCAACTTCCTTTCGGTGTTCCAAGAAACCAATCATGAATATGGTCACAAGCTGCGCTAGCAGCTGATAAAGCACTCGACTGTCTCCGTGCCCTTAGAATCTCTGCACCACGTTGCTGAACTTCTGTACTAAACTCGTTCTTCAGCCATTTCTGATCAGCGACAAGTAGTTCTCTCACCGGTTGATCTCCGGTCTTTGTAGAGACCGTTGCATGATTGCTGTCTGGATACTGTGTTGAAGAATGGTTTCCCCAGACGATCACGTTCTTCACGCTGCTCACGGGAACACTTAGCTTCTCCGCAAGGCGAGCTTGAGCTCGGTTATGATCGAGCCGAGTCAGGCAAGTGATGTTTTCTTCCGGGATCGACGGTGCAAACTCTTTTAAAATCAGGGCATTTGTGTTCGCTGGGTTTGCTACAACGAGAACCTTGCAATCATCAGATGCATATCGCTCTAGAGCCGAAGCTTGAGCTTTAAATATCACTGCATTTTTTGACATCACATCTCTTCTTTCCATGCCTTCTTTTCTTGCGAATCCGCCGATCATTATGGCGATATTCACACCTTTACAAGCTTCGTCAATATTTGTTGTCGCGAAGACGCCGTGGAGGAGAGGGAAGGCTGAATCTTGAAGCTCCATCTTCACAGCTTCTAGTGATTTTGAAGCTGGTTCTATATCAAGTAAATGCAGAATCATGGGTTGGTCTTGACCTAGCATCATACCTCGTGCAATCATTGGAGCAATTGCATATCCTATGTTCCCTGTTCAAAATAATTCACTATAATTAATTCATATTTCAATATTATTATTCACTATGAGTCGAGAGCATAAAAGAAACATAAACCTAGTACTTGGTTGATTTTACCTGCTGCACCAGTGACCAGAACCCTTATAGGTTCTTTCTCAATCTTTAACAAATTGCACATGTATACTATCATTTTCCATGACAGTACAACGCATAACAAGAGAACCAAAGATTTCTGAATAACAAAAGTATAATCAACTTCTCCTCCGACGACCTCCATTTTTTCTTAAGAAGTAAAATGTAATCAAGCAACGAATGGGTGTTCATGTAATTCCAAAGTTTAATTTATAAAGCTATAGAAACCAAGAAAGAGAAAAGGTATCTATGGAAAGTTGAGAAAGAGGAAATATGTAACCTGATACTTATACAAAAACCTAAGTCATACAACAAAGACAATGAATATATGGAAAGAAACGTCGCCGAGTAAAGATCCTCAAACTTTTTATATATTCATAGGCATAAAAATAATTATGGTATTATTCTTAATAAAAGTACTAAACCTGGTTGAATCGGGTTGGACCACATGGTTCAATGACCCAAAAGTTTTTCCGGTTCGGTTATTGGTCCAGTTTTTAAAACATACAACATTATTATTTAGCTCATAATGAGAAGTTTACTATTCAAAGGGAGACAATCCCATTTTCTAAGTTGGTTTTGGCTCGGTTTTGTAAATTAAATTTCTGGTTTAGTTTAGGTTATAAGTTGGTATAAAATAATTTATAGGATAAACTATTAATTTAATAAGTTATATGATAAATGTATAATCAGTTGAGTTTCTGATTTTCAGTTTTCCACTTAATGAAAACAATCGGATTGGTTTAGCTTAAAAATTTTGGTTTCTTTTCCCCTATATTTGTAACTATAGGGTATATATATTAGGCCTGTAAAGGGCTAACATATCCCGAAGGAGTAGTGGTTAATGGCACAAGCAGTCTCAGCCCAATAAAGCCCAAATAAATGATCTAGGTTTAATTCAGTGTCACATATATAATCTAACTTATCCTCCCTCGTCGCCTTCCTGTCTCTCGACGTTCTTCCAGCCTAAGGTACTCTCATCAAGCTCAATTCTCTGTTCTTTGGTCGTAAATGATATATAGCATCAAACAGATCTGTTTAGTATCCCGTAAGAGAATCTTGTGTTCTAAGTGTTTCTTGGTTTGGGATAAGCACAGGTAAGAGTTTGAAGAAGTGCATCACAGACCAAAGAGAAGATGTCTGAGAAAAAAGGAAGGAAAGAGGAAGTGGTGACCAGAGAGTACACCATCAACCTCCACAGACGCCTTCACAGCTGGTTAGCTTTCTTAAAACCTTAATGTTCTTCTGTAACTCCTCATGTGTCATCTGCTTATTCATAGTGTTGTAATGAAATGTAGTCTCTTCCTGCTATAGTATTGTACCAATCTTCTTATAGGGTTGTGTGTTATATGATTAGTGTCTCAAGATTATATTCTTCCAAATGTAATCATACATTTTAAGTTAATATTGTAGTTGAATTCTTAAGGAAACGTTTTTTGTTTTATTGTTTTACATGTTTTCAATCCTGGATTTTAGCTCTTTAGAGTTTGGTATTGTGAGATTTAGTGTCTCCTGCTAATAACAGAATTAACTATGTAACAGTACCTTTAAGAAGAAGGCACCAAAGGCCATCAAGGAGATAAGGAAGTTTGCAGAGAAAGCCATGGGAACAAAGGACGTTAGGGTAGACGTTAAGTTGAACAAGCAGATATGGAGCAGAGGAATCAGAGGACCTCCAAGGAGGATTAGGGTGCGTGTTGCTCGCAAGAGAAACGACGATGAAGACGCAAAGGAAGAGTTTTTCTCACTTGTCACCGTTGCTGAGATCCCTGCCGAAGGACTCAGTGGACTTGGCACAAAGGTTATTGACGAGGAGGATTGAAGAGTTTGACTAGACTGTCACTTGGACAAGTTTTGGGGCTTTCTTTTTCAAGTTCTTGTTGTTTTCTTTCAAAGTGTCTCTGTGTTTTTTTTTGTAGTGTTACTTGAATTGTCTGATGCAGTTTATTGGAAAGACTCGTTTTCTTCTCCAAAGACCTAAATATGAATCTGTTTTCTTGTTCTTATCATCTGAATTTTTGCCTGGAGCTCGCTTTCCATGGTTCTGAGTGATTGTGATAACCAAGGTGACATACAGAAGCGATGATGGTGTTAAACAAGGTGATATAGAAGTCATGACCAATGTGATACATATGCTTTCTTTTTTATAAGCTATGGTTACAGTGTTTTTTTTTTTAAATCATCGTTATGGTGTTCTGTGACTTCTTATATAAGAAAAATAATCAAATGCTAAAAATCTCGTAAGATTTATATATGGGAACTTGAAATGAATGTTACAAGTTGAAAAATAATCAAATAATCAAATGCTAAAAACTCTTTAATGTTTTTCGGTTTATTATACGCTACTCACACAAAAAAGCAAAAAAGAAAACGTCGACAGCAGGATTCGAACCTGCGCGGGCAAAGCCCAATTGATTTCGAGTCAATCTCCTTAACCACTCGGACATATCGACTTTTTGTCATGAGAAGCTCCGTTAAGCTTTAATAAACTTGGTAGATCCCATTATCAGCTAGTTGGCAAAACCACCAGCACCGGTGATCAGGAATTGGTAATTAGTCTAAATACTGAACCGGCAATCAAATCTAAACCAACGTACCAAGTGTATGGCTTGACCGATTATTATCTTATGTTTCTAGTTTCTTTATTTAAATGAGAAAAGCCAAAGGAAAAAGGCAGAGAGAAAAATGAGGTAAGTTGTTGAAGGAGGACCTTAATTGACATCAAAGCTAAGGTATCAACAAACGGGTGATTGGGTTCATCACTCCTTTTTTTTTTTGTCAACATTGGGTTCATCACTCCTAACGACCGGTTTATGGTATTATTAAATATTCGCAGATATCTGAATAGCTGAAATGATTTGACTAGATAACCGAACAAAACCAGTTTCATTAGTATATCTAAAAATCAAATTTCATTCATTACAAAAACCTTTTTAAAAGAGTATAGAGCTAACCGAAGCAGGTTATCAAAACCATCAGACCCAGCAAGCAACATAAAAGAAAACATAAGATTTGTGTTTCGCCATTTTGGTGGCAGAGAGGAAATCTCAAAGATCAGCTCTTCCAGGATAGCGAGGGAAGGGAATAACGTCTCTGATGTTGTCCATCCCCGTAGCAAACAGAACCATACGCTCGAACCCAAGTCCAAACCCTGAATGCTTCGCTGTTCCGTAACGTCGCAAGTCCAAGTACCACTCGTATGGCTCTACTGGTAGACCAATCTCCTCAAGCCTGTTAACAAAAAACACATGAGAGATGGAAATAACCAAAAACTAGCCAACACTGAACAAATAGGTTTCACTTTCACCAACCTTTCCATGATGACGTCAATACGTTCTTCCCTTTGGCTTCCACCAATGAGTTCTCCGACCTAAAAAACACAGCAAAAGACGCCATTCATGTGTATTCATTCTTCCACACACAAAAAAAAAGCAGAAAACTTTTAACTCGGTATTAGGAAGAGATGATGATCTTTATTACCTTTGGAACGAGGACATCCATGGCAGCAACTGTCTTTCCATCGTCGTTAAGTCTCATGTAGAAAGCTTTGATTCCTTTCGGGTAGTTGTACACAATAAGAGGCTTCTGAAACACAACCTCTGTCAAGTATCTGCAAGATAGGAGGAGACACAACAACATTAGTAACCTTATTCTTACAAGTGTTTCCAGTTAATAACTAGTTCCAAGGGTTACAGAAAAAAAAAACCTTTCGTGCTCAGATGCTAAGTCGATACCCCATTCCACATCGTTATCAAACTTCTTTCCTTTAGCCACAGCTTCCTCAAGTATCTTTATCGCTTCCGTGTACGTTAGACGACCAAAGGGAGTCGAGGCAACAAGCTTTAGCCTGTCAATGCATCCCTTGTCGAAGTTCTTAGCCATGAGTTCCATATCATCATAACGTTTCTCAAGCAGCCACTTGCACATGTATTTCACATATGCTTCTGCGCAGTTCATATCGTCCTACACAAAAGTAAACCAGTTTTAAGACACCGCAACAACAAAAAACGAAACAAGAAATGTTTTATTACCTCAAGATCAGCAAAGGCTAACTCAGGCTCAACCATCCAGAACTCAGCGAGATGCCTTGAGGTGTGAGAGTTCTCCGCCCTGAAAGTGGGACCAAACGTGTACACATCGCTAAGACCACAAGCATAAGTCTCCACTTGCAATTGACCAGAGACTGTCAAGAAAGCTTGGCGACCGAAGAAATCTTGCGAGTAATCAATCTTCCCATCGACTTTAGGCAAACCAGGCTTGAGCCTTGACCTCGCTTCAGTCGCGGCTAAATTCGCCTTCGCATCATTGAGCTCAGCAACGGAAGCGAGGATCGCTTCCTTGCTCGCTTTAGCAGCTTTGAGCTCCGCCACAGCTTCGCCTCTCTCCTTGACAACGACCCTCGCAGCTTCAACGTCGGCCTCCGTAGGAGGAGGGTTCTCAATGAGTTCTCTCTCAAGCTTCTCAGTTGTACTGATCAACGTCGTCACTTGGAACATCTCACCAGCTCCTTCGCAGTCACTAGTGGTGATGATCGGAGTCTGAACGTAAAGGAAACCTTCTTCATCAAAGAAGGTGTGTGTAGCAATAGCAAGCGCGTGACGGATTCTTGCAATAGCTGAGATCTGAAACAAAAATAAGAGACTACACTCAAACCCTAATTGAAATTAAGTAACTTTCTGATCAAGTAACAGTTTTTTCGATTAGGGTTGTAAAGAATCTGAAATCAAAGTCACTGAGGCTAACTAAGCTAGACGAATCTCAAACTCTAAATCAAACACAAGGATCAAAACAAGTGTTTTTTTTTAAATTTACTCAAACCTAATTAAAGTCAGTAGCTTTCTGATCAAGTAATAGTTTTTTCGATTAGGGCACTAAGCCCTAATTGAAATCAAGAAGCTTTCTGATCAAGTAATAGTTTTTTTTTAATTAGGGCTTTAAACAATCTCAAATCAATGTCACTGAGGTAATAATTTTTATACTCACCGAGTTGGTTCTTGCACGAAGATGAAGAAACTCTCTCAGCCTCTCAAGAGTAAGCTTCGTCTTAGGAATCGGGTACGTACCCGGATCCACAGTCCCCACATCAACCACCTCCACAACGCTAAGCTCAATCTTCTGCTTCGTTCCTTTACCTTCCGGAGGAAGCTTCAAACACCCATCGACGGTCACGCAAGTCCCCGTCGCGATCAGCTTTGAGAGATCCGATACGGAAGCGTCCACCATAACCTGGAGGTTCGCCGGGCACGACCCATCGTTCACCTCGAGGAAAGCGAAAGCCCCTTTCCCTTGCTCCCTCCCGGTTTTGACCCACCCGCTGATTCGGACCTTCTGACCCGCGAGTCCGGCTCCTCCGTCGGGTCGGCCCAAGATCGATTGGATGCGGACCCGATCGGAAAACCGTGCTTTCTGCACCGTTGAAGAGGAGGCTTCGTCGCTGGTTAGTGAGACGGCGGCTAGTTGATCTACCGGCGGCGGAATGTCTCCACCCATTGTATTGTTCGTGCGTAGTGATAGAATCTGTGGAGCTGTTAAAACCCTAAATTGTATATTATGCGAATCTGATTATGTTGTTAATGGGCCTTATGGCTAGGCCCACTGATGAAGAAGCTTTTTAAATGTAAGGCCCAACACATTTCGTTGTTAAGTGGAAATATATATTGTTAGCCCGAAACCCTAGCTCTTGAGATTACGCACTCGTTTCAGGTTATTGCAGCCGTCGGAAGAGAAAGCAGAGAAGCAAATCAGCCATGGGTAATCCTCAGAGCTTCTATAGTGAAAATTGAATCTATTGTTTTTTTTTAGCATTTGGATCTGTTTAACGGTGAGTTATTGTTGATGTTCAGGCAAAGTTCACGGTTCTTTGGCACGTGCCGGTAAGGTGAGAGGACAAACACCGAAGGTAGCGAAGCAAGATAAGAAGAAGAAACCCAGAGGACGTGCTCACAAGCGTCTTCAGCACAATCGCCGTTTCGTTACCGCCGGTACTTTCTCAGCTCCATTTCTCATAGCTTCATAAGAGTAGGAACAGAGATACTTTGATGTTTTATGTATCACTCTATAATAGTTAACGTTGTTCAGTTTAGCTGTGAATTAGGATTAATGTTAAGAATTAGCTACAGAAACATTTCTGAATGTTTACTTTTTTTTATGTTGGATTGTTTATAAATGTTAGCTCACTGGTTATGCTAGTTGCATCACTTGACTTAGTATATGCACATTGATTTATATGTTGTTGATTGATATTTTGCAGTTGTTGGTTTCGGTAAGAAGAGAGGACCCAACTCTTCTGAGAAGTAGAAGCCCTTTCTGTGACCACCTTTCTGTTGCAAGATAGATATGCTGGAACGAGACCTTTCTGTGAAAGGTTCTCTCATTTGGCTATTTTTGTAACCTTTCTTCTTATGTTTTAATTCTATGAAATGAAATACAACTTTTTTACATCTTGATCTAGACACAAAAGTTTGATTCAAGTCTACTTATTTGCACCAACTAATATTATCGTTTATTTTGCATTAAAAACTAATACTAAATTCCAAGAAGCTTTGTTGTTTTGAAGTACTCGTCAACCAGCAATTACCAATGTATACAAGTATGATAAAAAACCTGACGTAGAGCGACTTCAAAGTTCGTCATGAAAGCCTTTTGGTGTATCGGATCCTTTAGATGCCTTCTTGTCTTTGAGGTACTGTACGGCCATGGACGCATGGACTGCAGCGCCGTAAGGAAGTGCATCCTCGTTGACTCTATAAAGTGACGAATGAGCCGAGGCATAACTTTTACTCTCATCTTGCATTCCAAGGAAAGCGAAATGGCCAGGGATTGCTTCCGCAAAGTAGGAGAAGTCTTCTCCTCCCATAATAGGCGATGCTTCCACAAATGACTCTTCACCCAACAAATCTCCCACCATGTTCTTGAACTGCTTGTATAATCCAACATCGTTCACAGTTGGTGGGAGTGGTTCTTTACCGTTTGGTCTTAGATTCACGGATGCATTGCACCTCTGAACTGTTGCTTGCTTGGTAATAACCTGGAACCAAAAGATGACACAGTGGGTTTGTTTTTTTTAGAAGAAGCAATGATAATAGTGCCAATCTTGAATCACGTCACCTCTTTGACTCTCTGTTCAAGCTGAGAAAAACTGGTGAAGGCTCGGAGAGTTCCTCCTATTGTCACAGAGTCAGGGATAACATTGAAGGCATTGCCTCCGTTAACCTTAGAAACTGTAACCACCTACAGAAGCAAATCCGAATGAGCTGCGTTACAAAAAAAGCCTAGGCCATGTATAGGAAAGGACGAAAGGTTACCTTTGAATCCAAAGGGTCGGTTTCACGTGAGACCAAATGTTGAAGACTGAGGACAACACTTGAAGCTGCAATAACTGGATCTACTGTATGTTGCGGGATGGCAGCATGACCTCCTTTCCCTGTGATAACAGCTTCAAAGAATGAAGTACCAGCCAGCATGGAACCTGGACGCGAAGAAGCGTTGCCAAGGGGAACCCGGTTGGTAAGATGAATCCCGAAAATGGCTTCAACAAGCTTCAAAGCTCCTTCTTCAATCATCTTCTTCGCTCCACCCAAACCTTCTTCAGCTGGCTGGAAGATAAGCACCACAGTTCCCTACCAAAACCAAAATACTGAGTATGTCTTAGTTAACTCAAAAGTGCTGTTAAGAGTGTTTATTATAATAATATATATATATATATATATATCCGAATCCGAAGTACTATTAACATAACCGAGGATAGAACCAGGTACACAAAATAAACCTGTAACACGTGGCGATGTTGTTGAAGAAGCTTAGCAGCACCAAGAAGCATAGCAACATGGCCGTCGTGTCCACAAGCGTGCATTTTACCAGCAACTTTGCTCTTGTGCTCCCACTCAACACCTTCCTGAATTTTCAAAGAACAAATCAATTCATACACTTATAAACATTCTCGAATCACTGGTAGTGCACCTGCATAGTCAACGCATCCATGTCAGCTCTCAGCGCGACGAACGGAGGTTCTCCGGTGCCGATGTAGCCAATCACGCCGGTCACAGCGACGGGGTACCTGTACTTGACTCCGATGATGTCCAGCTCTGATCGAATGAGTTTGCTGGTCTCGAATTCTTGGTAACCTAGCTCCGGATTCTCGTGGATCTTCCTTCTGATTCTCACCATCCAATCGACAACCCCCGGAGTTTTCGCGAGTTCGAGGAACTTCTTCGGGAATTGAGATGCATCGCCGGTGGTGTGGGAAGATTCCGATGAAACGTGAAGTGAGAAGAGAAGTTGGAAAGTCAAAGTGAAGAGCAAAAGGTTGTTGAGAATAGCCATGTGAGAGGAAGAAGAAGAAGAGAGTGAGTTGTGTGATTAACTGTTGACGCCACTCGATCAATGTAGTAGATGGAGACTATGATACTACTAATGGGCCTGATATTTTAAATTAAGGGTATGACTGGTTTTCCCGCTACCACCCGCAAACGCAGCTTTTGCGGTTGGTAGCGGTTGCTGGCGTTTTGCAACAATCGCTCAAACCGCTCTAAACCGCTCCAAATCGCTTCAAATCGCTCTGAACCTCATAAATTCAAAAGCTGGTTCCAGCTAGCGTTTGCGGTTGCGGGCGTTTGCGGGAGGATAAAAAAAAATTATTTTTTTTCCAAAACAATATAAATACAAAAATAAAAAAATTCAATAAAAAAATTAAACTGAAATTATAAAAATGCTAAAATATATCAATTAAATTTTAATTAATATTATAAAACTTTAAAATAAAAATATTTTCTATATTTTTAAAAAATTTAAACTATAACTTTCTAAATATAAATTTTATATTTATTATAATATTATTATTTTTGATATTTTTATAATTGTATAAAATGTAAATATTGTTAATTTATTATTTAACTGCTGCTGCATTTGGTAGTTAACCAGTCATAAGTATCCCGCAAACGCACAAATTTCTAACCGCATAACCAGTCGTACAAATCTCTTAAAACCGCTAGAAACCGCAACCACCCGCATCCGCAAACTCCCGCAACCGCAACCGCAACCGCTGCGATTAAACCAGTCAGGCCCTAAGCTCTTTAATGGATCTTGTTGTTAGATCAACAACATGAAAAACTTGTCAACTATAACATCGGGACAACGATTTAGTTTAATTAAAAAGTAACACATTTTGTCATTTCACATATTTCCTAATTTTAATTTTAAGGGGTGTATTCAATTGAAATTTAGGTGATTTGTATCAAAATAACAAATTCACTGTTACTCAAACATTCAACTATATAAAAGGGACTAAATTCAAAGATTTTGGGACTATCCAATTCAGCTAAAATATTCTCATCCAAAAAGAATTAGAAATAGACGTCAATTAGAAGATAATTAACTAACATACGACTTTTGATATTTCTAGAAATTTCAAATTTGTAACTGCTAATTTATTAATAGAATCATATATCTATATTGAATTATGTTCTATTTTTAATCGTTAGACTTCAAGGGTAAATAAATTTTTAATTTATAATATATATAGTTTATAACTTTATATTGTAGTTATAAATAAAGAGAAAATAATCGGGGAGGGTGAAGAAGCTCATGTAAAATTATGTAATTAAAATGGTAAAATGGTGAGTATGATGAGGTGAATCTAAGAAAATTTGTTGTACAAATTATGGTGTTTTCTTCGTCCACTAAAATAATTTAAAATAAAATATATATTCACATAAATAAGTCAATATTTGTTGTTTTTTTTTGGGTAAGATGTTAAGATTATCATTTTTTGAAAGGTTACACTGTTGTTTTTAAACAACTTATTACATCAAGGAAACAAAAACAACCAATAACAACTAAAGGTAAAAAAATCTTAAGGAGGTCTTATACAAGAAAGATAAAAAAGAAGTAGAGAAGAGGAGAAAGAAGAACTTGCCACGTAAGAGAGGAGATGGTCACGCATCATACAGTCGAGAGAGGCAAGGATGACTGATGAAGGTGAGGAGACAGTTGTGAACACACGAGCATTACGCTCTTTCCACAGCAGGTAGATGGCTGACTGAAAGTAGAGCTTGATGACTGGAGTAGCATGCGCATCTGCGTTGACGCGAGGTTGATTGATCCAGGTTGCAACAAAGTGTAGATCAGCCGGAGGAGAAATCCAAACTTCAGCAGCAAAAGACTCCCATATTAAGCGAGAGAAAGAGCACTCAAAGAAGAGATGATGGTGAGTCTCTATTTCCTGATTACAAAAGACGCACGTGATATAAACGCATTACGTGGAATATGTTCCTTGAACCAAATAGTTTTGTGCCAATATTTGTTGTTGATAGTGTTTATATTCTTTTCTGTCATTAGTAACCATATTTTTTAGTAAACTGATCCAAAGAGATTAGTTTGTGGAGCTAACCAAACGAAGATTATAGTGTTTACTTTGGAAAAAGTAATAGGTTGAATGATAAATGGCGTGCGTGCTTTTTCACATGGAAATATGCACATATATTAAAATTGTAAGATTTGAATCATAGAGAAAATATAGTGTATATGACTGAAATTGGTCCATTCCGAAACTAAAGATGGCTAAAATTCTTCTTTGTCAAAATGCATAGATGTGAATCTTATATGAATAGAGTTCTCCATTGCTTATAGCAGTGTAATAAACTTCGTGTGTAAAGGAGAATAAATGTTATATAAGTGAAAACAAAAATTATGATTTTTTTCTTGTGCCTATAGGCTCTTTGCAATTTGAAGAAGAAAGAACATATTGTGTGAAAATCTTTGGTTCGGTCAAATTGTATCCAGTTGTTTATAAAACTGTTGTTATCTAATTCATGTAATTTTCAGTGTTGATTTAAAAGCCCAAAAAATCCATCTATACTGACTTTTTGATATTTTTTTTATGTGATTTGGATTTAAAAAGAGATAAAATTTTCGATAAATTATGTAAACTCAGAACAAGTATTTAGCTTTAGAAAGCATTTACATGTTTCAAACTTAAAATATATATTTATAATGTTTAAAATTATGCATATAAAACCTGTGTAAAATGTGCCTGAATATGTTTCTCTTATTTAATGTGTTAATTGTACTATATATAACATTATTTTAAAATTTCAAAAAGTTTATGTCACATACAAAAAACCATCAATAAAAAATATAATTCTCCATCTATACAAGAAAAATGAAAAATTATAAACATATAAATTTTTAATTAAGAAAAACTAACATTGGAAAAACAAGAAGTTAATGTAAAAGAAAAAAACTTACAAATAATATTATAAATAAAATAAATTTATAAGACACAATCCGCGCGAAGCGCGAAAAAAATCTCTAGTGAATTTTAAAAGCTCATTTACAATCCAGTATTATTGAACTTCACATTTTATAAAGTAATCTGAAATTCATTGTTATTGAAAATATTATTATTGAAAATATTTTAAGTTGTGAATTTTTAAAGTTTTCAAGTGATTTTAAAATGTTTGTGTGGAGTTTATTAGTTAAAAAAATTAAAACTCAAATCTCATGATTTTATGTGATATTGTGGATTGGTTTAACAAAAATCATTTTAATCTCTACAATTCATTCAAATCATCTAAAACCTCGTTAAAAATCAAATCACCTTCAATTTTAGATTGAATACACCTTCTTAGTTTATATCAGAAAGCTATTACACATGATAAAAGAAAATCTCAACAAACCAAGAAAAAAAGATAACTTCATACATTCATAATCATATGATGTGGAAGGTGCAAAAAGGTTACACAAAACTAAACATCTAAAAGAAACCAAAAACATTGCGTTTGCCAAACAGAAAGGCGATATCGTCAGAATAAACAATTATTTCACTTTCCTTCAAAACGGTCTCGTTTCAGGAATATATATGCCTGGAATGGAAGTTTTCTAACCAAAGCTTTTTTATTTGACGTTCACTTAGTGATCTCTTTGGTCACCGGAGGAATATCGACAACTCCGTCACAGTTTTCACCGTCAAGAGTTGGCTTCTCCGGCATCTCTTTCTTCTCCTCAGGTATATCCTTAGGGCCCAAGAAACTTGGCTGATTCGTAGAAGACAACAGCCTTGCCCACATTCTATCCGTAATCACCACATTGTTCTGCTTCTCTGTTATCCTCTGCAGCAACAACAAACACATTCTATCAGGCCTAACCAAATTATTGCATTGAAAGCCAAAAAAACACATTTGATCTGTGGTCAGTAACGTACGTAGTAAGGAATGTATGTTTGTCTTCCATTGACAAGACCACTGGTGTAGCCAGTGTAACCAGCCATTGCACCATGAACCGCGCTCTGAGCAAGAAGTGTACAGTAAACGTTGTCTGATGCATTGCTCGGAACAGCCCGGATCATGTATGTAGGATCTATGTATTTGAGATTCATCACCATATTAATCTTCTTAAAATAATCCTATCACCAGAGAAGAAAAACACTAAGATGAGTTTTCTGGAATGGACTAAAAGAAAGTTTGGAATCTTTTGTACATATATTTCACCTTGATGCTTTGTGATAGCCACAGGCCGACATCTTTAAGAAGCTTGTTACCAGAGGCGTCAGTGTTAGATTCCATGCTTTTGGACATCAGCTCTTGCCCTGCTCCTTCAGCAAGAACAATCACCATGTGACCATTCTCCTTTATCCGTTTCTCTATGAACTCCAACAGTCCACCTTCTCCTTCCAGGTAAAACGGTGACTCCGGAATCAAACAGCAATCAACATCTCTGCTAGCTAATGTAGCATACATCGCTATGAATCCTGTAGTTAAATCACATCGAATAGCCTTTAATCAGTAACATCTCCAAAGGTTCTTAAACTGTAAGGTTCAAAGCAAAAACTTACCACTGTAGCGACCCATAAGCTTAACGAAACCGATACCATTCTCGTTACTCTCGGCTTCAACATGTGCTGCGTTGATAGCTCGCTGAGCCTCCTCCACAGCAGTATCAAACCCAAAAGATTTATCTATCACTGGTATGTCGTTATCGATTGTTTTAGGGATTCCAACCACAGCAACTTTGAGTCCACGCCTTCTAATTTCCTACATGGTTTTATATAATCTAATTCAGCTATTGATTGCTAATATTGTGTCGTATGATTCACAATGGAGTTACCTCAAATATAACTGAAGCTCCTCTCTGTGTTCCATCTCCACCAATGATGTAAACCTGATTGATTCCTCGGTCTTGGATGCTATCAACAATCTTCGTGGTATCATGTCCACCTCGTGAGGTCCCGAGGATCGTTCCTCCGCGTTTATGGATATCGTTCACAACTTTGGAGTTTAAGGGGATAGTGTTCTTGGCATAGAATCCCCTGTATCCACCCTGTTACAAATAACAATCATAAGCACAATAGTCAACAAAAACTCTAAACCGTAAATGAAAAGAGATTCACATAAGCTTACATCGATTCCAAGAATTCTCTTTACTCCATACATGTATGACAAGCTGCTGACTATCTCTCTAATCACGGTGTTGAGACCAGGACAGAGACCTCCACATGTAACAATGCAAGCATGGACTTCGTCGGATTCAAAGTAAACCTTTTGGCGTGGACCAGCGCGTCTGAAATGGACTCCTCTTGGACCATCCTTGTGGACTACAATCTGAATAACAAGAAACATAATCATCTAACACCATCCTTCTAACACTTCAAGAAAAGAAGATGATTTGTACCTTCTCAGGAACACTATCATCCGCATCAACAAAGTACTGCCTGAATAAAACGAAGAAACTCACGTGAACAAAAGCAAAACTTTCAACCCTTAAGACAATGAATGGCAAAACTTCTGAAGATACTTACTTAACAACAGAGTAAGCTGGGTTGTCTTGTAATGGATTTGGGTAAGTCTGCAAACAACACAAACCACGAAACAGATCAAAAACATTGAAACCCAAAAGGAAAAGATTCCACCTTTGTTAATAAACATCATCAGATTCAAATTAAGCAAAACAATCAGAGATCAACGTACAGGAAGATCAGGAAGGTAATCAACGAGGTGGGGAACGTCCTGTAGTATATAACCACCAGGACCGTTGACGATCTTTGGCTTGTTACTCTTTGGACTAGACATAACGTTGATCAAATCAGACAGAAACTACTTTGAAAGGAAGAAGGAAAATGAGAGAGGTTGAATCAAAAACAAGTCAAATCCTATAAAAGAGAACCCGTTTTTGAAGGTGTGGTAAGATAGTGAGAGACCCAAAATAAAGACGAAGAACTTTCTCGCTCTTTTCTTTTAGATGGGGAATTTAATCGAACAGGTGGTAGGCATCAATGATTTTGTACCTAAATAAAAAAATTTAAACGGAAGAATAATATATACATACACAGATATACATGTGTATGTATACCCACTTCGCTACATGATTCTCGGGTATATATATGAAAATAGTGGTGGAAGGAAAAAAAATAAAAGAACGTTTAAACTTGGAGAAGATGATTTGTATTATTCTAGAATCTTTTTAACTTTCCGTTTATTGATTTGGGCCTTGGCAAAGAAGTAATTCATAAATTAATGTTTTTGTGGAGAAAATGATTATTTTAAAATGATTTTTACATCTATTTCGGTATTTCCTTTCAAATTTTTTTTCTTAAAACCATATTTCCTTTCAAATTTTCACTTATCATATTTTATAACTTGAAGAATATTCAGACGTTTATATAAATATAACCAAAACACAGAATCTCTTGAAAGAGAGAAAGACAAGTCCAGTTTCTGTGTCGGTTATATCTATTTTATGTGTTTGAATATTTTGCATAATAGTTTTTCTTAAATCTATTTGCTGGTTGCGAAGAGAGAACATCGTTTTAATATTCTCAAAATGCACAATAAGAGTTGACAAAACGCCTATATAAGTTCATAATGCTATCAGATGACATACTTGCTTATTCGTTTCTATTATAAAATATTTTATTTTTGGAATCAGCTCACGTCGTGTTAAATAAAGCTATACACGTGTAGTCGCCTGATTCTTCGAGTGTTCTGGAATCGACGAGAGCTGCCAATCATATCCATTGATCGACGGTCAACGGAAAATAATGAAAGTTAAATGGTAGTAGATGATCGATGTTATGTCCTGCATTGTCTACTGACGTGAACCATAAGTTAGATACAAAACGAAATTAAATGGGCTATTGCGATAGGAGATCATTAATTAAAGGATGACATATGGGCCACGATAAGGTCCATGAAGCAAAGTCCAATGCCCACTTGCCAAGTTCAGTAATAAGTTGAAACATGCATACGAATCAATTAAGTCATAGAATTTGATAGACGACACATTTAACAAAAGTATGATATAAAAAAAAGCAAATCGGAAGGCACAATGAGAAATAGCAATTTCCTTGCTTCATGCTTGCGTATTATTTATGTGTTTTCATACCAAGTTCTTTTTTTTTTTGCTGAAATAAAATAATGTTCTTAAATAGGTAAAATAGCATTTCATGCTTGTCTGTCAGATTGCTAGCGGAAATTCTACTTCTTTTTCTTTTTCCCTTTCCGGAAAGAAGAATAAAAATTCGAAATCTAATCAGTTTCCCCTTAGAGAAGCTTAATTATAGAAAAAGAAGAATATACATACATAAGTTACAAAATATATATATATATATATATATATATATATATATATACATACATACGTACATACATACACTCTCAGTGTCGCACATTTACATGTATATGTGTATATGTATTGGGACAGCCTATGCAGTATTCTCGTGTATGTATGGTCTAGAAAGTGAAAGGAAAGGTGACAATGAAGGATGGAAAAACGAACGTTGAAACCACTGATAACTAGTTTCATTAATTCTTTTGGCCAATAGTCAAATTCCAAAAGCAGAAGTTGAAAAAATGCCAAGTGTGATGGAAATGGTAAATTAAAATCGTATAATGAATGTTTGGTGGATTTATTAAATTTTTAGTCCTTTGATCATCGACTAAGAATTTTCGGTATCTGGAATATGATCGATCAGGTGACATATCATGGTTGTTGTATACATTATTGAGATAATGTGTGGAATATCCCCAATTAAAGTCTAAATTGACTGAATGTCCATAATTATGGATAATTCAAAAAAGAGTAACTTTTTGACACTGTGCGGACGAAAATGCTCTTATGCTTTGTCGAAAACAAGTAACTTTAGATCTATCAGCTAAATATTTACATAGCAGGTAACAATCTACATATCAACTAACATATCCACTAATAATTTCAGTATCATCTAACAATCTATGTATCAAACAAATGTATCGACTAACAAATCATTTATCAGTTAATAAAACTATTAACAATTAATTAGTTATTTATTAAATAGCTCCAAATCTATTTGTAGCAGCAAACACTTCATGTATCGATTAAGAATCTATTAAAATCTAAATAATAGCAGGTAAGTAATAAAATACCTGCTAACGTATATATTATCTAAAAGTTGATTGTGATTCGAAATTGGAAACATTGGAATTGGGGTGAGATAATAAAATTAGCATTATGGGTGTCAAAAGAATCAGAATAAAAAAATAAAGATTTGTGTTGAATTAGAAGATGATTTGAAGAATTTGTACAAGAGATAAAAAGATTAGAACACATAAAAAAGAGAAGAGAGAGATATAGAGATAAGGATATTATAGTCACTAAAAATATTAAAAAGAAATAAGGTTATATAGCAAATTACATGGGTTTCTGGGTGCATCTACACCAATTACTCTACGTTATTTACCCAGGCACAAACCACATCATGCATAGCTATGTTATATTTAAATAAGTCTTTTCCGATAACATTTACATACACAACACCGAAGACAGTATTTGAAACAGAGTACAATACAGAATTACGATTTGAGAAACGGAAACGTAATCAAATCTATTGAAATGATGGGGAATACATGTGTTTCTAGAGAATATTTAATTTATAAACGAAATAATCTTTATCGATTCTTAAGTTAATCTTATTGAACTACAGCTAATAAATTATTCTCATCTCACACATAACTCGAGCGGAATTTTTTTTTCTTTTTCCTTTCTCTTTTACAAAGGGAGCAAGATGTGAAACCTAATAATCATGAGATTTTTACCAAAAAAATAATAATAATCATGAGATCAAATAAATCATAACCGTTATATATGTTGTTCAAACAAATCTGCGGATGGGCCCCATCTCCCGACATTATCATTGGACCCACATCAATGTAGGAAGTCCAAAGAAACCAAAACAAATTAATTTCCTCCTGTATACAGTAAATCAAATAACGTGGCCAAAGTAAAAAAGAGAAAGATTCGTAATACATGTGTTTGCCTTATAATCCAAAGAGATTATCCTTAAATGCTTTTTCCTATGTTCTTTATCTGCATTCTTTAGAATATAATATTTTTATATAATACTAGGGTAAACCCGCCCTACGGGCGGGCGAGTAAATAAATTAATAATACAATTTTTAAAAATATTAATTTATTTTTAACTTAAAGTAGCATTGACTTTTATAACTTTTTACAACAATTTTAACTATTTATTTTACTCAGTGACAAAAAAAAACTATTTATTTTACTATTCATTTTAGAAATTATATTATTTTCTAACTAATAAAATTTTAAAAAGTTAGTATTTACTTTCTATTTAGTGGTTTGCTTAGTTTAACTATATCAATAAAGAACAAACTTTTTAAAAAATTACAGACTATTGGACTAAGTAAATGAAGTTATTTTTTTCTCAGAACCGTGTTTGATGTGTATTCAAAAAGGTATTTACCTTAGACTCTTGAATCTGTACTATTATTTGCGAAGTAAATTTTTGCAACGGAGCTCTCACATTAAAAGTTAAAGCGGTTAATAGCTATACTACCCTTAATGAATTTGTATATAATTAACTATATAATCAAAAACGAATTTTTATTTATAATATTAATTTTTTTTTCAAAAAGATAAATTTTACATTGTGTTGTTATCTTAAAACATATTTTATATAATCAAAAACGAATTTTTATTTATAATATTAATTTTCTTTTCAAAAAGATAATTTTTACATTGTGTTGTTATCTTAAAACATATTTTTCAGTTATAAAATTTAAAATAAGATATAAAACTATTTATAATAATTAAGCAGTTAAAGTCATTGTCACCTTTAATGAATTTTATATGTAATTAATTATATAACTACAAACGAATTTTTACTAATAATATTAATTTTCTTAAATAAGCTAATTCTTATATATTGTGTTGTTATCTTAAAATTTATTTTCAATTATAAAATTTAGAAAATAACAAATAAAAAATTTATAATTAAACATTAATCAACTAAATTTGTATAAATATATTTACTTAAATATTTTTAATATGTGAATGTTTTCTTTTACAATTTCAGCATAATAATAAACATATATATTTTAGTTCAATTTACGTTATATATTTATATATATATAATTTGATGTTTGATTTTTTTAAAACAAAAATAATAAGTTATCATGCTGATTTTTGAATTAATAAAATATAAACTAATATATATATGTGTAAAACGATTATGCCCGCAAGTGCGGACAAAACATCTAGTATATATAGAATTTTTGGGGCTCCAAATTTCTGAAAGTTTAGCCTCTCGTAGTGATTTAGACTTGAGGTTTCTCAACCCTCATAGTTAGTGACCTGTGTTCGAATCTTTGATTGTATATATATTTTGGAATATAATCTTTTATAGAAAGAAAAAGGAAACCAATAAGAAAAAGCTGAATGGCAAATCAAAAACGAATCAGGTCAAGTTTTATGGGTTAAAATAACATTTTTTCTGGAAGTTTTCTAAAAACACTATAAATCAAAAATCTTAATTTGAATTAGATATATTTCTAATCATTGTATCGCCTTTCAAAGAACTTTTGATACATTACACTACCTCGTTTTTTTCTCCATGCCACCACCCTCTTCGTTTATACACTGGTACTTTTTCCTCTTCTCTTTTGTTGATATAGTATGTTATGGTTTTGTTTTCATGATTTATATCCTATCAAAACTATATTAATTACATATTTACTTGTTATATGAAAGGCCCCATATTTTAAAATTGCCTTAGGCCTCTAGATAGCCTCGCACGGCACTGTTTCCTCTCTTAGTTATATATTTCTTTCATAAATTGAATTGTTTTTTGAGAGGCAATCCTGGGCAAGCACTTTGCTTCAGACACAATGATGATCGAGATACAAAGACTCATGTTCAGTTCAAGTTTAGTAGACAAACTAAGTCACTTCTGTATTTCTGTCTGTTTTTTGATATTCTAGTCTTTGATATTTTTTTTTCCTACAATTACTTCTAATCTAAGAAACTGTGTAATGTATTGTCTTCTATTATCTTAATGTACTTTCTACCTATGAAACTGTTCAATCTAGTTCTCTGTTTTTATTCAGTATAATAATGCTCTGTTTTTTCAATCATCTTTTTTTTTGTTATTGCTCATACTTACAACATTTCTATTCATTAACATAACAATTTCATGACAAAATTCATGTTGTTATGAAGATATTAAGATAATGATCAAATGCATATAGGATAAAATGATATCACCACTTCGGTTTGGTGGGGAAGGAAGCATCTTATTGATTCCACAGACACCCCTGGTTTCCCAGTGTTCATCCTGATGTAACCTTTCTCCCCACCCTCCATGTTGGTCCCCAAGAATTTTTCACAATGATATAATCTGAACCCTTGCTTGATCCATACCCAACTGCAGTAACACCATGGTCCAAATCGACCCCACACTGCCCATCAAAGACATTTTTCACATACCAAAACACAATAATTCAAACATCAAGAAGATTATTCATTTTCCATGGATTTAATAATGTACTTACACCGCTGGAAGTCTCTAGCAGAAGCATCAATAGCGACACTGAGAGATTGATGAGCCAATGCCTTCAAGAGATTTTTCTCATCATTTCTACGTGCATCTTGGTGCCCGCTGATAGTTACCATTTCAGATTCATCTGGTTTAAAAACAAAGAGAATTAGTACGACCAATTTATTCCTTTTTTGCAGTTACACAAAAACCTTTTGCATTTAGAAAGTTCCTTCTTCCATAGAGTAAGGATAATCCTCTTCCTTGCGAATACGTTATTCACCACGTACTCAAAAGCATAATCCATGAAACCACTGTTGCAGCCATTGTTGTAAGTTGTGTCACAGACTACAATCTATGAGTTATGGTTCAGACAATGCTGTCAAGTTTGCGGTCACAATCTTGTTTACACCTTCCACTGCAGCAACTGTCCAAAAACGCCCAATAACTTCCTGCATAACAATTCAAAAAAAAAATCTAAATAAAAAATTAAAGCTATAACACATCAGAGTCCAAGATTTTTGCTTACCGCAAGAGCCTTGGTTCTTACCGCAAAAGCTCATATATCCCTTTTAATTGGCTGACGTGGATAGGCTCAATGGAGCTCATATTGTTGTAAGTTGTGTCACAGACTACAATCTATGAGTTATGGTTCAGACAATGCTGTCAAGTTTGCGGTCACAATCTTGTTTACACCTTCCACTGCAGCAACTGTCCAAAAACGCCCAATAACTTCCTGCATAACAATTCAAAAAAAAAATCTAAATAAAAAATTAAAGCTATAACACATCAGAGTCCAAGATTTTTGCTTACCGCAAGAGCCTTGGTTCTTGACATAGTGCACGGCTCCTTTCGTTCTCCACTCAACAGATTTAGGCAAAGCCTCACATCAAAGTCCTTATAAGCGAACTCTTGCTCTTTCTACATCAGTCTTGAGCCCCAAACTCAATAATCTCTTCTTAATGATGATCGGAACACTCCGTAACCTCTCCTTCGTGGCTCAAATCTGAAAACTCGTTGAGACCAAGCCATTAGCTTTTCACTTTCTTGTTAGTCTTAATGCAACTGAATCTGTTACTGACGCTTGGTCACATCCCAAGCCACTCTCATAAATCTAAACCTCGAATTCGCTTCTCCAAAGGTCCTGGTTTTATCAACCGAGTCTTGATACAGACATATATAACCAAGCCTTCAAATCACAGAAAATGAAATTTTTTTTTTTTTTGACATCTCACAGAAAATGAATTAACTTTGGTGTTTTCACAGTTGAGAAGATGATGTTCAAAGGAAGAAAGCTAGCCTTTTTATAGCATTTTCAATCAGAAATTTAGATCCTTTATACCTGAACACCCCCGACCAGGTCTTCCTCCGTCAATATCATCGTTCAGATCGTGTACCTTTTGACGGCAACAGGAGCCGCATGGGGGAATCGTAATCAGATCTTCTCTTCTTCGTGTTGGAATTTCCAGATTCAACTTTTATCGGAGAAGATTTCTTGAGTTGATCACATAGCTTGTTGATGTTTCCTTCGATCCATCCATGGAGACGAAGGCGGGTGAAGTTGAGACCACGGACCAGTGTCGCAGAACCAAAAAGAAAAAATACAGCTTGTATATAGAATAGAGGAGAAGCTGAAGCGTGAGTGATCACAGAGACAGATGATTAATTAAAGGAGGAGGGAGGAAATAAGTCGTAAATAGGAGTGTAAAAGTCGTGCACGATATACAAAAATGGAGAAGATGACTTGCTGGCGTTGTGTGGATGATGACGTGGATCATTAAAATGATATGATTGGTTGATTTAATTGGCTGACGTGGATAGGCTCAATGGAGCTCATATATCCCTTTTAATATAGTATAGATGCTGTTTGATTAATTAATCCGGAATTAAGCTCAAAAGTTAGTCATGTCAAATGATTTAATCAATTAACTAATGAAAATGTCCTAACTCAAATTTAACTAAAACACGTAAAACGAGTTGGAATCTCCGAAGGTTCCCTATTCATCAAAACCTCTTTTTTATACAAAAATATAATAATTTACATCTCAATCACAATATTGAGAAACAAGTATATCCTTTTATGAACGATAATAGAGATTGTACTAGAAAATAGGGATTTACAAAAAGTAGAATACTGAAAACAGAATTAAATCTTAATCAGTTCATAAAATGTTATTTTATTCACAATATCCTGAACTTGCATTGTTTGCGCAAGAGCTATTGTACATATATATATACGGCTGTAGAATGTATATACGTATACTTTACGTCATTAGAGAAAATAAAAATAAAAACAGAAAGAAAATACATAAATAGGTTTGGTCAAGTCATCGAGGACTCGCAGACGACAAGACAGAGTAAAATTAGGGTTTAACCTTTTCAGTCTCAACTCCTTTTATTTCCTTTACTCTTCTTCTTCCTCTTTCTTCTTCCTTTCTTTATCTACTTGACATAGATTTTCCAGTACTTAAAGTCGTATCCACATGTGTTTCTGTGTCTCTCTGCAACCAAAAAGAAATAGTTATAATAATTAAACTTTGTTCAAATCATAAATATACACTTACAATAAGTTGTTCATATAAAGACATATATTATAATCTCTAGCTATATATATATTGAGATCACTCCCGTCTTTATCAAATTCTTCTACTTCTCTTCCACTTTTAGTTCAGTCGATCTGATATGACTCGGGTACCTTTGATTTTGTTTTTCACCTTTTTTGGGTCATGTTTTTTTTTTAAATTATGTTTTAGATTTTTTTTTTAAATCTGAGATCATTAATTAATCTCAGGCTTTACATGTTGAGATCAATCTCAGCTAATCAGATTTCTTTCTTTCCATTTCTAGTTTCAGTAGATCTCGTATATATCTGGTCATCTGAATATATATTTACTTTTTTGTAACTGTTATGCGTTGAATATATATATATATATATATATATATATATATATATGTGTGTGTTTTTATTCTTCAAGCAATGTATTGAGTCGAAGCTTTATTTTTGATGAACTTGCAGATCAATCTCTCGTACTGAATTATACCAATCATCTTCGCTTTCGAACACGGTAATGAAGAATACATGTAACCTCATTGATTCAAAGCTCGAGGAACATCATTATCTTTGCGGATCAAAGCATTGTCCTGGATGTGGCCGCATGATTCAAGCCGCTACTAAACCAGTAATATTCCTATTCCATAACATATATACTCATCAAAAACCAGAAATATAAATAAGATATTCTCTTTAACTTTTGTTTCTTTAAATGTGCTCTTCATCATTTATACACTTTCCTTTTTCTCTCTCTTTTTTAAGAATTGGTTTGGACTGCCGGCGGGAGTGAAATTTGATCCGACGGACCAAGAGCTTGTTGAGCATTTAGAAGCAAAAGCGAAGGGAAAAGAAGGAAATAAGAAATGGTTTCCGTCTCATCCACTTATAGATGAGTTCATCCCAACCATTGACGGAGAAGATGGGATCTGTTACACTCACCCACAGAAGCTTCCAGGTTCAGTTATCTTTTTGATGCAACAAACTTTATAAGTTTTATTAAAAAAGAACCAGAAGTTTGATCTGTACGTATCATCAGCACAAAACAGTATGAACTGATTTGATATTTATATAGTTTAGAGGTGACATATATTTCTTGTACTATAAATCAATCTAGAAATCACCACTCCTTTATTAGTTCCTAGCCTTCTTTTATATTTTGTTTTTTAACCCAAGACTTTACTTCTTTTTTTTGTCACCAGCCTTAATTTTTCAATAAAACTATGAATTCATTTTGAAATTCATTCTATTATATATATATATATATCCTAATCATTCTTAACTATATTATTACTAATCATTCTTAACTATATTATATCCTAATCATTATATATATATATATATATATTCTTAACTACACATATATATATATATATATATATATATCCTAATCATTCTTAACTATATTATTACTATGAAGTTTTTGGAATATTTTCGCATGTTCTCCGTGTTATATAAAAAAAAATGTACTTCTGATATTTTAGCTAAATATGTAGATTATAAATAATTAATTGAAAAGGATAAATATTTCTTTGAAATATCTACATCGAAAATGGTTAAAAAAAGTTTCAAAAGAAAAGGTATTCTGAAGTACAATAATGATACATATTTAGCTAATTTAAAATTATCAACATAGGTAATCCAGTCTTTAATGAACCTGGCAGATTAATTTTCGTCGATAACTTCTTAGTTATTCATAATATATATATATATGTAGCAATGAATGTGCATGCAAGTGGTAGTATAGGGCTCTTGGATAATGTTTGGTAACCTAAGTTTGGAAAGAAAACCACATTCTTCGTAATAACTTGTTACTCTTACATTAGTTCTCCAGAGTTCTAAATTTCTAATTGACGTCAATTTAAATATTCCATGTTTTTATATTAGGGGTAACAAAAGATGGTTTAAGCAAACACTTCTTCCACAAACCATCAAGAGCTTACACAACCGGAACAAGAAAACGACGCAAAATCATCCAAACGGAACAAGACTCCGAGTTAACCGGATCGTCATCCGAAACGAGATGGCACAAAACCGGCAAAACAAGACCGGTTATGATAAACGGTCGACAAAGGGGATGCAAGAAGATATTAGTACTTTACACAAACTTCGGCAAGAATCGACGACCAGAAAAAACAAACTGGGTGATGCATCAATATCATTTAGGGATTAACGAAGAAGAAAGAGAAGGAGAGCTTGTGGTATCCAAGATCTTTTATCAGACACAACCTAGACAATGTGTTGGTAATATTAGTTGGTCGGAACAAAATGTTAGTTCCAAGGGCTTGATAGGAACTGGTGCCGGAGATGAAATATGCGGCGTTGCTGCCGCCTTGCAGAGTCTTGGCTCCGGTGACGTTATTTCTAGGGTTAATACGAACCCCTTTATAAGAGCCTTAGATGAGGTATATGATATTTCCTGTATATTTCTCTTTTATGCTCAAGTTTTACATAAAAATAAATGGCCATATTGTGGTGTCGTAACGCAACACTGAGAGTTAATCAGACATTTTTTTTGTGTGTGTTGTAATTAACATGTGTATGTAATTAAGGGGACAGCCGAAGCTTCGAAGGGAAGAGAAAACCGGCTTGTGTCCGGCACGTGCGAGGAAGTACATGATGGGATCATAAGATCATCGTCATCAACTTCATATCATATGATTCATGATCATAATCAGCATCATCAGACCGGAGAAAGAAGAGAATTTCACATACCATCTTCGTCATCATATCATGAGTCAATCTTCAACATTACAAGTACTGTGCCATTTCAGGTAAAGTTCCCGTTACTTCATTTTTCTTGATAATGAAACCCAAAATTAAATTCCAAATATATTTTGTATATATGTCGCGAACGTGCATGGATGGATGGATATACATTAGTAGGAATATAGTGCAACGTGCATGGATGGATATACATAGTAGGAGTATAGTGTTTCTTGACTTCTTTTTGGTAAATATGTTAGGAAGTGTTTCTTGTCTTCTTGGACATTTAATCATGACAACTCATTTAAATAAAAGCTATAATGATGTTGGATCTACAGGCTCATGCAAAAAGTTAATCATGCAATCTATCACAAACTCAATCTTGTTCATATCTTATAAAAAGTAAATTAGCTTGCAAAAGTAACACGTAAAGTATACATGGGTAGTGGAAACGTATGTATAGTATGTATTAAAACCACCACATACGTATACGATCTTTATATTGCTATCCTTTTATTGGTGTGATGTGAATTGTTTATTTTTGTTATAGAGTAATGTTACTTGTATCTTTTTCCTTTTTTTTTTAATAATGACAGCAGCAACAATTAAGGGGTCGATCATCTGGTTCGGGATTAGAAGACTTAATCATGGGTTGCACATCTACTTGCACAGAAGAGGTAAGCTTCTAATAAAATATTTAATCAATTAATTTCGAGATAGGTGTATAAGCTATGGCTATGTGATTATTGATCCGTGTTTGGCATATATAAGGTCAGTTATAATTACAAATGTCTAAACTTGGCAGGAAAATTCAGAAGCAATTCCACAGCAAAATGCAGACTGGTTAACGTTTCCACCATCCTGGTACGACCAAAGTTATTAAAATGATAGATATTAACATATATCGTAAATAGAATAGTATTACAAACAATTGTTAAGCAACCAGAGGTCAATCATGTAACTGTCTTTTTCATGGGGACAACTGAGAATGAATATACTCCATAAATTAACCATTAGACCGGTCACGATTTCGCAGGAACCAAACCGAGTCAGATGGTCAAAACCGGAGATTTTAACCGAACCAGAAGGAAGCAGAGAAGTCTTGCAAACAATGGGCTTAGCTTTTGATCAATGCTTAGCTATATATAGTATCTGCCATTAACTTACGGCATCAGAGGTCTCTAGACTTTGTATCTTTTTAAATTCCTCAACAACCTATACCACAAGTGACAATCTTTCAGAAACAATAGCCTAAACTTTGTATTAAAAAACACACACAAGTAGATCATGTTTTTTTTGTTAGCTTCAGGATCTGTCTCATGTACTTACTCTCCTCTGCGAAGGATGCAGTAACACCCGCGGTCTTATAGAGCGGACATGTTCAAAAGCTGCAGCTACCGTCATACTCTTGTGCTCAATCTGAGAAACAAAGCGAGAGCCAAAACCTTAAAATACTAACCTAAGCTAATTAAAACGATATGAAAATTAATCTATGGAGTTACCAGATAGCAGAGAACAACGGTAGTACTTCTACCACGACCAGCTTTGCAATGGACGTAAGTGGTTTTACCGAGCAAAGTATTCTCTGTTACATGAAAGGGAATGCATAATAAATCACATAAAAAAAAGAAGTAAAATTAAAGAGAGCACAAAATTTACTCACTGTGAATGAAGTCAAGAGCTCGGGTTATGTCTGCAATGGAAGGAGCAAAGAGGTAATCTCGTGTAGGTATCAGTAGATGCTCCATTTCAAAAGCCTAAAACAAAATCTGCAACCATCAATTCAAACACTCCACATGTAGACAAAAAGATTGGGGAAAGTTTTTACCAACGTTGTACAAAGAAGATGGAACCAAAGTCTCAAAAGGTTCGTTAAGAGTGATCACGCCACCAACTCCTAGTTGTTTTAGTCGCGGAACGTCCTTACGAAATGGAACCGCTCCCATCAGAAGAAACTGATAAAATAAAATAAAATAAAATAAAATAAAATGATTTCTCCATGACTCCAAATGAACAAGCAAAAAGCTATCAAGACAGAAACAGTTCTAACTACAGATCGATTGTCTGAAAAGACATGATCTTTAAAGATAGAAACAGTCAAGACCAAGAAGCTGATTGATTTGCAATAAGAAGAAGTTACTGATATTTCTCAGCTGCTCCAAACATCAAATCAATAATAAATACTCCGACTTTTGCTAGCTCAAATGAAAATATTAAAGAAAAAAAAGAAGAAACCTCGTCGATTTGATCCCACCATCGAAATTCAGACTGGAGTTTGAAGCGGAGGAGGTTGTACAGAAGAGTCGGGTAGAATAGGATCCTACCACCCGCTCCGATTAGAGCTCTCTTTGCTTTATCACCCTTGAAACCTATACCCTTCTTCTTGTGATTTTTCGAAACGCCGTCGTCCAGGGATGATCGCTGCGTCTCGTCATCTTCCTCCGTTTCATCTTTCATTGCCGCCGGAGATTCAAAGTCAAACTGGAAAGAGCAAAGTGTGTTCTTCTTCAACATCCAAGACGAATCGACATATTAAGGCCCATTTGAGTAAATTTAAGACGTATTGGGCCTTTATAAAAATCTAGAAGGCCCATTTGACTAATCTGGTCTTCTTTTTCGTCCAACAGGTCAAATTAAGACGTACCGGCACGTGTCGTTCACTTATCATCTCTCTCTCTGTCTCTGTATTATGTGCCACTGCTACACTTGGACGCTATCTCTAGAACATTCCGATTAACCACAGAAGAAGCAGAGCCGAGGAAGATGTCGTGGCAGACTTATGTAGACGATCACTTGATGTGCGATGTCGAAGGCAACCGCCTCACCGCCGCCGCAATTCTCGGCCAAGACGGTAGCGTCTGGGCTCAGAGCGCAAATTTCCCTCAGGTTAGGGTTTGCTTCTTCACCCTTAGCTGATTGTTACTAGCTATGGCCGTTTGATTCTTCGAGACTTTGCTGTTTCTGGTTCGATCTGTGTTGATACCTGGAGCTCTTTTTTTACGTTTTGGTTTTCTCTGCTTCATATGTTGTATAGTTTGATTAGTTTCCATAAGATTGAGTAGAAGAAGTTCGACTCATAAAGTTTAAGGCTTTCTTAAGCACAAAGTTTTTGACTTTGCAGATGGGTTTCGTTCCTTGTGTTTGTGCTTCTTATAGAGTGAACTTACGAAGTGTTCACTGATATTTAGTTTTACACGAAATGTTGTTTCTTGAGATAGGGTTTCAACATTTGTATTGGTGATCTATGTTTTCTCTCACTGTTTTAGTATTGGCTTTGTTTTAGTTGAAGCCTGAGGAAATCAGTGGCATCAACAAAGATTTTAATGAGCCTGGAACGCTTGCCCCAACGGGATTGTTCATCGGTGGCACAAAGTACATGGTCATCCAAGGAGAGCCAAATACTGTTATTCGAGGGAAGAAGGTAACTTCAATCTCTTGCCTTTTTGTTCCCAAGACAGTTGTTTGTTTATGAACCAGTGCTACCTTTTTGGTTTACCTTGTAGGGAGCTGGTGGTGTTACCATCAAGAAGACCACACAAGCCATGGTCTTTGGTATCTATGAAGAGCCAATGACTCCTGGACAGTGCAATATGGTTGTTGAGAGGCTTGGTGACTACCTGATTGAATCAGGGCTCTGAAACCCATGCTGCTGCTATGTTGCTGTCGCTCATGCTGTCTTTATATTGAGAGAAAACCTATTTATATATCGAATGTGATCAATCGTTTTAATAGTCCAACTGTGTAACTATTACCCCTTACCATGTGATGGATCCTTGGGGTTGTATGATTTTATAAAACAATTTGGTATTGTCTTCGTTTGTGTCTGAGTTAAAATTGTTTTTAGTGAATGGCAGTTTGGTAGCATAGCTTGTTTAGAGTTTGAATGGTCCCAGATTGATTTTTTTTTTTTTTTTTTTGTGAATTGGAACCAAAATAGATTCAAATCATAGACACAGGTGATTGCATTACAAGTTCTCAGATAAAATGTCTGTACAACAACTCACTTCAGGAAGATAGACAAAACCTTAGATGGTAACAATTTCTAGACCAAACGTTGAGGAACAAATCTTACCTTTTCTCACTATTGCTACATTCCTGCTACAACACTGACTCACTTTTCTTTCAGATTCTGGGTCACAATGCCTGTGAGTTTGTAGTTTGCAAACTGAACAACAACAAGATCACGAGACAGAGACTCAAATTCCATACTAGAGATTCGTTTCCATGTGAAGTAGAAGCAGAGGAACTCAATGCAGATGCATTCGTCGCCTTGGTGTTGTTCCTGTACAAGATTTCAAAGAATACGTATGCATAGTTACTTCAATTTGCAAATCTGAAACAAAGTTTGTTTTTAATGACATACCCGCCTGCGGTTATGTATACGCATTTGTCATAACCTGTAACAACATAGAACCAGATTCAGTTTAAACCAAGACTGTTGATTCGTGATTTTGCAAAAACGAACGCTGGAGACTTTTGTTTACTTACTAGGGTCTTTGTTGACCTTAACACCAACTCCTCCAAAGCTACAAGCAACGTCCGTACCTCCGTTCTGCTGGAAGTAACTATTAAACACAAAAGAAGCATGAGAAACCAACGTATCCGGCTGGAAACAAGGCTGGCTCGGTTGAATAGCCGTGCAATCAACATTCCCAGGACCACACGCCCAATCCAAAGCACCTCTCAGCTCTATCTCCGAAGCTTTCGAAGAAGCAATGCACCAGCTCTCACTCCTCCCTCTCGAGTTTCCCCCCCTCGAATTCCCCCGAAACCCGCCGTTCTTCCCCGTGAAATCCAGCTGGTAAACACTCGTCTGGTCGGGATAGAACAGCCCCCAGTTCCTCTCCGAATCCAAACCAGTCTTCCTGTTCTCGTTGAACAATGAGAATATATAAACGTCCATGGCCTCTCCAGGCTTTGAAGGCGTGCCTTGGTTCGTAACCGTGTGGCGTATAATGTTACTATTATACGTCTCCGCGTTGTCAGGAGACGCAGCGCCTTTCTCCTTGGGTGAGCCTTTGGTCGGCCAGCCCGTCTCGGTGACCATGATCTTGATCGTCCTGAAGTTTAGAGCAGTCA
The DNA here is from genome assembly GCF_020379485.1 of Brassica napus. Lineage (NCBI taxonomy): Eukaryota > Viridiplantae > Streptophyta > Magnoliopsida > Brassicales > Brassicaceae > Brassica > Brassica napus. The sequence goes on along the minus strand of NC_063443.1, from coordinate 10,699,388 downwards.
GCGCGTAATAGAGCGCGTCGACTTGAGCATCAAACATGTTCTTGTAGAGCAAACCGGTGTTGGGATCAATCACTTCGGAAGAAGACTCGAACAACACATAGTCCAAAGACACATTGTTGGGAGAATCTCTATAAGCGTAGTAAGGATAAAGATCGACCATGAAAGGAGACTGATTCTCCGCCAAGAACTCGAGCATTGGTCTCAAGAAATACGCGTAGCTGCTGTTGAAGGCTCCAGCGGAAGGAGGGAAGGATCTCGAGAGGACGCCGAGGGAGAGCGTCGTGGAGACTTTGATTCTTCTGCTCAGACCGACTTTCTTGAGAGCGGTTAACACGTTCTGCATCGCGGGGACGACGAGAGAGGAAGCGTTGGTGTGCGGGTCGTCGGTGGATTCGGCTCCGACTGTTATGTAAGTGATCTTGGTGGTTGGGTAGTAGGGTAAGACGCTGTTCTTTAGCCACGTGTCTGCGTTTGATTGGAGCTGGGAGAAGGGTTTGAGGTCGGAGTTTGGGACTCCGATCATGAGCTCGATGGTTGTGTTAGCAAATGCTTTGAGGACTTGGGAGTTGGAGTCGTAGATACGAACGTATTTGATGTTGTGCTGTTTTATCAGCTGGACTACTTTGGCTGGTGTCGGAAGGTCGTCGGCGCTTCTTCCGTAACAGACTCCGACCCTGCCACCGTAGCAACCGTCTGCAATAAAAAAAAGAAGAAGACAGAATCAATTGTTTTTCTTTTCCGACCAAATTTGTCAGTGTTTCAAGAACTGCAATTGTGCATAAGCTCGAGCCCTACAGTAGATTACAAGAGGATAATGTAAACTATCAAATTCTCTATTGATATAAATCGAAGCTGGAAACTAATGAATATGTAGCAAAACAAAGTCTCATAAAGTTCACTGAAGTGGAGAATCATTTGGTTTAAGGGTTCACTGAATAGTAGAGGGTGAGAGAGAGAGAGAGACAAACCCAGAAGCAGAAGCAGGAGAGAAATGGAGAAGATGAGCTTCCCCATTGATTAATAAATGCACTATCTTGCTTCCTTTCTCGAAAGAAGGAAGTTTCTTCTTCTTCTTCTTCGAGCTTCTTCAATCTTTGTGAATAAAGTGTAAAGCTTTTTTTGCTCAAAAAAAAAGAAGTTTAAAGCTTTTTCTCTCTCTCTACAAATAGCTGTCTCTGACTCTCTCTCTCTCTCTCTCTCTCTCCGCCAAGAGTAGGAAACTAAAGTTTAGTAATTTTTTTCTATATTGTTTTTTTCTTGTCAGAAGTAGGACTCTGGTCGGAAACAAACCGGGCCACAGGCTGTATAATAAACTCGATTTGATAGACTTCTATCGAATCCGCTTAGCTTTGAGAGTATTTCCACAACTTTAATTTCTCTCCCCCGTTATTTGTGTATTCTCAAAAACTACCCCATTATAAAGCAAAACCGGTCCCATATGACCCAAAAAAGAAAAAGAAACCGGTCCCATATAATTTATGTTTATACGCTCTCGAAATAAGATGATAAATTCGATCAATAAATATATGCTTATCTTACAGCAAAATATTCCATAAATGTAAAAGATTACAACTTTCTTTCGATTCCAAAAAAAAAAAAGCAAATACATCAACATACCGGAGATAACCGATAAATGGCTTAGAGGAAATTATTTCGACCGTCTTTACACTAATGAGCCGACTTAGGGCCCATTTAATAGTCAGCCCATACATTCAGTTTCTTTAGTATTTTATTAATTAATAGTATAATAATTTTATCTTCCCGGTCTTACGCGTTCAAAATTATGTCCGTTACCACTAAGAATCGTCGTCGTCTTCTCTTTCTTAATAGTTTGTTTAGAGCGATAGTCCCAAGATCGCCCCAAAAAGGATGAAGCTCAAATCGAACTTGAAGCAGCTTAATAAGCTCTCCGTTCCAGCTCAGCAAACCCCCATCTCTTCCTTCTTGTAAGTTTCCGCGATTCTCAATCGCACTCATCTTAATTTTTTTATCACTTCCTTCGAGAATCTTATTGGATTCTGAATCTCTGATTGCGAACAAAGGTTTAAATTGATCGAATCTTCGATTGAAACGTGTTTGGGTTAAAATTGGTGAATACGTACAGGACTGCAAGTGGAACGTTTCACGATGGAGATTTTCTTCTAAACCAGAAGGGGCTAAAGCTGACGTCAGATGATAAGCAATCGAGGGTAATCTCACTTATCTAAACCCCTAATCCTTTTTTTTTTAACAGACCAATCAATGTTGTAGAGAAGAATCAGTTTCTTGTGTGTTTGTTTGTCTTTGGTTATATAGCCTTCTGATAGCAAAGAGCTTGATTTCGAAATCACTGCTGAAGACTTAGAGATTGTGAGAGTCATCGGTAAAGGCAGCGGTGGAGTTGTACAATTGGTTCGTCACAAATGGGTTGGCAAGTTATTTGCTATGAAGGTACGTTTTTTTATTCATTGATTAACTAATAGTTCTCTTCCCTCAGCCTTGCAATGTATGTGGTATCATCTTAGCCCTCAGGGATTCATAACACAGCAAGTAGAAAAGTTTTGATCTTTTCATGGAATTTTTTATTTGAGTGTTCATTTCTTATGAATTACAGGTCATACAGATGAACATACAAGAAGAAATTCGTAAGCAAATTGTCCAGGAGCTCAAAATAAACCAAGCATCGTCTCAGTGTCCACATGTTGTTGTCTGTTACCACTCTTTCTATCACAATGGAGCCTTTTCCCTTGTCCTCGAATACATGGACCGTGGCTCTCTTGTTGATGTCATAAGACAAGTGAAGACTATCCTTGAGCCTTACCTTTCTGTTGTCTGTAAACAGGTCCACTGATTCAAACCATTACTAAAAGTACTTCCATCATTCTCATGAGTTTATCAATCTTAGTTATTTTCTCCTGTAAACAGGTTTTGCAGGGGCTAGTTTACCTGCACAACGAAAGACATGTCATACACAGAGACATTAAACCATCAAACCTTCTCGTGAATCATAAAGGAGAAGTGAAAATCTCAGACTTTGGTGTCAGTGCAAGTCTTGCTAGCTCCATGGGACAGAGAGACACGTTTGTTGGAACCTACAACTATTTGTCGGTACGAAAACATTCCAAAACCATTACATTTAGAAACATTTACTATACAGATTTCTTCCATTTCATTTTCTAGTACCTCTCTTGTTTTGTTATCATACATGACCATGTCTTTTTTTTTTCCTTTTTTAACTTCTTCATCTCACAGCCTGAGAGGATCAGTGGAAGCACATACGACTACAGCAGCGACATTTGGAGTTTGGGGATGTCAGTGTTAGAATGTGCAATAGGAAGATTCCCATACTTAGAATCTGAAGACCAGCAAAACCCGCCTAGCTTTTATGAGCTTTTGGCAGCAATCGTAGAGAGTCCACCACCAACTGCTCCTTCTGATCAATTCTCACCTGAATTTTGCTCCTTCATAACAGCCTGGTAAGTGGTATTTCATTATTAGCTTTTTCATATACTTTGCAATATCGTAATGGTGAAAATGGTTCTTCTTTACATCTCAAACAGCTTACAAAAGGATCCTCCAGCAAGAGCATCATCCTTGGACCTATTGGTAAGTAATGCTTACTCACGAGTCACGACTCTCTTTTTCTCTCTTGGTAACAACATTTAGGATCTTTTGATGAAACGTTCGGTTTTTGTTAATGCTCCCAGAGTCATCCATTCATAAAGAAGTTTGAGGACATGGATATTGATCTCGGGATACTTGTTGGCACTCTGGAACCACCTGTTAACTGCCTTAGATAAGTAAGCCCTCTTTTTTTCTTCTGCATTTTGTATATGATATGGTAAGATACATGATGTGTAATGTGTCTGAGTGTCCGAAAAGATTATTATTACTTAATCAACAAAACTGGATGAGATTTTATTATTCATTGCCTTCTTTAATATGCAATATTCAGGTTTTTGTTGAATACGTGATTAAGTAGACCGAGTCAATTATAAAACTTATTTGGTCTCCAAGATTATGACATTTCATAAAGACTAAATCAAACATTAACTATATAACATAGTCTTGACACGAGAAATGTAATTGAGAGATCCGCTATCCAAGGAGATGAGTCATAGACACTCTCATGAGTCCATACTCCAAAAACCCATTCATGTTTATAAGAATAGAAGTAAAATGATTATTTACTTACTAATGGAATTTTGATTATTGATCAAGAAAACTCTTGCTCACAGTCTTTCATATTACTTTGTACAAGGGTATAAATATTTCATATACTCTACAAAATCTTTGCAAAAATCCCATCTATTTTGTGATTTTAATTATACGAATATCTTTGTTCTGAGTATCTTCTTGAGATGCATAAAGAGTGTGCACCTTTTCAAACATTAATCTAAGACTGGCTTTGTTTTCATAATATAAAGAAGATATGGAGATTCGGGAAAAAATCCCACAAACATAAAAAGTAAAGCCAGAGAAAAAAAGGAAGAAGAAACTTGCATCTCTTCTAGAGACATACACCATTCATTATAAGAGTGTTTACTCAAAAACTAACTGACATGTCTTCGAAATTCTTTTCAGTTTCTTTAACTTCATGACCATGCGATGATCTTTGTTTCTACTTCTTGTTGAAAATGTTGCCATCTTTAGACAAGTAGCGTTTGCTAGTATGCACGCAGCCACTTTCCTATGCTGCACTGTGTTTTCATATTGTCTCCATTCAAAGATCTCTAGATGCGTCAATAAACATTCGGGAACCACTACTGGTTCGTCCCAAAAGCTCATCGGATCGTTGTATTGGGCACTATGATTCTGAGACCACCAAAAAAAAAACATTACGTGAGTTAGTGTTCGCCCTTTGTGGGAACTACCTACCAGTTTCATTCTTCTAACTAATTTATGAAGAACTTCTAGAGCAGTGTGGTAGCTCCCAAGACTCACAAGTGTAGATCGTTCAAAAATATACATAAAATGGATTAATGATATACTAGTATTCTATGCATTCAAGTATATCCATCGTTATAACTCTAATTAACATGCTAGTAAAATAAACAAGTCCATACTATTACTACATACCGACATAAGCTTGAGAGATTGGAGTCTTGGAGACTCATTGAGTATAGAAGCAAGAAGATTGACCCATCCCGCAGAACATGTACATAGCTCTAGATGTTCAAGATAGGGAAAGACAGAGCCACGGCGATATGGAATCTACAGATGAAGTTATATGATTTACTGTGCTGAGAATGAGAATAACCAAACATAGAAGAAACATTACTTGGGGGGGTAACAAAGTTTTCTTACCTCCGAATTTGGAGAACATAGAGAAAGATGTTGGACTGAGGTAAGAGATCCAATGAAATTCTCAGATTGCTCACAAATGACCTGGATATTCGCTTTTGTTACCTCTGGCGTAAACTCAAGCATTAGAAAGTTACTGACAGTATCCTTAATGTTCAAAGTCTGCAAAGCAGGAGCATTTATCAAAAACCCATGATTCTCCTTTTCGTCGTCGTCAGTACGTTTCTCTCTTGAGTTATTAATAGTTAAGCTCTTCAAAGTAGGCACATCGATATCATATAACTTCACATTGTCATATCTGGTTCGGCTTATAACCAAATGTTCAAGAGCTGCACACCTTTTTAAAAGCGTTGCAACATATTCATCCCCATGGAATTTAACAGATGAAAGGTGAAGACTTTTGATTGATGACAAACAGGACTCAGGTGGGATAACCCTGAACATTGGCATATAATCTCGTTCGGTTTGGCTTACGACCAGATATTCAAGAACCGGGCAACTTTGTAGAAGACGTGTAAGAGAATTGCACGCTATATTATTACTACTAGGCGATAAAAGGTGCAGACTTTTGAGTGACGACAAGGAAACACGCTCCGAATAGTAATAGCAGGTTCTGTTTAAAACCAAATATTCAAGAGAGCCTGCACACGTTTTTAAAAGCGTTGCAATAGCTTTATCATTCGAGAGTTCGACAGATAAAAGGTGCAGACTCTTGATTGATGACAAACGAGACTCAGGTGGGATAACACTAAAAACCGGACTCAACTCACGTTCGGTTTGGGATACAACCAGATATTCAAGAACCGGACAACTTTGTAGAAGATGTGTAAGAAGACCAGACGTATAGTGTACTGCCGATAAAAGGTGCAGACTTCTTAGTGACGGCAAGCAAAATCTAACCTCATCATTTATACCATAGTAATTTTGTAAAAGCCTTGCGTTAGATGCCTTTTGCGAGAATTCAACGGAGAAAAGGTGCAGACTTTTAAGAGATGGCAAACAGAAACCACGAGGAACATGATTGATAGTTACTTCACGGAGTATCAATGATTTTAGGGTTGTGCAAGTACTCAAGCAACTTGGCAGAACTAGGGTTCCACCATACAAGTTAATTCTCAGCTTTCTTACAGAACTATTAACCGCCACTTGAACCCAAAAGTTGATGTCTGAAGCCGAATAGTTTCTGTTAAGCTTGAGATGCAATCTCTCTAGGATCTGATCATCGTCAGACAACAAAGATCCGTAATAAAAACTCATGAAAGTCACGAAACTCTCCTCATTATCATATTCTAACGTGACGTCCGACACCAGATTATAAGGATTCTCGTGCTGCTCTGATATGAGATGTGTTGCAACGCTCTCTTTAAAGTTCGGAAGCATTGAGAATATCTTCAAGATCAGTTCATCTGGTAAGTCATTGAGTCTCAGACGTTTCACCATGTTTTTGTTTATCTTGGCTGCCCTCTCCATATCCTGGCTAGTTTTATGACACAGAGAAACGAATCCTACGTTTAAATTAGGTTTCGAGATTAATATATACTAGAACTAGACCCGTCCGACCGGACATGTGTTTTTTTTGTTTACTTAATGTAACTAAATATTTTTACACCATTATATAATCTATAAAAATTATAATAAAATGGTGACAAAAATATACCACATAATACATATATTGCTGTTACATAATTCCACTTATAGTAAAAGTAAAATGATTTATATAACTGTAAATATAAATATCACGCGAATATTTGTTTTTATTTGATCGATATCATTTTTATTTACCCGATATCGAATTGGCTAGTGGTAAAGGAAATGCTAGTAGCCTTTCATTGGTCGGGTTTGATACACATTGGAAACAATTATTTACAACATTTGGGTTCTCAGTAAAAAAGAGAAACCACTTTTTTCATTTTTTAGAAATATATTTTTGTTTTCTATAAATAACATAATATTTATTTATTTTTTCACGTATTATTTATTTTTATTATGACATTACGCATAATAATTAAAATATATATTTTTAGTTTATTTTAGTTTATGTGTGTGTTTTCCATAAACTAAAATATATATGCGAAAATAATGTTTGAGATGTTTTGATAGGTTTTTGGTCATAAATGATAACTATATTTAAATTTTCAATCCGTTATATAAGTAATTTTAATTTTTAATTTCTCAACCCAATATATAAATATTCGTCATCCATTTTTAACACTAAAATATTTATATTATACTTATGAAAATGAGTAATTTGTTAGAATGAGTAATTGCATTTCTTGTATTTATATTATTATCAAATTAATTTTATTTTAACTTATTGACTTTAACATTTTATTATATGTAGGATTTTTATTTTATATGATTTTTTTTATTTTACAACATTGTTATCTTATCTAAATGTTTTTCTTTACATAAAAAAACTTGAAGAATATTCTTTTTAATACTAATACTTAAATGTACATGTTATTACCAAATCTAATATTTCAAATCCTTACTAAAGAAAAATAATTTAAGGTAAAATTTAATTGAACATGTGTAATATCATACATAATTTAAAAATAATTTTCTAATAGCATTTTAGTTACATATATCTAAAACAATATCGTCAATTAAATAGATTAGTCAAATTGGTTATTTGAAAATTTTAATTAGGTACAAATTTAGAATTATCAAGTAAAATGGATCTTTTTAAATATGTTCTCATTATTAAGTTTTTATTCTCAAATACAACATATCCTTTAAAATTTTTAAATATTGTTAATTGATTTCATTAACAATAAAATTTTGAAAGTGTAATAAACATTATTTAATAGAGGATAATACCCATGAATTTATAGAAATAATTTTTCTACTTTACATATTAAGGTTTATAGTATTAATGTGCATTAAGGGTAATATTTATCATGAATTTGTTATGGAATAGATTTAGAAAAAAAATAAGTTAGATTTAAGATTATTAATTATTTTAATGGCATTGTATTGTAATTAAGTTGTAAGTCTTAGGGTTATCTCTTATTTGTACTTCTCTTTTAGTAGTATAGATACTAGATTTTGACCCGCACACTCGTGCGGATATTTTTAATTTTATGAATGTATACTTTTGATTTATTATAAACATTTTAAGCATATAATTTTAATTTTAGTGTTATATATTGTGAATATAAACCTATTATTTTAGTAAATTGTATACATGGTAGCATCCATCATATTATTTTAGTAAATTTTATTGATATAGAATATTTTTTGGCTGTTATGATATTAAGTGTTTTTTGTTATTAAATTAAGACTTCAAAATATTAGATTACTTTAATTTTTATAACATAGTTTGTTTTTTCGTGTTACATTTCAAGAAGTTATTCTTTATTAGCTATGATTATACATTTTGAAAAATTTAAAACATTATCATTTTAAGTTTGCATACTTATTTTTTAAATTTTATATTTTGTCAAAATTGTTTGGAAAATTACACAACTATATTTAAGGTGGGAGATTATATGATTTTCAAAATAGTTTTGTTACTAAATTAATACATTATTTTATATAAATAATTTTAATTTCGGTAAGATTTTTATACATCTCTCAGAATATGTTTATAATTAATATAAATATTAAATTTATAAATAAAATTTTATTTGTCTTTAATATTTTGAATGAATAATTAAAATTTCATAGTTTTCTAATAACATATTTTTAAATAGTATATGAACTAAAGGTTAGTTATAAACTATTATATTTTTGTATATTATTATTTTTTAAACAATATATTGTTGAGAGTTTCAAAATAAAAAAAATAAAATAATATGTAGTTGTAAATATAAAAGTTTAACCTATGTTAATGAATTTATATTTATAAATTTATTTTTCTAAAAAAATATAATATAGTTTATGAATTCTAACGCATTTTGATGATGAGTGATAATTTATTTAAATGAAACTATTTTAAAAATAAAATAGATAAATTTGCACATATTTAATTCATATAGTACTTCTATTTTAATATAATACATAATATAATTAAAAAATATATAAAATAGTATAGAATTTCATTTTCTTGTTTTATAATAAATTTTTAATTAACATTGAACTATAAAGTTATATTAGTATTTACGAAATTAATTAAGTGTTATTTTATAAAAATATTTAGAAGGTTGGTAAGATTTTGTTAGATCCTTTCTCAACAAAATTTGTTATACTTAAAAATAAATTTATATTTATATTTGTTTTATTATTAATGTAAATAATGAAATATGTCATATTAAGTAATTTTTTAGATGGTCCTAGTATGACTCGTTAATAGTAGATAAAAAATAGGATTCTGTTTTAATAGATTAGACTAGATTTTGACCCGCGCTTTCAAAGCGCGGGATTATTTTCGAAACATTTCAAATATATATCAAATAAATTTGTATTTTAATTGTATCTGCACTTAGATATTACAAATGAAACATTATATTCAATGTTTTGAAACCCGACCCGCAGTTAAATTGCCAAATTCGATGGTTCATATATAATCCATTTTAGTTTTCAAAAAAAAAACTGTTATTTAAAAATTCTATAAAACCCGTAACAACCGCTAAAACCCGAGATCTGGTTATCGGTTGAACTGATAGATGACCCAATATGTAATCCGGTTTGATTTAATATTATATTTAGAGTATTGTAATATATATTCATGAACGTTCAGATGAATAGAGAATATATTATGAAATTGATATTCCAAGTTTAATACAATTTTAGTCCAACTAAAATTTCATCTTGTTAATGGATTAATATTTGAGTGGATGCATACTAAAAATAAAATAGATTTGAGCATCAATAATGTGTATACGTCTATTACAAATTAATGATTTACGTTTGCCAAAAAATACAATTGTTTATTTACTTAGTTTACTTTTGTTATTCACATATTATTAGATACTTTTTGATGTTTTGTCTATGGCTTATTTTAAATTTAAAAGTTAATTTCATTATTCGCGTTAGAAATGTAAATATTTATTATTTTAATTTTGATATATTTTTATTATATTTAGTTCTTAATTTTATAATTTATATATATAATTATATTTTTTAACAATTAAAATATTGACTCTTACTCTCTGGCTTCGATTTTATGTTAATGTAATGTTTTATGATATATTTGTGTTAATATATTTGTTCAATTAGTTTATATTTGATATATATATATTACATGTCTGTTTGAGTAACCCGTAAAAGATATATTCATTAAACTATCAATAGTAACATGTTCCATCATATAATTTCTATTAATATTTATTTTATAATATATATTTATATATATTTTAATACTCTAAATATAACAATTATATTTTTATGTATTTGGTGAGGGTTTTGAACAATTTTTTTTTTTTTGCATTTGAATTAATATATAGTTGTATATATACAAATGAATAGATATATATATATATATATAATTATTTATTACATTAATAACTAAATATAATTGATTAGTTATTTGAATTTCGAATTAATGTAAATTAAATTCATTAGTCTAAAAAATAATAAATTAGTTAGTTCCTTAATTTTAGGTACGATGTATATTTAACAATTAAATTAGATATGAGTAGAAATAATAGAAAATATAATTAAATATAATGGTCCAACCTAGACTATTTGTAAGTAGATAAAAATTGCTTCTGTTTTAATAGTATTGATATACGAAGAAGAGAAAAATAATCAGCAAAGGTTAGTTTCCATTCTACGTGGAAAAGAAGTCTAGTTTTGACTCATCCCAATATTCCTGATTTGGTAACTCTCTAACCAGAATCATAAAATGCGGACTTTGGCTCAACCCAATGAATAACTTTTTTAAATATTGTTAATTGATTTCATTCGGCTCAATCATATAATACGTGGATCAGATATCCGGGTTTTAAAGGTATTTGCGATTTGCTTCGTATATCACGGATGTCTAATTTTTTTATTTGTTTTGTTTCGGAAAAATACGGATATTCGTAAAAAAGGATATCCGAAAAATAAATAGATATTTGCAGATATTTACGAATACTTACGGATATCTCATATGTTTTGATTAATACAAATAATCTTAAAAATTTGATACAAATTTGTTTTGTAAAATTTTTTTGCATGATATATATGACAAGGAGTAGAGAATCTACATATTTTGTAAATTTTTTGAACTTAGTTAACAATTATAATAACACAAAACTTAAGAAAAAAAATTATAATTGTCATAATTGTGCCTTTAATTTAATACTTTTATATAGTAATAATATGAATAGAATTTATCAAATCATATGTTAGAATAATAATTATATAATTTTATACATTAAAAACTTTAAATATAATCAAGATATACATGTATTTATATATTGTCGGATCAGATCGGATATCCGCTTTTCAATATTTTAATATTTGTGATTTGCTTCAATTTTAACGGATACTGATTTTTAGTATTTGTTTTGATTCGAAAATTTACGGATATTCAGAATTTTTGGATCGAATCAAAACTAATAACGAATCGAATCAAATTTAACAGATAAAATGTCCAGCTCTATGAATAACATAGAAAAGTTATATGTATATAATGAAAGACTTTCCTCTTTTCTAAAAGTGTCTATTCAGCATTATGTGGGTTCCATATATTTTTCTTTTATTAATGAATTTTGTTATTTATGGTAACTGATTTCTGATTTCGTTATATATATACTAGGACGAGATCCACACTTTCCATGAAGTGAGACATGCATAAGAACCATATGTTCGAAATAAGTCTCATTTTTTCAATATTTTGGTTTATAAAAATTAGATTTCATATTAAAATCACATCCGTTTTGGTTTGGTTCCGGTTTCTGGTTTATTCAATTTTAATCTGATTTCGGTTTAGTTTTTTGATATTTTGATTTATAAAAATTAGATATCATATAAAAATCATATTTATTTTGGTCTTCATCTGGGGACGGTAGCTCTCAAGTGTAGATCGTTCAAAAATAAAGGTGGAAACATAAAATGGTTTGATGGCATATTATTTTTCTGTAAAACATTGGTTTATATCCTCTAAATTTAAGAAATAAATAACATAAACATAGATCCCCAAATTTGTATAATTTTTAATATTTTATATTAAAATCCGTGAACTGCGTGTAGCCTCCAAAATTTCACGTTTGGTCGTGGCTAGTAAAAAAAAGTCAATACTACATACCGACTTAAAGATTGGAGCCTTGGAGCGTCATTGAGTATAGAAGCAAGAAGATTGGCCCATCCCGCAGAACATGTACATGGCTCTAGATGTTCAAGATAGGGAAATACAGAGCCACGGCGATATGGAGTCTGCAAAATGAAGTACGTATATATACTGACAATAACCAAACATAGAAGAAACATTTTTGACATTATAGGGGTAATAAATTAGGTTCTTACCTAAGAAGATCGAGAACATAGAGAAAGATGTTGGATTGAGGTAAGAGATCCAATGAACTTCTCAGTTTGGACACAAGTAACCTGGATATTCGCTTTGGTCACCTCGGGCATAAACTTAAGCATAAGAAAGTTACTGACTGTATCATTAATGTTCAAAGTCTCCAAAGCAGGAGCATTTATCCAAAACCCATGAATCTCCTTGTCGTCGTTGGGGCGTTTCTCGCTTGAGTTTTATTGATAGTTAAACTCTTCAAAGTAGGCACATTGTCATCTCTGGTACGAGTTATGACCAAATCTTCAAGAGCTGCACACCTTTTTAAAAGCTTTCCAATATCTTCATGAGGTGGGATTAACTCGAACATTGGAATCAAATAACTTTGAGGTTCGTGCACGACAAAATATTCAAGAACTGGGCAACTTTGAAGAAGACTTGTAAGAGAATCACGACTATAGTATTTTAGGGTGTTCTTCTGACCAAAACTCAGTCTCGTCTCTTGCTGTAAGAAAGATTCAAATGTCTTAATTGTATAAAAAAAAAGTTAAACAGACTTGTTTGCACACCCTTTTTGGCCTTTAGGTCGTTTAGTTGTATGTATCAAAGCTTGTAAACAGTAGTGATTCCGAGAAGGAGGAATCATTTCCTCATAATCAGACACTTACTTTACAGCACCATATTCAAATGCCTCGGCTGTTTGGTCCAGCTCTTCAGGAGTCCTTTCTTTTGTACCTGCACGGAGTTAAACTCAAGGTTGAGTGAACAGCTCAAGAGTCCCCAAAATGTAAATGATGCGGTAAACAGAAATCAATGTTACCACGTTCAATAAAGATACCTTTACTGCGGGCCTTGGCCTCATCGATCAAACAACTCAACTAAAAGGACCACTTCCGAAGCTCGAGTTCTAATATGGGAAACGTCGACTTCAGAGACGCTTCAAAGAGCTTATAAACTTTCCACTTTAAGTTTCCAGTGATCTCATCCTCCTGTCACAATACCACAACATAATGTTACAAAACATAGAAATAAGATGAACATATCTCTCACTTTCTCCATGCTAGAATCGCGACTGTCAGGGGAGGTCCTGAGCATAGCTAAGTGAAACATTGGTCTACAGCTCCCAAATCTCTGGGCTGGCCCTGCTTAGAAGAGCTTCCACGGCTGATGTTTAATGTGTCTTGGTTGCTATAGTAAGTCTCCGACCGGTGGTTCTCTCAATTTGACTGTTATAGGTAATAATAATAGGTTACGAAAGATACGTACTTTAATTGTCCGTACGTACTGATACCGATGGTCTTGTTTGGAGTCAAAACTCGTGGCTAATAAGGTTTTATAAGTAAACTGTATCCAGACTCCAGTTGTGGCGTCGCTCTACGCAACTTGTAAGAAATTCTTGTCATTTTCAATATATATAGTACGGGTAAGTCCATGGCTTATATGTTTAATGTCCAATATCTGGCCGATTAAAACCCATCTTCTTTCGTTTATTTGTATTCCGCTCTATACACAGGGAAGTAAGACACTATAAGACGGCTCAAGATAAGAAAGCAAGAACAACAGATGACAGGAAGCGTTTTGATTGATTTGTTTGCTCAACATATGTACTACTAATCTTTCAAATCTTGTATTTTATAGGGTAAGTATGACGTATTTATTGAATTTACCACCTTTTGTTTTTTCCCTCTAATTTGATACTTACGTTGACTAGTTTACCCCAGAAAAGAACATCAAAAGTTTGGTTTGTATAGTAATCCTGATCCAGTCAAACTCAAAGGAAAACAACTGTTTTGGTGAAATGTGCGTCAGTACTAAACAAATTAGAAACTCTTTTGGATGAATTAAATTAGTTAGTTACATTTCAAAATATATGCCATGTGGAAACTTAAAAGTGTTTGCTTTTTGTTCACTCTCAGTTGAAAAAGGAAGCATATTAGCAGCTTTAAAAATTGCTTTTATCTTAAGATTCGAATTTAGTATTCAACTAAAGGTCGGACGATAACCAAACCAATATTGAACAAAAAACACTAGACAAACCAAATATAGT